>NC_134878.1:38344670-38448394 GCF_041734735.1 Babylonia areolata
CAAACCGTCAAGCCTTTTCCTCCGTTTTTCCCCTTCTTCACTGTTCTATGTCAAACCGCTTACACACCCCAAATTTCCCCGCCCTCTGGGGCCCCTTTGTTTTTCAAAGGGGTCAACTAAAACCCAAAAATGTCCCCCACAAACCCAAATTTTTTCCCAAGCGCTTTACTTTTCGCTCGCTCCCTTTTCCATAAATGGGTGAAAAAGGGTTCCAGTTTTAAATAAAACAATTACAAAATTTCCCCAAAATCGTTGATAAAAGGAAATTTTTACTTTTTTAAACCAGGAGGGTTTCCCGGGAAAACAAATTTACACCCAAGCACAAAAATTTATTAATTTAGAACTTTTTTTAAATAATTAAAAAGAAAAATTCAAGCCCCCAAAAATTACCCTAAAACCCCCCGCGCAAAAAGGTCTTTCTTTAAAAAATTTGATTTTACGTAAATTTAGAATTTGGGGCCATCTCAAGGGGGGTTAATCTTTTTTCCCTTTACAATGAAAATTCTGTCCAACTTTTTTCCGGGACAACCTCCTTTTCCCTTGGGGCGGTGGCCCTCTGAAAATTCTGCGTTTCCAGACGACATCGACCTAGGGGGCCACTAACCCCGAGCTCCGGGATCTAAAAAAACGGGACTCAAAACAAGCAATTTCTTACCAGGGAGGTCAGCCAGAGAAGTAAAAGGGCCCGGGTTCAACAGAAACTAAATCAGCCAACAAAAACAAAAATTGGGGCCTTTGGAAAAGGGGATCGCTTAAAGGGTCCCGGGGAAAAACCCTGTAAAAAAGGGGCCCCCCTGAAAGAAAAAAAAATCCAAATGGGATTAATCTGCAAGGGCAGGGGATGGCCAGACGAACAGGGTATGGGGGGAGTAACATCAGTTTCCCAAAAAATTTCCCTTTCTAAAAGTCCCGGTGGTCTCCATCCTCTTAAAAGGATGTGAACAGGGACACTGATGGCAGAAACAAAAAAAAAACCCCCAAAGCTTCCCAAAACCAAGTGCTTGAGGGGGACTACACCATCTCCTAAAAGGAGCCAAAACACGGGACTATGTGGGGAACCTGGTCAGAAACCCTTTTTGGGCCCCCAAGAACCACTCTGGCGACTGCAAACGGGGGGGGGAAAAGTTTGGCGGGTTTTGGGTCACGCATATAAACAAAAAACCCCCCAAAAAACCACCTGAAAGGGACCTGTAGAGGGGGGGCAAGACGGGGGGGGAAAGAAAAAAAGCTGGCCCTGACAACGTAAGGCTCCCCCAAAAAGGTTGATGCCAATCCCCTCACAAACAGCCCCAACAGAACGGGGGTGGCGAGCTTGAATTTTCCTCATGCCCCCCCCAAACGACCCCACGGTCGGGGGAAAGAGGAGTGAGAGTCAAAATGTCACCCGGAATTGCAACCTTTGAATATAAAGACTGAAAATGCAACATTTGAATATAAAGACAAAAAAATTTCTTCAGCTCCCCGGGAACAGGAAAAGAAAAAAACTTGCCCTATAAAATTGAAAAAAAGGCAATTGGGAAATTAGGGGGAAAAAATTTTTTTTCCCACCGAGCACCTCCCACCTCCCCCAAACCCACTCACGGGAATTAAAAATTAAATTTAAATTGTTTTTGAGTGTTCTTTAAAAATTAAACAATTTTTTTCCAAAAAGGGAAGCCACAAAATTTTGGGCATTCTTAAAGGAAAAATGAATTTAAACGGGGCCCAAACCCTTTAAAAAAAAAGGCCAACCATGTAGATTCTTTGCCCAATTCTTTAAATTAAAAAGATCTTGTTATTTTCCCTATCCTCAAAACGGGAAATATTTCGGAAATTGATTTTAGGGGATCTTATTTTAATGTGGTCTTATTGGGGAGTTTATTAACTATGGACATTTTTTGGTTTCATGATTTTGGGCGTTTCCCATATGCGTATCTGAAAAAACCCGGGCAGGCTATAAAACCTTTGCCTTTTAAAGGGACCTCCAAAAAGAAATGAGTTTTTCAACAGCAGCCAAAAAATTTCCCCCTTCCCCCCGGACCACGGAAAAAAAAATTTTTAAACCCCTGACTGAAAGGGAAATTTGCATCAAAAAAGTAAAAAAGGAAACTTATTACAAAATTTTTTGGGGGAAAGCTATAAGAGAACTGAAAAAATATAGCCTTACGGAAATGTGGAATCGCTTACTCTCGTTTTCCTTGGAAAATGTCTTTACGAGTTCCCGAACCCAACCCAAGGGGCAGGGGTTACCTCAGTTTTTTTTTAAAGGGTTTCACAAAAAACCCTTTTGGGTCACTGAAGACTTCCACAGAATTGAAAACCCTGTTCATAACCAAAAAATTCTATTCCTCTAAAAACTGGAAAAAAAATTTTAAAACCGACTGAATCTTTTTCGTAGAAAGGGAAAAGAAAAAAAAAATAAAGAGTTTAAACTTAGTAGTAACAGATTACCTGAAAAGGTGTGATTTCTACCCATCACCGAACAAGTTCAAAAGAAAACCCCTAAGTAAATTCTTTTTAATTTCCTTCGGTCACTTTAAAATTTTGGGGTCATACTTCTCTAAGAGACTGGATCTCTCGGGTATTCCCTCAGCACTGGGTGATTTATCATGCTTAAATCAAAACCTTTTTTTTCCCCTTTTAAAATTTTTCAGTCCCTTCTTTTGTTTTGAGAATCTTTTTTTTAGGGTTTTTGTCATTTTTCAATTTGGGTTCATTAAAAAACCTTTAGTCGGGGAAATTTTGCACTAAAAATTTCTCCTTTTCCCTGTTCGCACTTGAACACTTTTTTTCCGCCCTTTATATTAAAGTACTGCAAGTCCTAAACCCCCTACTCCATTCTTTAAAACGGGGTTTTTTTTCTTTTGTGTTCCTTGAAAAAAAAATCCCAAAAGGGCTTGCTCAAAAAATGGGGGGGTTTGGTTGGGGAAAGGGCCCAAAAAAAAGGACAATGGGAAAAAAAAAAAAAACAGAAGAGAGCAAAAGGGGAAAATTTTTCTAGCGCAAAATTTTTCCAGAAGGTGGGGAGCAATTTCTATTTAAAGGGAAAACCCCTCATCCCCAGGGGGGGTTCTGCGATTTTAAATTGATGGAAAGGGGGTGACAAAAATTTGGGGCCAGAAAAACCACAGAGAAAAGGTTGGAAAAATTCCAGAGGGGGATATTCCCAAACTGCGGGTTAAAAAGGGTACTGCGGGGGGAAAAAAGTTTTCCCCCAATCACCCGAAACATCAAAACGGTTAAAACAAAGGGGCCTTTGGGGGGCCAAAAACCATAACATGGGGGAATTTTAAATGTCTCAGTATTTTAGGGGAATAGATCCATACCACCCAATTGCAAATGGATGAAAACTGGGCCCTTGTTTTTGGGGATCACCAAAAAAAACCTGGACAGGGTTGCAAAAAAATTTAACTTTGGGCTGTCCAAAAAAAGAATAATGGAAGTCAAAAACTGTAAAGGTCTTCTTCCTATCACAAACTGACTAAAAATTTCATCCCAAAAACAATAATAAGGATTGTTTTGGGGTGTGACTGGGGGGTTAAAAACCCAAAATTTTTAACAAGTTTTTTTAAAAATCCCTTTGCCTGATAGGCAAGTTCAAAAGAATAATTTGGCCCAACTTGCGGGTCTTCTTCCCCGGGAACATAAAAGCAATCTTTAAATGTTGACCCCTTGAGACCAAAAAAACATCGGGTCCCTGTAAGTGTGTATCAATCATGCCCACTTACCCACATTACTACCCTGAAAATTTTTGGCCCAAACCTATTTTTCCCCCCGTTTAAACCCCTTTGGGGGCTTTTTACAATGATGCAGCTTATTTTGCGGTTTTTTAACGATCCCGGAGTGCCCGTTCTCGTTTTTTAAGTGCCCTTAACCCTCCCCAAAATAAGTTTCCTTCCATAAATTTTTTGGGTTGACTTCAGGATTGTTTCAACTGTTCCATTTTATAAATCAAATCCCCCACTTTAAACCTTCAGATCGAAATTTCATTTCTATCTGTCCGGCTCCCCCCAAAAACATGCCAAAAAGCAATTTATTCCTTGATCACCCTTAAAAATTTAAAGGGCAAACGACCTACAACACAATGCGGGGGACAAAACCAACAACGACCACCCTTCTGTTCAGAAGTGAAACAGGCGAATCAGTAACAAAAATTGGCGGAAAAAAGCTTGCGGGTTCCCTTTTTCAACCAACCTAAAAGACGAAATTTTAGGGTTTCAGTAGCGGGATGACGTTGAATAAATGTGACTAACCCTAAATTAGGGGATTTTAAATTTTTTTTTTGTTTTTTTTTATTATTTTTTTGGGGCACTCCCGTTTTTTCGTTTGTTTTCTTTGTTTTTTCCTCCCCTTGGTTTATTTCATAACCTCAGTATCCAGCTTTCCTTTTTTATAATATTTTTCGGGTACAAAAAATTTTGGGTTTAAAAAACCGGTGTGCTTTTTATTTAAATTAAATTTTTTTTCCCAAAATTTAGGGGGGTGGGGTTTAAAATACCTTTGCGCTCAATACCCCCGGAACTTTACAGTAATTCATTTCGCCCTAATTATTTTAATTAAACAAAACAATAATAAAAATGGTATTTAAATAGCAACCTATTCAAAATCTGCCTGGGTGCTTTACAAAAACACTTGGGTTTACAAAACCCCATTATAAAATTTTTTAGGGTAAACGCACCAAAATGTAAAAACAAACAAAAACCACACACACACACACCCCCACTGCCCCTACTTTTCCCAACTACATTTGTACAACAGCACCCCCCCCCTTACCCCACCCCAACACATGGCACACACAAACACACCATACAAAAACAGACCTGCACTTTCACACCCACAAAAACCGGCTTTTCAAAACAAAAGTATTTTTAAAAAACCCATAAGATGAACAAGACACTTTAAAACTTTTCCTTTAAAAAATCATAAACATTTCTTTATTTCCCACTTAAAAATTTTTAAATTTTTTTTCTTTGATTGAATTTTGTTTTTGGCTTTTTTTTTCCCCTCACCCCAGTTGGGTTATCTTTTTCTTCTTTCTTTACTCGCTTTTTCAACATGTTTTTGAAGATTAAAAGGTTTTTCCCGAAACAAAAAACATAAAAATTTTTAAAAATTATTTTTTTAAAATTTTTAAAATCTTTTAAATTTACTATTAATTTTAAAAAAGTAACAGAATTTATTATCAAAAGGGTTTCCCCAATAATCCTTCGGGCATACATACAAGCACCCAATGACCGCTTTTAAAATTCATCAACATGATAAGGGGGGAAAAAAAAAAAAAACCCCCAAAAAAAAAATTTTTTAAAAAAAACCCGGGGAAAAAAGAATTAAAAAATTAAATTTAATTTTTTGGGGCCCCCTTGGAAAACCCAAAACCGGGAATTTTTTCCCAAAAAAAAAAAAATAAAAAAAGGGGAAACCCCCTTTTTTTAAAAAATTTTAAAAAAATTTTTTAAATTTTTTTTTGGGGGGAAAAAAAAAAAAAAAAAAAAAAAAAAAAAAAAAGGGGGGGGGGGAAAAAAAAAACCCCCCCCCCCCTTTTTCTTTTTAAATTTTTTTTTTTAAAAAATTTTTTGGGGTTTTGGAAAAAGTTTTTTTAACCCGGTTTAAATTTAAAATTTTTAAAAAATTTGGGATTAAAAAATTTTTTTGGGGGAAAAAAAAGGGGGGGGGGAAAACCCCAAAAAAACCCTTTTAAAATTTTTTTTCCCCCTTTTTTTTTCCCCCTTTTTTTCCCCGGGCCTTTAGGGGTTTTTTTTAATTTTTTAAAAAATTTTTTTGTTTTTAAAATTTTTGGAAAAAAATTTTAAAAAGGAAAAGGGGGAAAAAATTTTTTTAAAAAATTTTAAAATTTTTTTTTTTTGGGGGGCCGGGAAAAATTTTTTTTTAAAAACAAGGGTTTTTAAATTTTTTTTTTTTTAAAAAAAAATTTTGGGTTTTTTTCCCTTTAAAAAAATTTTTTCCCATTTTAAAACAAATTTTATTTATTTCTTTTTTAAAACCCCCCAAAAAAAAAGGGGGTTTTGGTTTTGGGGAAAAACAAAAAAAAAAATTTTTTTTTCCCTTTTTTAAAACCCCTTTTTTCTTTTTTTAAAAAATTTTTAAAAAATTTTTCCCCCAAAAAAAAATTTAAAACCCCCCCTTTTTTTTTTAAAAAAAAAGGGGGGGGGCCCCGGGGGGGGTTTGGGGGGGGGGGGGGGGGGCCCCCTTTTCCCCCGGGGGAAGGGGGGGGAAGGGGGGGGGGGGGGTTTTTAAAAAAAAATTTTAATTCCGGGGGGCTTTTTCCCCTTTTTTTTTTTGGGGGCCCCCCCCCCCCCCAAACCCCCTTTTTCCGGGTTTAAATTCCCTTTTGGTTGGGGCCCCCCCCGGGGTTCAAAACCCCGGGGCCCCCCCCCTTTTCCCCTTTTTTTTTCCCCCCCCCCGAATTTTTCCCCCCCCCCCCCCCAAAACCCCCTTTTTCAGTGGGATTTGGGGGTTTTGGGGCCCCCCGGGGGGGGGGGCCCCCCAACCCCCAAAATTTTTTTTTGGTGGTTTTAAATTTCCTTTTTTTTTTTTCCCCCCCCCCCCCCCCTTTTTTAAAAAACCCCCCCCCGGGGTTTTTTCCAAATTTGGTTGGTTTTTAACCCCCCCGGGGTTTTTTTTTTTTATTTTGAAATTTAATTTTCCAAAAACCCCTTTTTTCCCCCCCCCTTTTTCCCTTTTTTTTGGAATTTTTTTTTCCCCGGGCCTTCCGTTTTGGGGGGGGGGAAAACCCCGGCCCAAAATTTTTCCCCCCTTTTTGGGGGTTTGGGGGGGGGTTTTTTTAAAAAAAATTTCTTTTTGGGGGGGGGGTTTGGGGGGAAAAATTTTAAGGGGGGCCGGCCCCCCAAAACCCCCAAAAAAAATTTCGAAACCGGGAAAGGGTTTTTGGGGAAATTTTTAAAAGGGGAAAAAAAAATTTTTTTTCCCTTTTTACCCCCCCCGGCCCAGGAAAAACCCCCCCCGGGCCCCGCCCCCCTTTTTTTTTAAAAAGGGGGCCCCTTTTTTTTCCCCCTTTTGGGGGTTTTTTTCAATTTTTTGAAAACCCCTTTTTGGGTTTTTCCCCCCGGTCTTCCCCCCCCTTTCCCGGTTTGGGGCCCTTTTTCCCCCCAAAAAAAAAACCCCCCCCTTTTTTTTTTTTCCCCCCCCTTTTGGGGTTTTTTTTCCCCCCCCCCTGGGTTTCCTTTTTTCCCAAGGGGTTTTTAGGCCCCCCTTCCCCCCCGGGGGGCCGGGAACCCCCGGGGGGGCCCCTTTTTTTTTCCCGGGGGGGGCCTTTAAAACTTTCGGGTTTTTTTGGGGGGCCTTTTTTTGGGGGCCTTTCCCCCCCTTTTTAACCCCCCCCCTTTTTTTTTTTCCCAAAAAGGCCCATTCCCTTTGGGGGGAATTTTTTGGGGGGCCCCCCCTTTTTTTTTTTTTTTTTTGGGGGGGGGGGGGGGGGGGCCCGGGGCCCCCCCGGGCGGGGGGGGGGGTTTTTTTTCCCCTTTTTTCCCCCCCTTTTGGGGGGGAAAAGGAAAGGGGTTTTCCCCAAAATTTTTTCCCCAAAAAAACCCTTTGTTGCCTTTGGGTTTTTTTCGGGGCCCCCCTTTTCCCCCCGGGGCCCCCCCCTTCGGTTGGCCGGGGAAAAATTTTTTTTTTTGGGGCCCCAAAATTTTTTTTTCCCCCCCCCCTTTTTTTTTTTTTTTCCCCCCCCTTTTTCCTGGGGCCAAATTTTTTTTTTCCCCCCCCCCCCCCAATTTCCCCCCCTTTTTTGTCCCTTGGGCCAATTTTGGGGGCCCCAAAAATTTTTGGGGGCCGGTTTTTTTTCCCCGGGTTTTTTCCCCCGGGGGGGGGTCCTTTGGGGGGAAAAAAACCCCCCCCCCCGGGGCCCCCCCCAAAATTTTTCCCCCAAAAAAACCCCCCCTTTTTTTTCCCCCGGGAAGGTTTAAAAACCGGGGCCCCCCCCCTTTTGGGGGGGGGGGAGGAAAAAGGGGTAATTTTTTCCCCCCGGGTTCCCAAAAAAAATTTTTTTTTTTGGGGGGTTTTTTTTTTTTTTTTGAAAAAACCCCCCCGGGTTTCCCCCCCCTTTTTTTTTTTTTTTCCCTGGGAAAAAGGGGGGCCCCCCCCCCCTTTTTTGGGGGTTTTTTTTGGGGGGGTAGGAAAAGGGGGCCCTTTTTTTTCCCCCCTGGGGGGTTTTTTTTAAATTTTTTTTTTTTTTCCCCCCCGGGGGGTTTTTCCCCCCCCCCCCCCCTTTTTCCCCCCCCGGGGGCCCCCCCCCCCGGACCCCCCCCCCCCCCAATTTAAAGGGCCCCCCGGTTTTTTGGGGGGGGTTTCCCCCCAAAGGGGGTTTTTTTTAAGACCCAAGGGGGTTTTTTTTTTTTTTCCCCTTTTTTTTTAAAAGGGGGGGGATTTGGGGGGGGCCCGGGGGGTTTTTTTTAAAATTTTTTGGGGGCCCCCCCCCCCCCGGCCCCAAAAAAAGGGGGGGCCCAAAAAAATTAAGGTAAGGTGCCGGGCCCCCCCCCTTTTTAAAGGGCCCCCTTTTTCCCCCCCCGGGGGGGGGCCCCCCCTTCCCCCCCCAATTTTTTTCCCCCCGGGCTTGGGGGAAAAAAAAAACCCCGGGGTTTTGGGGGCCCCCCAAAATTTTTTTGGGGGGTTTTTTTCCCCCTTTTTCTTCCGGGGGCCCACCCCCCCAAACCCAAAAAGGGGGGGGCCGGAAAAAAACCCGAAATTTTTTTCCCCCCTTTTTGGTTTCCCCCCCCCCCAAAAAAAAGGTTTTTGGAATTTTTAAAAAAAAAAAGGGGAAAAACCCCCAAAAGGGGGCCCCCCCAAAAAAAAAATTTTTTCTTTTTTCTTTTAAAACCCCCCCTTTTTTTTAAATTTTTTTAAAATTTTGGGAAAAAAAAAAATTTTTGGGGGTTTTTTTCCGGTTTTTAAAGGGAATTTAAAAATTTCCCTAAAATTAAAAAATTTCCCTTTTTCCCCCCCCCCAAATTTTTTTTTTAAAAAAAGGGGAAAAAAAAATTTTTTTTTTTTTTTCCCCCCTTTTTTTTTTTAAAAATTTTTTTTTAAAAAAAAAAAGGGAAAAAAAAAAATTTTTTTTTTTAACCCAAAAAACCCCTTTTAAAAAAAAAAAAAAACCCCTTTTTTTTTAAAAAAAAAACAAACCCCTTTTAAAATTTTTTTTTTTTAAAAAAAAGGTAAAAACCCTTTTTTTAAAATTTTTTTCCTTTTTTTTTTTCCCCCCCCAAAAAAAAAATTTTTTCTTTTTTTTTTTTAAAAAAAAACCCCAAAAAAAGGGGGCCCCCCGGAAACAAACCCCCCCCCCGGGGAAAAAAAAAAAATTTTTTTTCCCCCCCCCCCCAAACCCCCCCCTTTTTTTTTTTCCCCCCCGGGGGGTTTTTTTTTAAAAAATTTTTTTTTCCAAAATTTAAAAAAGGGGGGGGAAAGGTTTTTTTTAAAAAAAAAAAAAATAAAGGGGGTTGTTTCCCGGGGCCCCTTCCCCAAAAAGGGGTTTTTTTGGGAAAAAATTTTTTAAAAAAAAAAAAAAAAAACCCTTTTTTTGGGGGGGGTTTTTTTTTTGGTTTGGGTTTTTGGGGTTGTTTCCGGGGGCCCCCCCAAAAAAATTTTTTAAAAAAAAATTCTTTTTTGGTTGGGAAAAAAAAAAAAAACCCCCTTTTTTTTGTTTGGAAAAAAAAGGGGAAAAAGGGAAAAAATTTTTTTTAAAATTTTTCCCACCCTTAAAAAAGGGGGTTTTTTAAAATTTTTTTAAAATTTTTTGGTTTTTGGCCCCCCCCCCAAAATTTTGGGGGGTTTTTAAAAAAGGGGGGAACCAAAAAACCCCCCTTTTTTGGGGGCCCCCAAAAAAATTTCTTTTTTTTGGGGGTTTTTTTTTTTTTTTGGTTTTTTTTAAAGGGGAAAAAATTTTTCCCCCCCCAAAAAAATTTTTTAAAAAAAATTTTTAAAAAAAAAATGCCAAAAAAAGGGGGGAAATTAAAAAAATTTTAAAAAAAAACGAAAAAAGGGGGTTTTTTTTTTTTTAGGGGGGGGGTTTTTTAAAAAAAAAGGGGGGGTTTTTTTTAAAAAAGGGGGGGAAAAAATTTTTTTTTTTCCCTTTTTTTTTTTTTTTAAAGGGGGTTTTTTTTTTTCCCCCCATTTAAAATTTTTTTTTGGCCCAAAAACCTTTTTTAAAAAAATTTTTTTTTTTTTTAAAAAAAAAAAAAAAAGGGGGAAAAAAAACCCCCCCCTTTTTAAAAAAAAAAATTTTTTTTTGGGGTTTTTTTTTCCTTTATTTTGGGGTTTTTTTTAAAAAAAAGGTTTTTTTTTAAAAAATTTTTTTTGGGGGAAACCCGGGGAAAAACCCTTTTTTAAAATTTTTTAAAAAAAAGGGGGGAAAAAACCCCCCCCCCCCGGAAAGGGGGGGGTTTTTTTTTAATTTTTGGGGGGGGGTTTTTTTGGTTCCCAAAAGGGGCCCCGGGAAAAATCAAAATTTTTTTTTTAAAAGGGAAACGGGAAATTTTGGTTTAAAGGCCCCTTTAGGTTGGGTTTTTTTGGGGGGCCGGGGGAAAGGGGAAAAAATTTTTTTTTAAAAAAAACCCCCCCCCTTTGGGCCCTTTTTTCCCCCCAAAGGAATTTGGTTGGGGGGGCCCCCCCCCCCCCCCCGGGGGTTTTTTCCCCCCCGGGGGGGGGTTTTTTTTTTAAAAAATTTTTTGGGGGAAAAATTTTTTTTTTAGGCCAGGGCCCGGGGGGTTTTTTTTCCCCCCCCGGGGGGGGGGGGAAAAAAACCCCCCCCCCCCTTTTTTTTTTTGGGGGAAAATGGGGGGGGGGTTTTTTTTTTTTTTTGGGGGGGGGCCCCAAAGGGGGGGGAAAAAAAAAAATTTTTTTTTAAAAAAAGGGGGGAAACCCTTTCCCCCCCCCCCGGGGGGGGGGGCCCCGGGGGCAAAGGGTGGGGGGCCCTTGGGGGGTTTCCGGGAAAAAAAAATTTTCCCCGGGAAATTTTCCCCCTTCCGTTTGGGGCCCGAACCCGGGCTTTCCCCCCAAAAGGTTTTTCCCCCGGGGGGGGCCCCCCCCCCTTTTTTTGGGAAAAGGGGGTTTTTGGGGGGTTTTTTCCGGGGGGGGGGGGGGGGGAAAAAACCCGGGTTAAAAGGCCCCGAAAAAAAAAAAAGGGGGTTTTTAAGGGGAAAAATTTTCCCGGGTTTAAAAAAAAGTTAAAAAATTTTTTGGGGGAAAAAACCCCTTTTTTGCCCCCAAATTTTTGGGGGCCCCCCCCAAAGGGAAACCGGTTTTGGGGGAAGGGGGGGGGGAAAAAAAAATTTTTTTTTGGGGGGGGGCCCGGGGGGGGGGGGGGAAAATTTTTCCCCCCCCTTTGGGTTTTTTTTTTTAAAAAAACCCCCCAAAGGGGGGCCCAAAAAAGGGGGGGTTTTTTTTGGGGGGGGTTTTTTTTTTTAAAAGGGGGGTTTGGGGGTTTTTTTTTTTTTAAAAAAAAAAAAAGGGGCTTTTTAAAATTTTTTGGGGGGTTTTTTTTTTTTGGGGGGGGGGTTTTAAAAAAAAATTTTTTGGGGCCCCCCCTTGTTTCCCCCAGCAAAAATTTGGGCCCCCCCTTTTTGGGCCCCCCGGGGGGCCTTTGGGGGTTTTTTTTTAAAAAAAAAATTTTTTTTTAAAAAATTTTTTTTTTTTTCCCCCCCCTTTTAAAAATTTTTGGGGGGAAAAAAACCCCCAAAAAAAAAATTTTAAAAAAAAACCTTCCCCCCCCCCAAAAAATTTTGGGGGGGGGGCCCCCCCCCCCCCCCAAAAAAAAATTTTTTTTTGGGGGGTTTTAAAGGGGTTTTTTTTTTTTTTTTTTAAAAGGGGGGGTTTTTTTTTAAAAATTTTCCCTTTTTAAAAAAAAAAAAGGGGGGTTTTTTTTTTAAAAAAAAAAAAAAAAATTTTTTTTCCCCCCCTTTTCCCCCAAAAAATTTTTTGGGGGTTTTTATGAAAAAAAGGTTTTTTGTTTCCCCCCAAATTCCAATTCCGGGGAAATCTCAAAAGCCCCATTAAAATTTTTTTTTCCCCAAAAAAAAATTTTTTTCCCCCCCCTTCCCCCCCCCCTTTTTTTTTCCAAAAAACCCCCAAAAAAAACCCCAAAATTAAAAATTTTTTTTAAAAAAAAAAAAATTTTTTTTTTGGGAAAAAAAATTCCCCCCCCCAAAAAAAAAAAAAAAAAATTTTTTTTTGGGGTTTTTTTCCCCCCCCGGGGGGGGGCCCCCTTTTTTTTTTTGGGGGGGGGTTTTTTTTCCCGGGGCCCCCCCCTTTTTTTTTTTAAAGGGGTTTTGGGGGGTTTTTAAAAAAATTTTAAAAAAAAAACCCCCCCCCCCCCCCCTTTTTTTTTTTTTTTTGGGGGGGTTTTTCCCCCCTTTTTTAAATTTTTTTTTAAGGTTAAAAAAAAATTTTTGGGCCCCCCCCAAAAAAGAAAAAAGGGGGAAAAAATTGGCCAAAAAAGGGGGGGGCCCCCCCCCCCAAAATTTCCCCCCCCCGCCCCCTAAAAAATTAAAAGGGGGGGGTTTTTTTTTTGGGTCCCAAAAAAAAACTTGGAAAAACCCCCCCCCCCCTTTGGGGGGGGAAACCTTAAAAAAAAAGGGGGGGGGGAAAAAAATGCCCGGGGCCCCCCCCGGGGAAATTTTTTAAAAGGGGGGGGGGAAAAAAAAATTTTTTAAAATTTGGGGGTTTTAAAAAAAAAAAAAAAAGGAAAATTCCCCCCCAAAAAAAAAACCCCCCCCCAAAAAAAAAAAAAATTAAAAAGGGGGGTTTGGGGGGGTTTGGGGGGGGCCCAAAAAAACCCCCGGGGGGGGGCCCCCAAAAAAAAAAAATTCCCCCCGGTTTGGGGGGTTTTTTTTTCCCCCAATTTTTTTTTGGGGGGTTTTTTTTTTGGGTTTTTTTGGGAATTTTGGGCCCCTTTTTTTGGGGGGGAAAAAAAAAAAAATTTTTTTTTTAAAAAAAAAAAAACCCCAAAAAAATTTTTTTTCCCCCCAAAAAAAGGAAAAAAAAAAAAAAAAAAATTTAAAAAAAAACCCCCCCCCCTTTTTTTTTTAAGGGGGAAAAAACCCCCCCCTTTCCCCAAAAAAAAAAATTTTTTTTTTTTTTCCCAAAAAAAATTTTTTTGGGGGGACCCAGGAAATTTTTTAAAAAAAAAAATTTTAAAAATGGGGAAAAATTTTGGGGGGGTTTTTTTAAAAAACCCCCCCCCTTAAAAAATTTTTTTTCCCCCCCCCCGGGGGGGGGGGGAAAAAAGGTTTGGGGGAAAAGGGGGGGGTTTTGGGGGGAAAAAGGGGAGGGTGGGGTTTTTGGGGGGGGGGGGAAAACCCCAAAAAAAAGGGGGGGTTTTTTTTTGGGGGGGGGGGAAAAAAAGGGTTGGGGGGGGGGTTTTTTTTTTAAAAAAAAAGGGGGGGGGGGAAAAGAAGGGGGGGAAAAAAAGGGAAAAAGGGTTTTTTTAAACTTTAAAAAGGGGCCCGGGGGGGGGGGGTTTTTTTCCCCCTTTTAAAAAAAAAGGGCAATTTGGGTTTTTTTTTGGGTTTTTTTGGGGGAAAAAAAAAAAAAAAAAGGGGGGGGGGGCCCGGAAAATTTAAAAACCCCCGGGGGGGGGTTTTTTAAAAAAAAAAACCACAAGGGAAAGGGGGGGGGGGTTTTTTGGTTTTTAAAAAAAATTCCGGGGAAACCCAAAAAAAATTTTATGCCTCCCAAGGGTTTTTTTCTTTTTGGGGGGGGGCCTTTTAAATTGGGGTTTTTTTCCCCCGGGGGTTTTTTTTCCCCCCCCCTTTTTTCCGGTTTTTTTTTTTTTAATTTTTTTTTTCCCCGGGGGGGCCCCCGGGGGGAAAAAGGGGGGAAAAGGGGGGCCTTTTTGGGGAAAAATTTAAAAGGGGACCAAAGGGGAAAAAGGGGGGGGTTTTTTGGGGGGGAAAAAAAAAAGGGGCCCCCCCAAAAAAAATTTGGGGGGGGGGCCAAAATTTGGGGGGGGGGTTTTTCCCCCTTTTTGGGGCCCCCCCATTTTGGGGGGGTTTTTTTTTGGGCCCCGGGGGGAAAGGGGGGAAAATTTGGGAAAATTTAAACGGGAAAAAAATTTTTTTTTTAAATTTTTAAAAAAAGGGGGGAAAAACCCCAAACCCCCCCCCGGGTTTTCCCTTTTTTGGGTTTTTTGGGGGGGGGGGTTTTTTTTTTTAAAAAGGGGGGGGGGGAAAAAACCCCCCTTTTTTTTTTTTAAAAAAAAAAAAAACCCCCCCTTTTTTTTGGGGAAAAACCCTTTTTTCCGGGGGGGGGGAAAGGGGGGGGGGCCCGGGGGGAAAAATTTTTTTTTTTTTTGGGGGGTTTTTAAAAAAAGGGGGAAAAAAAAAAAAGGCCCCAAATTTTTTTAAAAGGGGGTTTTTGGGGGGCCCTTTTTTAAAACCCCCCCAAAAAAAAAACCCCCCGGGGGGGGGGGTTTTTTAAAAAAAAAAAACCCGGGGGGCCCGGGGGGTTTTTTTGGGGAAAAGGGGGGGGGGTTAAAGGGGGGAGAAAATTTTTTTTTGGGGGGGGGGGGTTAAAAAAAAAGGGGGGGGGGGGGGGAACCCCCCGGGGGGGGGGTTTTTTTTTTTTGGGGGGGGAAAAAGGGGGGGGGGGTTTTGGGGGAAAAAGGGGGCCCCGGGGGTTTTTTTGGCCCCCCCGGGGGGGGGGGGGTTAAATTCCCCCAAAAAAAAACCCCCCCCAAAAACCCCCTTTGGGGGGGGGTTTTTTTTTGGGGGTTTTGGGTTTTTTTGGGGAAAAAACCCGGGGGCCCCGGGCAAAAGGGGCCCCGGGGTTTTTTCGGGGGGCCCCCCAAAAAAAAAAAAAACCCCCCCCCCGGGGGGGAAAAAAAATTTTTTTTCCCCCAAATTTTTTTTTTTTAAAAAACCCCCCCAACCCAAACCCCCAAAAACCCCCCCAAAATTCCCCCCCCCCGGGGGGGTTTTTTGGCCCGGGGGCCGTTTTTTTTGGGGGGGGGGGGAAACCCCCCCCTTTTTTTGGAAGGGGGCCCCCGGGGCCCCCCCCAAAAAAACCTTGGGCCCCCCTTTTTCCCCTTTAACCCCCGGGCCCCCCCTTGGGGGGGGGCCCCTTTTTCCCCCTTTTTCCCCCCCCCCCAAAAAAAAAAGGCCCCGGGGGGGGTTTTTTTTTTTAAAAAAACCCCCCCCCCGGGGGTTCCCCCACCGGGGAACCCCCCGGGGGGGTTTTTCCGGGGAAAAGGGGCTTTCCCCCGGGGAAAAAAAAACCCCCCAAAAACCCCCCAAATTTTTCCCCCCCCCAAGGGGGGGGTTTTTTAATTTTTTGGGGGGGGGGGGGGGCCCCCCGGGGGGTTTTTTTTCCCCGGGGGGAAAAAGGGGTTTTGGGGGGGGCCCCCCAAAAAAAACCCCCCCCCCCCCCCCGGGGGGCCCCCCAAAACCCCCCCGGGGGGGGGAAAAAAAAAAAAAGGGGCCCCCTTTTGGGGTTTTTAAAGGGGGAAAAACCCCCCTGGGGGCCCCCCCCTTTTTTTTTAAAAAAAGGGGGGGGGGGGGGAAAGGGCCCCCCGGGGGGGGAAAAAAAATTTTTTTCCCCCCCCAAAACCCCCCCCCCCTTTACCGGGAAAAAACCCCCCTTAAAGTCCCGGGGGTTTTTTTTAAAAAAACCCCCATTTTGGGGAAAGGGCCCCCCCCAAAAAAATTTTTTTTTGGCCCCCCTTAAATTTTTTGGGGGGGGGGGGAAAAAAAAAATTTTTTTTAAAAAAAAAAATTTTTTAAAAAAAAAAAGGGGGGGGGGCCCTTTTGGGGGGGGGGAAAAAAAAAAAGGATTAAAAAGGGGGGAAAAAAGGAAAATTTTTTGGAAAACCCCAAAAAACTCCCCGGGGCCCCCCCGGGGGGCCCCCCAAAAAACCCCCAAAGGGGGGGAAAAAAAGGGTTAATTTTTTTCCTTGGAAAACCCCGGGGGAAAAAAAAAACCCCCCCAAAAAGGGTTTTTTAAAAAGGGGGGGAAAAAAAGGGGAAAAAGGGGGGGCCCCCCAAACCCCAAAAAAAACCCCCCCCAGGGGCCCCCCCCTTTTTTTCCCCCCCCCCAAAAAGGGGGTTGGGGGGGGGAAAAAAGGGGTTTGGGTTTTTAAAAAATTTTTTGGGGGGGGGGGGGGTTAAAAGGGGAATTTTTGGGGGTGGGGGGAAAAAAAAAAAAGGGCCCGGGCCCCGGCCCCCCCCCTTTTCCCCCCGGGGGGGGGGGGGGGGGCCGGGGGGCCCCTTTTGGGGGGTTTTTTTGGGGGGAAAAAAAAAGGTTTTTGGGGTTTTTTTTCCCCGCCCCCCCCCTTTTTCCCCCCGGGAAAAAAAAAAACCGGGGGGGGAAAAAATTTTCCCCAGGGAAAGGGGTTTTTGGGGGGGGGGGGAAAAATTTTTTCCCCCCCCCGGGCCGGTTCCCCCCCCCCTTTCCCCCTTTTTTGCTTGGGGGCCCGGAAAAAATTTTTCCCCCCCGGGGGGGGCCCCCCTTTTTTTTTCCCCGCTTTCCCCTTTCCCCCCTTAAAGGGAAATAAAAATTTTTTTTCCCCCCTTTTTCCCTTAAATTTTTTTTTTTTTTCCCCTTTTTTTTTAAAATTTTTTTTTTTTTTAAAAACCCCTTTTTTTCCCCCAAAAAAAAAGGGTTTTTGGGGGGCCCCCCCCAATTTTTTCGAAATTTTTTTAAAAAATTTTTTTCCCCCCCCTTTTTTTTTTTTTTTTTTTTTTTTTTAAAAAATTTTTTTAAAAATTTTTTAAAATTTTTTTTTTAAATTTTTTTTAAATTTTTTATAAATTTTTTTTTTTTTTTTAACCCCCTTTTTTAAAAACCCCAAAAATTTTTTTAAAAAATTTTTAACCCCCAAAAAAAACCCTTTCCTTTGGTTTTTTAAAATTTTTCCCCCCAAAAAATTTAAAACCAAACCCCCCCCTTTTTTGGGGGGGGGGGGGGCCCCCCCCAAAAAACCCCCCCCCCCCCAAAACCCCCCTTTTTTCCCCCCCCAAAACCCCCCAAAATTTTTTTAAAAAAAAAAATTTTTTTCCCCCCCCCCCCTTTTTTTTAAAAACCCCGTTTAAATTTTTTTTCCCCCCCCCCCCCCCCCCCCCTTTTTTTAAAAAACCCCCCCCCTTTTTTTTCCAAAATTTTTTTTTTTCCCTTTTTCCCCCCCCAATTTCCCCCCCCAAAAAAAAAAAACAGGGCCCCCCCCCCCAACCCTTAAACCCCCCCTTTTCCCAAAACCCCCCTTTTTTTTTTCCCTTTTTCCGCCCCCCCTCCCCAAAAAAAACCCCCCCCGGTTTCCCCCTTTTTAAAAATTGGGGTTTTTTTTTTTTTTTTGGGGGGCCCCCTTTGGGGAAAAGGGGGGGGGTTTTTTTGGGTTTTTTTTTTCCCCCCCCCTTTTTTTTTTTGTTTTCCCCCCATTTTTTGGGTTTTTTTTAAAAGTTTTGGGCCCCCCCCCGGGAAAAAACCCCCCCCCAAAAACCCCGGGGGGGGCCCCCCCCCCCCCCCAAAAAACCCCAAAAAATTTAAAAATTTTTTAAAAAATTTTTTTTTTTTTTTAAAAAACTTCCCCCCCCAAAAAATTTTTTTTTAAAAAAAAACCCCAAAAAAATTTTTTTTCCCCATTTTTTTTTTAAAATTTTTCCCTTTTAAAAAACCCCAAAATTTTTTAAAAAAAGGGGGTTTTTTAAATTCCCCTCCCCAAACCCCCTTTTTTAAAAAAAACCCCCCCCCCAAAAAATTTTTTTTTTGGAAACCCCCCTTTTCCAAAAATTTTTTTCCCCCCCCCCCTTTTTTCCCCGGGCCCCTTTTGGGGCCCTCAAAATTTTTTTTTCCCCCCCCTTTTTTCCCAAAAATTTTTTTTAAAAAAAAAAAACCCCCCCCCCTTTTTTTCAAAATTTTTCCCCCTTTTCCCAAAAAAAAAAATTTTTAAAAAATTTTTAAAAAAAAAATTTAAAAAAAAACCAAAAAAAAAAAAAATTTGGAAAAAACCCCAATTAAAAAAAAACAAAAAAAAAACATTTCCCCAAAAAAAAAACCCCCCAAATTTTTTTAAAATTTTTCCCCCCCAAAAAAAACCCCCTTTTCCCCCCCTTTTTTTTAAAAAAAAAAATTTTTTTTTTTTTATTTTTTTGTTTTTAAAAACCCCGGGGGGTTTAAAAAAAAATTTTCCCCTTTTTTTTTGGGCCCCCCTTTAACCCCCAAAAAAAATTTTTTTAAAAAAAATTTTTTTTTTTTTTTTAAAAAAAAATTTTTTCCCCTTTTTTTTTTTTTTAAAAATTTTTTTTTTTTCCCCCCCGGGGTATTTTTTCCCCCATTTCCCTTTAAAAAAAAATTAAGGGGAAAAAAAAATTTTTCCCCCCCCCTTTTTTAAAAAACCCTTTTTTTTTTAAATTTTTAAAAAAAAAAAACAAAACCCTTTTGGGCCCCAAAAAAAACCCCCCCCGGGGGAAAAAAAAAAAAATTTTTTTTTTTTTTTTTCCCTTTTAAAAAAAAAAATTTTTTTTTTGGGGGCCCCCCCCAAAAAAAAAAATTTTTTAAAAAAACCAAAAATTAAAATTTAAAACCCCCCTTTTGGGGGGGAAAAAAAAAAAAAAACCCCCCCAATAATTAAAAAAACCCCCAAAAAAAAAAGGGGGCTTTTTCAAAAAAAAATTAAAAAAAAAAAAAAAAAAAAAAACCCCCAAAAACCCCCCCCCAAAATTTTTTAAAAAAAACCCCCCAATTTTCCCAAAAAACCCCAAAAAAATTTTTCCCAAAAAAAAAAAAAAAAAAAAAGTTTTTTCCCCCCCCCCAAACCAAAAAAGGGAAAAAACCCCCCCCCAAAAAGGGAAATTTTTCCCCAAAAAAAAAAAAGGGAAAAAAAAAAAATTTTTTTTTAAAAAAAAAACCCCCCCCTCAAATTTTTAAAAAAAAAAATTTTCCCAAAAAAAGCCAAAAAACCTTAAAAAAATTTAAAAAAAAAAATTTTTTAAAAATTTTTCCCCCCCCCAAAAAAAAAAACCCCCGGAAAAAACCCCGGGCCCCAAAAAAAAACCCCCCCCCCCCCCTTTTTCCCCAAAAAATTTTTTTTTCCCCCCCAAAGCCATAGTGGCAATTTGATTTATAATGAACCATTCATAGGGCATAGTAGTCCACCAAGATTTTCAAGGTAGCAGAGCGTTAAGAACTATGGAAGTTTTATGATGCCGATGTTTTCGTAATGGACTTGCACTGACAGTTGAGTTTTCAGCGGTAACCGTAGTGAAGCAGAAAGTGTGCAACAACGGATTCGTACTTTGGATGGAACACGAAGGCTAAGTCAGAAGTCTGACAGAAGAAACACTGAGTTTTTAGTATTTGTTCAATCAAAGTTTTAGTGTGGACATTTTTGGTTACAGTAATGTAATCATTATGAAGTCAATGTTTTTCTTCTTGGTAGAAGTTCAAATTAGAACATGAAAGAAGTTGCATTTTAGAACAATCTACCATAACAATGGCGAACAGTTATAAATCCCCTCCGTGCCTGGGGCCGGAAACTGTGTATGAAACTTGGAGGAAGGAAATAGACGCTTGGAAACTAGTAACTGAAATGAAACCAGAGAAGCAAGCATTGGCAGTTACTTTGTCATTAACAGGTCAGGCGAGATCAAAAGCATTAGAAATAGACACTGCACAATTAAACTCCCCAAACGGCATGGATGTTTTTCTAGAAGCATTAGACTCTCTATTTCTACAAGACGAAACAGACTTGGCATATTCGGCCTATTCCGATTTTGAAAAACTAAAGAAAGCAGCAAATGTTTCTATGAATGACTACATTATCAAATATGAGAGACTGTATGGTGTCTGCAAAAACCACAAGATGGAATATCCTGATTCTGCTCTGGCATTCAAGCTGCTAGATAATGCAGGACTATCAGAAACAGAAAGGTAGCTAGTTCTGACTGCAGCATCCAACCGAAAATTCTCATCAATGAAGTCTGCATGAAAGAGAATCTTTGAAGGTTCCTCAGAAACTGAGATCACTGTCAAACAAGAAGCCTTCATGACAAAAAGTTTCCCAAGAGACAGACTAAACAGTTATTCGGATCAAAGTGGTTCAAATTATCAGCAAAGAAAGAACAAAGAACAAAAAGGTACAAATCCACTGGACAGAAATGGAAAGAGAACAAAGTGTGCTATTTGTGAGTCTGTTGTCACTGGGCCAGAAACTGTCCTCACATGCAGCACAAACAAGAAGTGAGAATGACAGAAACTGAAGTTGAAGAACAACAGGATGAGGAGGAAGCATGCAACTTGACTTGGTTCACAAAAGAACATAGAACAGAAAATGAAACCTTGATGACAAGCGTACGGATGTGCTGTCATTGATACAGCATGTACGAAAACTGTGTGCGGAAAGAGATGGTTTCAGCAATATGTCGACCTGCCAGAAAACCAAAAGAAAAATATTAAGACAAAGAAAAGTCAGAAGACCTTCAAATTTGGAGATGGAGCAAAAATTCATTCCTATATGAATGCAAAGCTACCGGCCCAAATTAGAAAAACAAAATGTAACATTGAAACAGAGGTGGTAGATGTCATAATACCACTATTGCTAAGCAAAGAGTCTTTGAAGAAGGCGGAAACTGTGATTGACATGACGAACGACAAAATCACAATGTTTCAGCAGCCTGTGGAGTTAAACTTCACCTCAACTGGGCACTACTGTATTGACATCCTTGGAAACAATCAAGACAGCCAAGAAGATTCTGAAATTCTTCTCATGATGGACAACTTAGATGAGGAAACAAAGAAAAGCTCTGGTGAAACTTCACAAACAGTTTGGCCATTCTTCAGCAGAAAGCCCACAGAAACTGATGCAAAATGCAGGAATCAAAGACCCTGATTTGTACAAGAAAATGACAAAACTGGTGGAAGAATATGATGTGTGTGCTTGACATAAAAAGACACCACCAAAACCAACAGCAGGATTGCCTTTGGGAGATGACTACAATCAAACAGTGGCTGCTGATCTGCATGAACTTGGAAAAAATCTTTTGTACTTCCATATGATTGATGTGTACTCCAGATTCAGTGCAGCTACAATCATCAAAAGCAAAGAGTCATCTGTTATTGTACAGAACTTCATGAAGTACTGGATTGCAGTACATGGCCCACCAAAAACAGTCTTCAGTGATAATGGAAGGGAATTTAACAATGGAGAATTTCAAGACATGTGTGAAAACTTACACTGAAGTGAAGACGACAGCAGCATACAGCCCATGGAGCAATGTTGTGGTAGAACGACACAATCAAACACTCTCAAACATGTTGATGAAGATCATGACAGACAATAAGATCTTGACTGCAAAACAGCTTTGTGTTGGGCATTGGCAGCAAAGAACAGCATGGTGAACACACATGGTTTCAGTCCAAGTGGTCTACGGAAGAAATCCAAACTTTCCATCTGTTCTCACAGATAAGCTACCTGCTTTGGAAGGCACCACAAGAAGCAAAACAGTTGGAGAACACATCACATGTCTACATGTGGCTAGAAAGGCATTCACAGAAGCTGAAAGTTCAGAAAGAATCAGAAGAGCTTTGAGAAAGCAAACACGGTCATCATTTGACATATCAGATGGGCGACAAGATCTACTACAAACGACCAGATGGTGAAGAGTGGAAATGACCAGGAACTGTCATCGGACAAGATGGTAGTGTGATTTTTGTTCGTCATGGGGGCACTCTAGTCCGTGTTCATCAAAGTTGGCTGTGAAGAATGAAAGAAGACACAAAACAAGAGAAACCAGCTCCAGTACTTGAACACGATTCTCACTCTCAGTCCACTACATGTGACCAAGAAGAAACAAAACAGACAAAGAGCAGTAGTCACTGTACAAAATCTTGTTGTGAAGAAGAAAAAGGCAAAAAGAACACTTGTGCTGAAACAACATCAGATTTTGATACAGAATCAGAAACTGAGACAGATGAAATGAAGGAAAGCAATGTACTTGAGTAAACTCAAACCTGGCCAAATGATTTCATATCAGCATATGGATGACAGAAAAAGGATTTCTGCTAAAATACTGAACAAAGCTGGCAAATCAAGCAGGAGAAACAAAAACTGGTTTAATATCCAGTGCACAAAACTAGAAGAATATGAAGGTGAAAGGATGTCAGCTGACTTGACCAAAGTAAACAAACAAGAGAGGCAAGGCCTTCAAGACTCACTTGTGATACACTTTTTTTTTTAAATCTAATTGTTAAAATGTGTTCTGTATTTGTTATTATAAAGCTTCAGGTTAAAAGAAAAAGAAAAAAGAAAAAAAAGTCCTAACAGCAGATTCGAACCCCGCGTGTTCGGGTGAGAAGAAACTGTCTTACCCATTACACTATCGGTGCTCCTTAGCTGACGTGCAAAAATATAACATTTAAACATGCTTTTTTAAAAGGCGATAAATCGATTGCGGTATTCACAGTGAGAACGCTGTTTAAATCATATTATTCTGGTGTATCTTGGGCATTCAAAAAAATCTTTAAGGGCAATTAAAAATTCTTTTTAAGTCCGCGATAAAGGAGACGTGGCTATCACCGCAATCACACAGCAAAATTTAGCCGTCTTCTCTGGATCTAGATAGATGTACAAGTTTAGTCACACACGGTTGACACAACCCGTTCCTCTTGACGTATTTTTATTCATTCAAAGGCAAGCACATTCATAAATACACTACAAGTTCTTTACTTGCAACAGGTGGTCAACACATCTATCTCTGACAGCACATACACTCATTTTCTGGTAAAACTGTCAATTTAACTATTTAAATGCAATCGACGTCGCATATTAATTTTCCGTTCCGCTTTTCTATGTTACTTCTGTGCATGTAAACGACCCAATAAAAAATATACATGTAAACAAAATTAGAACGTTTTCACTGACATAAATCATGCCGAATCATCGCGGGAAAGCGTAAATCGGCTTGACAAATGCCCTTCAATCGTGTGTGTTTGAACACAGATTCAGAGAATGTGTTGTTTCCAACAGCATGTGAAATGTTACACGGAAATTTCCAATATGTTCATTCGCACCCCACCCCATGGTTGCTATATTGTTTGAAAATAAACTGTGTATGTTAATTTCATCGTTGTTATGGTTTGTTTATGCATATTTCTCTCATCCAATTAAGTTTAGACACAATCACTATTTCTGACACATGGCGAGATGCGGTAATATTCCGACACTGGTGTAAAATTTTGAACAAAGCCAATGCATGTAGTTCGATAAGACCGCTTTCAATTGAAGACTTGTTGCATCAAAAGTTCCAAACAACAAAGTCCACAGTAGAAAATCACCCCCTTAAATTACCTTGATTCCGGCTTTTGCTGTCTGGTGAAGTTTTATCACGAAATGATGAAGTTTATCAGTTCACGTGACAGACGAAGTGTGGAAGAAAAAAATTGTTGCATCCAAAACACGTCAGTCCCTAAATGCTTATTGTTTTGCAGAATTTGATTAGAACAGCCACATTTTACATCACACAAGTTCTGAAAAAACAAACTATACACTGATTGTGAATGAATTTCTTAAAATTAATGAAGTCTGAAGCATTTCACATTTAGTAGTGCTTGAGATGAAGTCAGATGTCACATTCAGACATGGAACACATGTTCTTTGGCTCTGCTTTACGCAGACAATAAAATTCCTTATTTTTAGTTGTTGTTTTCTTTTCGTTTTTTCTCATAGTTTTACTTTTATTACACTGATTTTGTTTTTCTGTAATCCTACAGATTTGTTCACTGTGAGGATAACACTAATCAGTTTTCTGTTGATTGATCGAATAAAAAGATACAAATTATCAGAATTCTTCAGATAAAGAGGATAACTTTTGTCAAGTGACACAAATTATACAATTCCCATTTCATAATAAGATGAAAAGTAGTACTTTAAACAGCTCCACACTGGGGAGAACTGATGTGAAAATGGAGTGCCTGCAGTGTTTCTGAAAAATAAAATCACCCATGGTGGAGAAGTTAGTTTTGGCATTTTGGGTTCCATCTTACATATGTCATAAGGTTATAGACATCATTTTGCACAGAGTTTGATTTCATTGCATGGGATAAGGATTTCATGATTGATTCATTAGTTACTAATCATTATTATAAATCCAGTAGTCTGAATATCTATGTTGGGAAAGTTGGTTTTGGTAACTTGGATTCAATGTTACACAAGTTACAACAAAGTTTTACATAATCATAATAAAATCTATGATTCACTGTATTTATTATGATTACTATTTATATCCCACGCTAAACTGACATCTACTGTGCCAGGGTTCATGAGTCACAATTGCAAATACCGGTTCATTTCCAAAGAAAAATATGTATTTCAAACCATTCTTTCACATCAAGAATTGATGTTCAATTTTGCCATCATCTGCCTTCCATACTTTCCGACTTAATAGTCTGGGCAGAGCGTCAATAATGTTCATTGAAACAAACCTGGTTAACACATATTTAGGTATTTATATTCTAAAGCAGAGCATGAAGTATATCCAAGTTGTGCATTGTGTAAAATGTCAACAAAATTGTACTTACGAACTAAATGATCCTGTGCTGCCTTCGTAAATTCACCTTTGCAGTCAGTATAATACTGATTTCATTCTTTATGATATATGTGTCATGAATGGTAGGAAACAGGAAAACATTCACAAAAATGAATTTGCGTCTTCTACTAGTTTAGAATAAAATACATGAAATTGAAAATGTTTCTTTCCTTTTGGCCCCAAAGAGCTCTCTTACTAGCTTTCTGTTCTGAATCTGTTGTCTGCTGCAGTGACCTTCCCACAAATCAGCATCAGTGCAGCAGCAGTCACGCTGTCAGTCGCATGTACTGTACCATGCTGAACGCTTTCCTCTGGCGACCCCTTACACCGCGCTTGCGTAACTGTCACATGTTCTCACATGATGCTCTCATACAGGCAGAAGTAATAAAAACATACAATTCTGGACATCAAAAATCAAAATCTAATTATCTAGCCTATCATGGCGACATAATGTTCTGAATTTAATATGTTTCAAACTCTTTGTGCTTTCTTGGATTCGTCATTACTGTGTGTAAATTTCAAAAACAAATATGGACACTTTCATCATCTCAATGTATGATAGCATAGGAAGGGAGGAAGTTTTATATTTTGTCCCCAACTAACACGTTATGTTACTGATCAGTTTTGAAGTTTTCAATTCATTAATGATTTGTTTTTTGGTGATTTTATTTCTCACCTATACAAATGGATCAACTGTGGGGAAAGTCAGGGGAGCTAACTGGCAGGACTGAGTTAACCAGTCAAGTGCCTTCCCTATAATACACCAGCTGTCGTCCTGCAAAAAGTGTTGCCATAGTGCCTGTAAAACATCCACTGACATCCTGCATGTATTTCAGTTTACATCCTGCATGTATTTCAGTTTTTCTTTCATCAGAGTTAGGTACAATAAACACAAACATACTCTGAATGAATGTATCTCTGGATTATAAGTATACTATTTTTGTGAGCATTCGTCTGGTGGAAGACCCCTTTTTCTTCTCAATAATAATTTGCTTACTGGACAACTTGGAATGCGTGTGTAAAGAGGATTTGCCTCACATGCCAAAAAGACGCCAGATATTTCATCAAGTGAAGACAGTGGTCCCATTTCTGCAAGCTGTGCTGATGATTATGTATGAGTATAATGATAAGAGATGGGTCGGTCTTGTCTTGTGATTGGTTTGAACTCAAAGGTGATGTCAACGACAGTGAAGAAACTGACAACATCCTACTCATTCTTCAGTCCATCTGTCGAATCAGACACAATTTCTGAGCAAGTGACCATGACTGACAGCGAAAGCATGGTACTTTCACATAATCTGAGAAGAGCGGGAGGAGAGAGAGAGGAGTGGTGTAAGACAATAGGTTGAAGGCCAGACAGAAGGTGTGGTAAGTGGGCATGGCTCATTTTACTGTCTTTTCACAGTGATCAACTGCCAGGGTTGGCAACAGCCAATCATCCACAATTTTCTTGAAATATAGGCTTTACTGACAATAGATGGGAATCGGTGTTTTTCACTTTCTTCACACTTTTTGTCACTGATCAGTTAACTGGTTTATTTACAGAGACAAACCGAATGCACAGCAGACACTTTGTCAGAATAGTTACAACCAGGCTGAAAGGAATATCATCAAAGCACTGTCTCTGCTAAAAGGGGATGCTCTAAGGTGTAAGAAAAGCTTGAAGTCTCACTCCCAAAGAACACTTTTTATCTTGACCAATTCAACATTATGTCATTGCTAGTACAGTTACTCACTTGCATGACTGCAAGTGATGTGATCATTATCATCAACTTGTAAGCCATTCTAATTTCGATTTCCAAGTTTTTATTAGACAATAAGCATGCTATCTACAGCTACTGAGCTAGAGTATTTTGTTTCTTTTCTTTCTGGGTGTCATTCTGTGGGGGTGGAATTAAAAACAATCTGGAAAAAAAAACTCAGATTAGAATCCTCATTCATTTTTGTTCATAAATGTTCACTTTCGTTCTGTATCTCAGAAAGTTTTTGTGCAAGAATTTTCGATTCATTACCTTGAATCCTCAAATTCCCTAGCAAGGGGAGAGCACTCTTTTACAAAATTTTCTGGTTAAGTCACATTAAAATTTACAAGTCACTTGTATTAGTAACACATTCCATAAAGATCACCTACTTGAGCTTTTACATAGTTCGAGTATGCACAACTCACTATCCTGTCTTGATAATACAAAGCTGCACATGTATTTTCCAAATTTTCCAACAATTTCATGAACTCACATTGCCAAGTTTATGAATATTCCAACAATTTCATGAACTTACATTGCCCAATTTTGCAAAATCCACTCCAATGCCTGATGCAAATTTCATCAAGGACAGCTTTTTCTTGCGGTCTCTGGCACACAACAGCATAATATGCACTAAGTCTTCATGGCTCACAAGTGATTCCTGCTGAACAAAAACAAAACTTAAAATACCAGGAGTGGGTGGCAGGGTCAAGGGAAGGAGAGGGGGGTCTTATCGGAACTTTTTAAAGCGCATACAAGGAAAAAAAACATATCATATATACAGACAACAGACAGATCACTATGGCAATTTATACAACAGGAGCAATGTTATCTTCAGTAAACATACAATGGCAACAGTGACAGTAGCAGGACAATGTCACATACACACCAGACAGAGAATCAAGCACAGGTATGTTTCCTTAGCCCTGTCCCTTCCGGAACTATTTTGATTTATGCAAAATAATCACCAACCTCTGAAAAAAAAAATCATAAAAATTAAAATTATGCTCAAACGTATACAAAAGTATATGTTTTCTTAAAGGAAAATGAATTGAGATTATAATCATCAAAACTTCAATGTTGACATGATGAGGTAACTCCCAATCAGGGGAAGATAACTCTGATTTTTAGAAAGAAAAAAAATACACAGAATATTTTGGAAAAAAAGATAAAAAATTCAAGTTCATTTTATGGAGGGAAAGAGTGCTAAAATAACAGCAAATGTATCATACACAACAAGCAATTACAGTAATCACTATACTGGTTACAACAAATAACCACACACACACCCTTCTACCCAAACACCCACATACACTGTCATACAATATTACAACACAAAAGCTCACTGTAAACAATATTTTGGCTTGAAGCTTTCATCTGGAGGGTTTCATTGTAGATGAAAATCCCAAAATGAAAGTTTCGAGCTAAAATATTGGGGTTTTTCTGTACTCACTTCTGACACGACCCCACCCCCTTGTAGCATGTAATCATCATCAAAATAACCAGAATCACTTCAGTTGATCAACAAGAACATTACTTTCATTTTCTATCACATGTTTGTTGATGCTATCGTTGACGTGCAGAAAATCAAATAAGATTCTAGCCACCTCTTATGTACTGTACGTTCTGGCAGCCATGTTGACATGCTCAACAGCTTTTTGCTTTATAAAATGCAAAATCCCACATCAAAATTCAGCCCGAACTTACTGAGAAATTGCTCTGTACACTCATCAAGGCTTCGCCATATATTGCAAGGGATGTAAGCCGATGCAACTGAGTGGCTGGATACCTTAAATTATTATGCAGTTACCCGTAAACTGCGGCTATATTCGCGGTCGGAAGTCAAAGGCTTTAATAACTTTATATAAAATATATGACGAAAAAAGAAAATGAAAAAATCACAAATCATATTCAAAAACTTTTTGTGTTGATACTATTTTCTACAAGATTCAGACTGTTTTGACTCAATGAAATACTTTTCTCCCTCAACTCTTTGAAGAGTCATTGGGGTGCCACACAAAACAGTTCAGATTCTTCCAGGTTTGTCGGCTGGGTGTCAAAGTCTGGGTTTCTGCAAAAAGGTTTTCCTGTCTATTTTGCATCTTTTTTTTTTCTTTCTTTTTTTTTTTTTTTTTTTCTTTTTTTTTTTTTCCCTTCCTTTTCCATCTCCGTCCCTAAACAGTTCCTTAGAGGATTCTTTTAGATGGCCATTGGATCTTGTTACCTGGGCATACCAACACAGCTTCCTTTGCTTAACTGATGTCTGCAGATCATAACATCCAATGTGCTGCTTGAAGGTCTGGCACACTTGTTTTTTGTTGCTGTTTTTTGCTGCCCCATCATCTGCACCGCTTCAATGGCATTACTCCCATGCTGCTCATTCCAAGTCCCCCAAACACATCCACACCCAGGCTCATCTGCCACAGTCCCAGTGCTGGCAGTCCATAAGGAACCATCGATGTTAGGTCACCAGAAGGCACACACCAGAGAAGACTCTGCACTGCTGCTGAGTCACTTTGGTGGTGTTCGGTAGTGCCTGTTCTGATTTAACATACTTAAAACACCACCTACTAAGTCCCCTACTAATGACAATAATGGCTTAGTCCTGGAGCCAGACTGAGTGAGCGTCTCCCCCAGAGTGGAGACCGCCACCATGTCCCCCATGAATCCACCAACACTGAAGACTCACAAGCACTGATGTGGTGGGGTATCAAAACTGAGGTCACCATGAGACTGAGAGCAGGTCACATGATTTGGAGCTTCTTTTTTTTTTAATATTGATGATGAAGGAGGAGGAGGATGACGGTGATGATGATGATGATGCTGATATGGAGGTCCATTTAGATTTGGGACTACATGACAAGGCTGTACTCTACACTGCCTGTCATAATGATATCCCAGCATCAACCAGGCCTGAGAGATACAGACACTTGCAGTGTTGGTCAGGAAATTAGAGCAACACACCCAAAGACGCGTCCGTGAAGTGGATGATACTCAACTGTGTGGTCACAGTCTTCCCACTGAAGCCCATAGCACACTCAACTCTGGGTTGGAGCTGGCCACAGGTCGAAAAACCCACCTCCACTGGGATTCAAACCCGTGTCCTCCCAACTGTCAGTCTGCGACACTAACCACTTCAACAAGGCAACTGGTGTTTGGCACAATTTTTGATCGGTGATGTGATAACAATAATAATATAGCAATAATAATGTACATTTATATAGCGCCCTTTCTCTCTCAAGAGCTCAGGGCACTATACATGAAAGAAAAACTTACAAATTACATAAACCATTCATGACCACTCTTTCTCAAAACCCCTCCCTCCTCCGCCTCCCCACTCTCCCTCTCTCGTTCATCATGCATCCAAAGTGAGCTGACATGGATGGTGTTAGAGAAAGAAGCGGAGAGTGCTTACAGATAGGTTTTAAAAAGATGAAATTGAACTGAAGAGTGAAAGGCGGAGACAATAAGATGCATGGATATGATGAGGAAGGCTGTTCCAGATATGAGGACCAGCAAAGAGAAAAGAATGTTCACCATAGGTTTTTATATTGTCACAAGGAATTTTCAGAAGGCAACAGTCAGACAGACCTGACAGACAGATCTAAACAAAATCTTTAAATTAATTAACCCTTAGCCTGCCAAGGAATTTGGCAAATAACTGAATCCTATTTGCCGGGGAATTTAAGGAAAGAAAAAAAGGTAGATGTAAAAAAAAAAAAAATCTGGATTAATTTCCCAACTGACAAAGGTAACTAAAAGTGTATTTTCTACACGGAAAATGAATTAACAATACAGAAAAAATATTAAGATAATGGGTTATTCACAAGTGATGCACAAGAGTTTTTTTTTCAAAAATAAACATTACACATACACACAGACACACAAATCAAATAAAATCAAATTATGCGCATTTATTGTGCTTAGAGTTAGCGAGTTAGAATAGAGTCTCACCGATCACTAAGGCCATCTCCAGGATATCGCCAGGTTAACATCTACTTCAAGTCAAGGGTAAAAAAGAATTAATTAAATACAATATAAACTAACCACTGCTTCAATTTTTTCACTTTAAAAGTTTAAAAATCTTCCAGAGTTTAAAAAACCCAAATCTGATTAAAAATGTTCACTTCTTTCAAGAAGTCCATTAGTGTCCACGGTGGAACATCAAGGAACAGTCTCCAGAGAATCTGTAGTGTAATGTCTTTTCCTATCATGCACATCCAAGCATACTCCCAGTCTCTGTGATAAATTAGCATATGAATGAATCATAAAGTTATAGGACTGAATCCACTGATCCCTCACCTCGGCACACGCACATTGTATTCTTGTGAGGTGGTACTGCTGGCTGCTCCAGGTGCCAAACTTGCCCCCACTCCTGCACCCACACTCATGGACATCCCTCCTCCCAGGCCTGAAGGACCCTGCAACAAGCAAAAAAGCATTCATGATTCATCATTCACCAATTTCATTCCTACATTAATGAAATTATCATATAAAAAAATAAAAATAAAAAATTAAGTCTGTGTTTCTGTTATTCTGAACCCATTTATAACCTGGTAAAAGAAAAAGAAAAACCAAAACACAATCCCTTTCTATACAACTTTACAAGTGCAAATATTCCATGAACATGCGAAAGAAAAAGCAATTTAAGCATAAATGACTTGAAATTTAAATGCACATACACACACACTGTATCTTTATGATGTTATTTTCCACATACACACTATAAATTGTTTGTATGTTCCAGATACTCTGTTACAGTTACTGTGAGTGTGAGTTAGTAATTTACATACATTGTATGTTTGTGATTTTATGTTTGCATGTTTTACACACACACATACACACACACACACACATATATATATATATATATATATATATATATATATATATATATATATATATATATATATCATATTCAGTATCTCTGCCTACACTGGCCACTGGTTGCAATGGACATCACTTATACTGTCATCGTAAATAAATTCCCAACAAAAAGCCTTCTTTGACATTACTAAAATAAACTCATAGTACGTATCAGACATCAGCTGTACCGGACATCGCTTATACCATCCATGGTTTTCCTGTCCCCAGGAGCACCTTACTCCAGATATACCAGACATTGTCCATACCATCACAGATCCCTTTCCCAGGAGTCTTCTCTCCGAATATAGCGTCATGTCAGACATCATTGATGGCACCTAGTCCTATTCCAAGGAGTACCTAATAATTCTGATATACTAATACTCTCAGAATATCTCTTGCAGTGACAGCTATTGTTTCTTCTGCGGTCTCTCAAGGATGCATGGCACAGAAGACTTCCATTCCATGCAAAGTTTAGACAGTCAGTTTGTGACTTAACTGACCAGCACCCTGGAGTGTTTGTTCAATACACTGAGGGTGGTCACAACACGTCATAGTGGGCCACTACCAGTGAAATCTACACCAGTGCTGTGCAGTTGCAGCAAGGTGTATATGCTGACCCCCCTTCCCAGTAGCCAGAAACTGGTGCCTGCCAGATGGCCAAGACTTTGTCTACCAGTAGATTCTCTTCTTTCCACTCAGGCTCAGCATGAGTGGAGGAGTCCTGGATACCTGACACTGTGCAACACTAGCAGCCACCACTATAACCATGTTGCACCATCAGTCGCCAAGTGCATCATCAATCATCAGTGAAGAGGACTCCATTGTTCTTGATCTCAGGCAAGAGATTCAAAGGATAACAACAATAATAATAAGTGGACATATATCAGCGCTTTGTTGTTGTGGACCAGAAAACTCTGGTGGCCATACATACAATGCATTTGAATTTGATGCACACACAATACAGCTGGGCTTGACATTAACTTTTTTTCCCACAAGCCCAGTTGGGCAAATCACTGGAAAATTCACTTGCCCGGACAGAATTTGCACTTGCCCAACTTTCAGAAACTTACATGCATCACCAAATGCTCACATGCATGCGCGCACACACACACACACACACACACACACACACACACACACACACACACACTGATGTTTGTTTTGTTGGGTTTCACCAAAGATAACTGTTGTTTTGAATAGCCAAAACAAGTTTTATCTCAAGACTCACTTGACAAAAAACTGCCTTTGGCATGTTTTTGCAGTTGACTGTCAGCCACAGAATTTTTTTTTTTTAACCTCCACTGCAAACAGCAACATGCAGAGTTAAAAAGAAAAGCCAGCATTTGCTCTGTGAGAAAAACAATGTCAGGATATGACAGATCAAAGTACGATTCTGTTACATGGGGTCAACAGTTACAGTTTCTCACTTGCCTGGTAGGGCAACTGTTGAAAATTCACTTGCCAGGATGGCCACACCAGGATGGATTTCAGTTGTTCTCACCCGACATCAGACACACACACACACACACACACACACTGAGAGAGCGAGAGAGAGAGAGACACTGTGTGTGTGTGTGTTGTGCGTGTGAAAGGGGATGGTGAAGGGTCACAGTTCCAGAGAGGGAAGGTGGTACAGCTATTCTATCAACATGGAGGTTGCTTAGCAACGGACCTTTCCACAATGTCCTTTGATATGTGTCGATCCCTTCAGCAAAACTCGACTTTGACCCCCTACCCTGCCTCCATCCTTTCTGCTATTCTCAGCCTGACCATTTAATAGGTGGGAGAGGGTGAGGAGGAGGAGGGGGTGGGGGGTTAAGGATAAGCATGTCTGCGATATGGGAGGTGGTGTCTGGAGGAGGGGACAATGAGAAAGTTAGGGGGGAGGGGGAGGAATGAGAAGGGGGGAGGATTGTGGTGGTCATGTCTGTGTTAACTTGGTTTAAGTTATGATTCTACAGAATGGCCCGTTTCCTTTTTGATTAGCCAACTTGACCTTAAAACTGATATGCTAGGGAGAGAGAGCGAGAGAGACAGAGACTGAAAGAGACAGAAAGGCAGGCAGATTACGGTCAGAGAAATGGAGGGGAGGGTGGTGAAGGGCTAGCGCGGCAGTGATTTTGACAACCTTGCCAGTGGAGGGGTGAGGTGTAGGTGGAGGAAGAGTGGGGGGGGGTGGGGGAAGGAAGATGGGCACGGATCATCTATGTTGGTTGCCCTCTTCAGGCTCTTGTAGTCCAGGGCAGATACAATAATGGTCAAAATGTCTGCAACAAAACCGTTCTTTTCACGATAAAATAGAATAAATAATACTGATCACGCTGATATAAACTTGACCGCTGTAAGTGGGCGGGAACATGATTAGATTTTGATTTTTAATAATTATTTCTCACACATTTGGCCATGAGAGAGCGCCTTACAAAGACCCGCAAGGCATGAGCAAGCCAGGGTTACGCAAGCGCGGTATAAGGGGTCGCCAGAGGAAAGCGTTTAGCGCGGTACAGTACTTGTGGCTGACTGCTGTCGCGCTGATGCTATCCTATACCTCCGTTAGTAGGTCACTGCGGCAGATGACAGATACCGTACAGAAAATAAGAGAACTCTCTGGGGTCAAAAGGAAACCAAATTTTTAATTTATATACTAAATTGGTAGAAAACGCAAGTTTGCTTTTATGAATGTTTTACAGTTTCTTACCAGTCATGACATTTCATAAAGAATGAAATCGGTATTATACCGACTGCAAAGGTGAATTTACAAATGCAGCACGGGATCATTTAGTTTGTAAGAACAATTATGTTGACATTTTACGCAATGCACAACTTGGAAATACTTCATGTTCTGCTTATTAACGTGTAGTATATGAATATCTCAATACCTGTTAACTAGGGTTTTTTCAATGAACATTGTCGGAGCACTGTCCAGACAATTAATTCTGAAAGCATGGAAGGCAGATGATGGCAAAATCGACCAACATCATGTCTTGATGTAAAAAGAACGGTATGAAATATATTTTTTTCTTTAGTACCCTGGCACAGTAGACACGTCGGTTTAGCGTGGGAAAGAAAATGTATCTGGCTAGCTGGAGTATGAATGTGGCAAAATGAAATGCATCAGATAGTCATGAAGAGCAAAGACTGCCTGGAAAATGAAAATGGGTCAGCCTCCAGAACTTTGTTGGAAATGGGGGTCTCTCAGTCTGATTCAGTATAAACATGTGTTTACAATGATTATTCAAATGTTTCACATGTTATCAGAATTGCAATTCATTAGAGAAATGTCTCCAACAATTTTGTGGGAATAAGGTTTGTTCTTGTGTCTTAAATGTGTTGAAAATTATTAAAAACATCCAAACTTTCAGCGCCATTTTGTGACATGGCAATGTGTCTAAACATGAAGTGGTCAGAAACAAATAAGTACAAACCTGATTAAAATCCAGTACATACAGACCTGATCTATATTCATTCGTTGTGATAATAAAACAATGATCATCAGTAAAAATGGTACGTTAAGTTTGAAATATTACGCAAAAATCCCACGTGACAGACGTAAACAACCCGTTCCTCTTGACGTATTTTTATTCATTCAAAGGCAAGCACATTCATGAATACACTACACGTTCTTTACTTGCAACAGGTGGTCAACAGATCTATCTTCTGCAGCACATACACTCATTTTCTGAAGAAAAAAAAGGTCTATTCAACTATTTAAATGCAATCAACGTCACATATTAATTTTCAGTTCCGCTTTTCTGTGTTACTTCTGTGCATGTAAACGACCCAATAAAAATATACATGTAAACAAAATTAGAACTGTTTCCACATAAATCATGCGGATTCATCGCGGGAAAGCGTAAAACGGTTTGACAAACACCCTTCAATTGTGTGTGTTTGAACACAGATTCAGAGAATGTGTTGCTTTCGACAGCGTGTGAGATGTACATATGTTACACGGAAATCTCTAATATGTTCATTCGCACCCCGTGGTTGCTATATTAAAAATTAAAATTAAAAAAACCTGTGTATGTTAATTTCGTCGTCGTTATGGTTTGTTTGTACATTTATCTCTGATCTGATTAAGTTTAGACACAATCACTGTTTCTGACACATGGCGAGATGCGGTAATATACGGATACTGGCGTAAGATTTCGAACCAAGTCAACGCATGTAGTTCAGTAGGACTGTTTTCAGTTGAAGACTTGTTGCATCAGAATTTCCAAACAACAAAGTTCAAAGTAGAAAATCACCCCCTTAAATTACCTTGATTTTGGCTTTTGCTGTCTGGTGAAGTTTTATCACGAAATGATGAAGTTTATCAGTTCACAAGACAGACGAAGTGTGGAACGAAAAAATTTGTTGTATCCGAAACATGTCAGTCCCTACACGCTTATTGTTTTGCAAAATTTGATTAGAACAGCCACATTTTACATCACACAAGTTCTGAAAAACCAAAGTATACATTGATTGTGAATGAATTTTTTAAAATTAATTAAGTTTGAAGCATTTCACGTTTAGTAGTGCTTGAGATGAAGTCAGATGTCACATTCGGACATGGAACACATGTTCTTTGGTTCTGCTTTACGCAGATAATAAAATTCCTTATTTTTAGTTGTTGTTTGTTGTTATTGTTGTTGTTTGGTTTTGATTTTTCTCAGAGTCTTACTTTTATTACATTTTGTTTTTCTGCAATCCTACATATTTGTTCACTATGAGGATAACGCTAATCAGTTTTCTGTTGATTGACTGAATAGAAAGATACAAAGAATCCGGTGTTTTGATCACAATTCTTCAGATAAAGAGGAAAACTTTTGTCAAGTGATATAAATTATACAATTCCCATTTCATAAGATGAACGGTAGTACTTTAAACAGTTAAACACTGGGGAGAATTGATGTGAAAATGGAGTGCCTGCAGTGTTTCTGAAAAATAAAATCATCCAGGGTTGGGAGTTAGTTTAGGTATTTTGGGTTCCATGTTACATATGTCATAAGGTTTTAGGTAATCATTAATAAAATACATAATTTTGCACAGGCTTTGTTTGAATGCATTGCACTGGCTAAGGATCGCATGATAGATTCATTACTATCATTATTTTAAATCCAGTAATTCAAACATCTGCGTCGGGAAAGTTAGTTTAGGTAACTTGGATTCAATGTTACACGTGTTACAAGAACGTTTTACATAATCATTAATAAAATTTATGATCCATTGTTATCATTATGATTATTATTTATATCCCACGCTAAATCGACGTCTACTGCGCCAGGGTTCGTGAGTCACATTTGTAAATACCGCTTCATTTCCAAAGAAAAATATGTTATTTCATACCGTTCTTTTCACATCAAGACATGATGTTCAATTTTGCCATCATCTGCCCTCCATACTTTCCCAGTTTATTGTCTGGACATAGCGCCGATAATGTTCATTGAAACCGAAACGGGTTAACACATATTTAGATATTTATATTCTACAAGTTAATAAGCAGAGCATGGAGTATATCCAAGTTGTGCATTGCGTAAAATATCAACAAAATTGTACTTACGAACTAAATGATCCCATGCTGCCTTAGTAAATTCACCTTTGCAGTCGGTATAATACTGATTTCATTCTTTATGATATGTCATGAATGGTAGGAAACTGGAAAACATTCATAAAAGCGGATTTGCGTCTTCTAAAATACATGAAACTGAAAATATTTGTTTCCTTTTGACCCGAAAGAGCTCTGTTCCTAGCTTACTGTTCAGATTCAGTGACCTGCTCACAAGTCAGCATCAGCGCGGCAGCAGTCAGTCACATGTACTGTACCGCGCTGAACGCTTTCCTCTGGCGACCCCTTATACTGCGCTTGCGTAACCTTCGCCTGTGCTTGCCTTGCGTCTCTTTGTAAGGCGCTCTCGCACAGGCAGAAGTAATAAAAATATTCGATTCTGGACATTAAAAATCAAAATCTACCTATGTTCCCGCTACCCTATAGTGGTCAACTTTATATCAGTGTGATCAGTATTATTTATTCTATTTTATCGTAAAAAGAACGGTTTTGTTGCAGACATTTTGACCTAACGCAAATTTTAATCTAAATTTCCTGGCCTATCTTTGTAAGGCGCTCTCACACTGGCAGAAGTAATAAAAAATATTCAATTCTGGACATTATAAATCAAAATCTACTATGTTCCCGCTACCCTATAGTGGTCAACTTTATATCAGTGTGATCAGTATGATTTATTCTATCTTATCGTAAAAAGAACGGTTTTGTTGCAGACATTTTGACCTAACGCAAATTTAAATCTAAATTCCCTGGCCTATTTGACTACGGACAGGCCTGGCTGGCTATCATGTAACACCCAAAGGGCAGGTGCCAGCAATGAACTTTTCATTTTCCTCCAAAGACGCAAGCAGCGTCAGAACTCTCCACTTTGTTGTTGTGGACCAGAAAACTGGTTGGCCAAAACATTTTCTCTTTCCTCGTAAGTCGTACTGAAATCTATTTTCGCATACTGGTGTATTCTAAGTCAAAATGATGTACAAATTACCCCCAAAATGGTACTGGTAAACAGGTCTGTCACAGAAACAAACTCTGTTGTTGTTTTTTGTTAAAAGTGGAACAACATTAGAGTACGTTGCGACGTGATTTTTTTTAGCTGTGATGGACGGAAGATGAACTACTCTTAAGAAAAATTACCATTGGCTCTCCAAAAATAGCAACCAATGGTAAATCACCTTTTAGAGCTGCATGATAGCTCTCTTTTTCCAGTAACCACTTGTCACAGTCGACACCAAACATGTCTGGTGGAGGAAGAGTGTCAGACGATCGGTATCGGGAGCGTGATGGATATTTTTTAAAACAAAACATGCTAGTCTTGAAAAATATAACTTGCCTGGTCGGGCAAGTTCGGTAAGGGCAATACTTGCCCAACACGATGATCTACTTGCCCCAGGCAGTCGGCAATCGTTAATGTCGAGCCCTGTGTGTGGTTCGTCCATCGGGATCGACGAGGACCATCTAGTCATCCGGGGGGTGGGGGGGTTGGGCTCTGTGGGTGCGCAGATGACTGATCAGGCCAATCCACGCCCGGAAGGTTCTGACGCAGTGTGGACAGGGGATGGTGGCGGCTGTCGGGGACTTGCTGGCACTGCTTTTTCTGGCCTGTCTGCATTGCTCTGCTGCATTGATTCTGTTGGCCTCACAGGATTTGGCGCCTTTGTGGATAGTTGAACGCCACTTTGGTCTGTCCATTGCATTCAGCTCCCATGTGTCGTGGCTGATGTTGAAGGCCTTCAGAGAAGCTTTCAGAGTGTCTTTGAAGCGCTTCTTTTGGTCTCCATGGGAGCGTTTGCCATGTTGGAGTTCGCCGTACAGCAGTTTCTTGGGGAGCCGGTGGTCTGCCATGAGAACTACATGGCCTGCCCAGCGCAGGATGCAGGATTCCTGGTTGAGCAACAAAGCTGATGAGATCTAGGGCTTTGCAGACAGGAACGACATGAAGAACCTCTATAACGGCCTGAAAGAAGTCTATGGTCCCACCACCTCCGGATCTGCTCCACTCCTCAGTGCTGATGGTTCTACCCTGATCACTGACAAGGATGGGATCCTTGAGAGATGGGCTGAACACTTTGAAAGCGTACTGAACCGCCCCTCCACCATCAATGATGAAGCCATCGACCGACTCCCCCAGTGAGTCGTTGGATGCCATTCCAACTTTGGAGGAGACCCAGAAAGCTATCTGTCTGCTATCCAGTGGCAAAGCCCCTGGCTCAGACTCCATTCCAGCTGAGGTCTACAAAGAAGGTGGTATGGCGCTGACTGAGAAGCTTCATCAGCTGTTCCAGCTCATCTGGCAGCATGAAGCAGTTCCACAGGACTTCAAAGACGCTTCCATCATACCCCTGTACAAGCGCAAAGGAAATCGTCAGGCCTGTGACAACCATCGTAGAATATCCCTGCTGTCCGTCGCAGGCAAGACTCTGGCCAGAGTGCTACTCAACCGTCTCATAACGCACCTTAAGCAAGGTCTCCTACCAGAGAGCCAGTGTGGCTTCCGGAAAGAACGCGGGACTATCGACATGGTGTTTGCTGCCAGGCAGCTCCAGGAGAAGTGTCAGGAACAGAACGCCGACCTTTACTTCACCTATGTCGATCTGACCAAGGCCTTCGATACTGTTAGCAGAGATGGCCTTTGGAGAATCATGGCGAAGTACGGGTGTCCCAGAAAGTTCATCACCATCATACGGCAACTACACAATGGGATGCTGGCCCGAGTCCAAGACAACGGAGAGACTTCAGAACCATTCCCGGTCTCCAACGGAGTCCAGCAAAGGTGTGTTCTTGCCCCCACCCTGTTCAGTCTCATGTTTTCAGCCATGCTGACAGATGCTTTCAGAGACGCTGACATAGGCATTGGCATCAGGTACCGCACAGATGGCTCACTCTTTAACCTCAGGAGGCTTCAAGCAAAAACCAAGGTGAGGACAGACACCGTCAACGACTTCCTGTTTGCTGATGACTGCGCTCTCAACGCTGCCAACGAAGTTGACATGCAACACATTGTTGACAAGTTCTCTGCTGCCTGTGACAACTTTGGCCTCACAATCAGCACAAAAAAGACAGGTGATGCACCAGCCAGCTCCAGGAAAGCCTTACGTTGAACCAAACATCTTCATCAACGGGCAGCGACTGAACGCAGTGGACGAGTTCACATACCTGGGCAGTACACTCTCTCGCACAGTTGTCATCGACGATGAGGTGAATGCCAGACTTGCCAAAGCCAGCGCTGTCTTCGGCAGACTCAATAAGAACGTTTGGAACAGGAGAGGCATCACCCTGGAGATGAAGCTCAAAGTATACAAGGCCATAGTTCTCACCACACTGCTCTATGGATGTGAATTATGGACGGTCTACAAACGCCACGCCAAAAAGCTGAACCACTTCCACACCACCAGCCTCAGAAAACTTCTCAGCATAAAGTGGCAAGAGAAGATCCCTGACACAGAGGTGCTCACTCGTGCAAACTTGCCCAGCATCTACACCATCTTGATGCAGGCCCAGCTGCGCTGGGCAGGTCATATAGTTCGCATGCCAGACCACCAGCTCCCCAAGAAACTGCTGTACGACGAACTCCAACATGGCAAGCGCTCCCATGGAGACCAAAAGAAGCGCTTCAAAGACACTCTGAAAGCTTCTCTGAAGGCCTCCAACATCAGCCACAACATGTGGGAGCTGAATGCAATGGACAGACCAAAGTGGCGTTCAGCTGTCTGCAAAGGCGCCAAATCCTGTGAGGCCAACAGAATCAATGCAGCAGAGCAATGCAGACAGGCCAGAAAAAGCAGTGTCAACAAGTCCCCAACAGCCACCACCATCCCCTGTCCACACTGCGTCAGAACCTTCCGGGCGTGGATTGGCCTGACCAGTCATCTGCACACCCACAGAGCCCAACCCACCCACCCCCAGGATGACTAGATGGTCCTCATCAATCCCGACGGACGAACCACATGCATATATCATTATATGTGTCATTGTGTGTACACACATTAGTCAATCAGTGTGTGTGTGCGTGCGAGTGTGTGTGCACATATAAGTCAATCAGTGTGCATGTGTGCACACATCAGTCAATCACACTGTGTGTGTGAGTGTGTGCACATCAATGTGTGTGTGTCATTGTGTGTGTGTGTGTGTGTGTGTGTGTGCACATCAGTGTGTGTGTGTATACGTGTGTGTGTGTGTGTGCACATCCAGTTTGATGTTCACCTTATACACTGATCTGAAGACACGTCTTGTTTCAGTTTTCTGTGGTTTTCTTTGAAACAGTGATTATATATAAACAGTGTGCTCCAAATTTCCTGAGTAAGATCCACAATGACACTGATAAAGCAACAACCACGGCCCACATTAATTCTCTCTCCTTTGTTCATCAGAAGGGAACCGGACTCGAGACTGATGAAACTAACAGTAATAGACACAGGTCGAGACTGATGAAAATAGCAGTAACAAACACAGGTCGAGACTGATGAAACAGTAAGACAGTAACAGACACAGGTCAAGACTGATCAGTGAAACTAACACTAACAGACACAGATAAATAAAATAAGTTCAAGTATTGTCAGTTGGAATTTTTGTTGTTGTTGTTGCTAATTCCATTTGATAAACCAACAGATTGTGGGCCTTCATCTAAACGCGGGTCAGAATTCACTAGAAAAGCTTGTGTAAGCCAAAGCTTCAACACATGTAATGATAACTAGCCTTTTGGGGGAGAACACTTGAGAATTCACTTTATTTCGTAGCTAACAACATTGTTATCTCCATGGAAATGTCTTGAAGTTGAACAAACATGCAAATGTTCACTGGTATTTGCAAATGTCACTGTGGCACACTGGATAGCTGCGACCCATGCCTGCCTCCTTTGTCTTGTCAATTTTTCAACCTGCTTTCCTGCTTTAGTTTTCAACTTGGGAATTCAATAAAAGCCAAGCAGAGTGGGTCCCGAATCAGTATGGCATCCTTGGCTTGTACAGCCAATAATGCAGCAAGTATTTGGCATCGCTCAGTATCTTAGTGGAGATGATCGTAGTCAGTAAGGCAGAGCAAGGGAAGAAATCACGTGGTTTGAGTGTGTTTACATTCATTGTGACCAACAAAGTGACGCCCGGTCCCACAATGCACCGCACATGACGTCATCTTCTCAAGCCCTATACTGTTCAAAATATTGTTAGTGGTGGTCAGCATAGTATACTAGAAGGAAACTTGTGCATGCATATAGTTGGAGACTTGTTTAGAGCACATTTAGGCACAGCATCATATATCAAAATGTAAGGTTATGCATACTGCAAACAAAACCCTGGTTATTACTACACAATGAATACTGGTAATCATGTTCAAATTATAAATGCGTGTAAAGAGGAAAAAGATCTAGGAGTGACGTTTGATGACAAACTTTCCTTTGGGGCTCACATCCAGAGAATTATAAATAAAGCTAACCAAATGATTGGAAATATAGAGTTTTTACTTTTAAAGATAAGGTTACCATTTGAAATTATATTTTATAAGGCTTTTGTTAGACCTCATTTGGAATATGGGAATGGTGTGTGGTATCCTACATGGAAATATCAATCAATAGCTATTGAAAATGTTCAAAGGAGAGCTACTAAAATGCTGAAGGTATGCCAGAATATGACATAGGGAGAAAGATTAAACTAATTTAAAGTATTTAAATTTGCACTCTGAAGGGACGTATGATTAGGGGAAATATGATACAGACTTACAAAATTATTAACAACATTGAGGACATTGATACTAACTTTTTTTTTTTTTTTTACTCTTCGCCAATCAAGCATAACAAGAAATTTTGAAGGAAAATATTTGTTCAACCATTCTGTACTAACAAAAGAAAATATAACTTTTCTATTCGTGTTGTTAACATGTGAAACTCGCTATACCTTCAGTTAAATTTTCAAAAGATAATAACAGTTTTAAGAACTTTCTGGACTGCGATCCAAAATTCAGTAACATGTTTTATAAAACTGACGAATAATTGCTTTGATATATCTAAAATTAAGCATGCAATGCAAACCAAAAAGATATTAATACAGAGGGGACGTTTATAGGCCGCGAGGCCTAAAGGCAAAAATGCCAGTCCCTTCTTCAACTACTACTGCCTACACCACTGCTATTAAGTACAACCACTAAAACTGATAATTAAAGTCAATAATGTTTGATAATTATCTCAAGTTTAGCATACTTACTGGTTTATTCGCCATTGTCAAAAGCAGGATTTTCCTATCTGCATCACCGGTAAATCTAAACTGAGACGTCACACCAATGCAGTTCTCGGGCAAAAGACAACAGTGAATTCAGTCCAGTCTGTCAGCATGCATCCAACACGCATCCGTGACGCCATAACTGGCTACTAAATGAAATTGAATATCTTAGTCTCGTAGTCTCCAACGCCCTGGTTTCAGGGGCGGGGGGGGGGGGGAGGTCAAACCCCTTCGGACGAGCAATTATCTTTTCTCAACACATTCTTTAGTATTCTTTCCGTTCCCACAGATGCCGACCTTTCGTTGTTGTTGTCCTTCTGTGATACAGTTATTCGCAAACAAAAAGCAGCCCAGCTTCTGTGCACCAGCAACCATATTTCTGCCGGAACTTTCCACAAATAAAAAAAATATGACTAAGACAAGATAATGTACAACTTAATTGATAAGCTTACTTTAAGCACGATAAGACACCATTCACTTCCCGCTACACGCAGTCTCATTCATCCACATTCATACACACCCAATTACACTCCCCTCATATAAGCACATACTGACAACAGCACGCCAGACATACACTATCATGCAGGTCAAAACCTCATAAAAAAAACACATAAAATGTGGAAATACCTCGATCATGTGTCCCGTGTTACGACGATATGATGTAAGACTTTCCAGATACAGTGCATGTGAAACAGCCTTTTCCTTACCATGAGGATTTGAACTAACCTGTCTTGTGTACAACAGGGATATGAAATAGGCTTTCTCGAACATATCGCATGTGAAATATCCTTTCTCATATCTCCATTATCAAAGGGATGTGAACTATACTGTCTAGTCAACCGAGGATGTCAAATAAGCTTTAGCACAAGTTCCGGATGTGAGATGACCTTTCCCTTACAACAGGGATCTCAAATAGCCTTCCCCGATAACCTGTCCCGGGGGTCAGCCCGATGGGGTCAGCCCGATACTCCCCCGTGTCGATACTCCCCCGCGTCAATACTCCCCTGTGTCGATACTCCCCCCGTGTCAATAGTCCCTCTCACAAAGATCCAAAAACAATCAAATACAGATGAATGTATATATTTGTGATTGTTAATGCTTTCTGCTTGATCAAAGTTGTGTTGTGGAATGATGAATGTGTTATGTGTTCTCTTCATAACAGCCGTCCGCGTTCAGAGTTGAGCAGCGACTTGTGTGTATTGGGCCCGCTGTTGTGTGGGCTCGCTGCCTTGTTACACGGACTTTTTCATCACGACTCAGTCTGGTGGCAAAAGCTCGCTCTCTCTCTCTCTCTTCGTCTCTCATTTTCTGTTTCTCTGTCTCCCCCTCTCTGCCACTCTCTCTGTGTCTCTTTCTGTCAGTCTCTCTCTCTCTCTGTCAGTCTCTCTCTCTCTCTCTCTCTCTCTCTCTCTCTCTCTCTCTCTCACTCTCCGTCTCTCATTTTCTGTTTGTCTCTCCCCCTCTCTGCCTCTCTCTCTCTCTGCCACTCTCTATCTGTCCCCCCCTCTCTGCCACTCTCTCTCTCTCTCTGTCTCTCTCTCTCTCTCTCTCTCTGCGTACCCCCCTCTCTGCCACTCTCTATCTCTCTCTGTCTCCCTCCCTCTCTCTCTCTGTCTCCCCCTCTCTGCCACTCTCTCTCTCTCTCTCTGTCTCCCCATCTCTGCCAGTCTCTCTCTCTGTGTCTCTCTCTGTCTCCCCATCTCTGCCACTCTCTCTCTCTCTCTCTGTCTCTCTGTCTCCCCATCTCTGCCACTCTCTCTCTCACTCTGTCTCTTTCTGTCTCCCCATCTCTGCCACTCTCTCTCTCTCTGTCTCTCTCTCTCTGTCTCTCCCTCTCTGCCACTCTCTCTCTCTCTCTCTCTCTCTCTCTGTCTCTCTCTGTCTCCCCCTCTCCGCCACTCTCTCTCTTTCTGTCTCTCTCTCTGTGTCTCTCCCTCTCTGCCACTCTCTCTCTCTCTCTGTGTCTCTCTCTGTCTCCCCCTCTCCGCCACTCTCTCTCTCTCTCTCTCTCTCTCTCTCTGTCTCCCCATCTCTGCCACTCTCTCTCTCTCTGTGTCTCTCTGTGTTCGTGTCTCTCTCTGTCTCTCCCTCTCTGCCACTCTGTCTGTGTCTCCCCATCTCTGCCACTCTCTCTCTCTCTCTGTCTCCCCCTCTCTGCCACTCTCTCTCTCTCTGTCTCTGTCTCTCTCTGTCTCCCCCTCTCTGCCACTCTCTCTCTCTGTCTCTCTCTGTCTCTCTGTCTCCCCCTCTCTGCCACTCTCTCTCTCTCTGCCACTCTGTGTGTGTGTGTGTGTGTCTCTCTCTCTCTCTGTCTCCCCCTCTCTGCCACTCTCTCTCTCTCTGTCTTTCTCTCTCTCTCTGTCTCTCTCTGTCTCCCCCTCTCTGCCACTCTCTCTCTCTCTCTCTGTCTCCCGATCTCTGCCACTCTCTCTCTCTCTCTCTGTATCTGTCATTCTCTCTCTTCCCTCTGTTAGTCTCCCTCTCTCTCTCTCCGTCTCTCATTTTCTGTTTTCTAATCTCTCCCCCTCTCTGCCACTATCTCTCATTCTCTCTCTTACTCTCTCTCTCTCTCTGCCCGCACACACACTTATACATAGACATATACGTTGTGTGCATCCCGCTGACACACAGTAAATACATTATTCGGTGAACACCACACACACACACACACACACACACACACACACACACACACGTTCACACTGTTTTGCCGCGATATGATATTCAGTATTGATGATGGTTTTAAAGTTAATCAGTGTAATTTGTCACAATTTACAAAGAAAACCAAGAAGGACTTTATGGAAAAAGTTCTGACTGGAAAGAAAAATACCACTGAAAAGAAATAGGTCAGTAACAGAACGCCTGTAACGCTAGGGTACATTTTAGCTCTGGTCATTCTTGATAGTAAAAGACTGAGTAATATAATATGAAGCTCTACAAACCTAATCTCAGACAAATAGGACACTTCTTTAATAACAACACACCATTTTTATTGATCACACACTTTCTCGACAATATAAAAACAGTGTCTTTTTTAATCATACCCTGGTATATTCATACCGTAATTCGTTTTTGGCAGACAAGTATATTTGAATGGCAAATTCATAAAACTTTCGGGAAATCATTATGAACCCCTCCTCCCGCCTGGGTAATGTGTGTGTATGTGTGTGGCTGGGGTGGGGGTGAGGGTGGGGGGTATGGTCACTTGAAGGTCTACCACCAATGACCATTGCTGACCACTGACCGTCGCTGACCTGGGAGAACATAATGATGATGATGATGGAGTCTCCCGTCGGATGAGTAGGCAGGCAGGATTATCTGTGGGTGTGTGTCCTCATATGGGAGAAGAGGCCGATTCTGGATGCGCAGCACTTCCCACAGGTGTTGCAAGGGAAAACGTCTCCAGAAGTTGAGCCCTGCTTCCTTTGCTCATGCTTCTCCTTTATGGCCAGCGTTCTCTTGTTTTCAAACGTCTTGATGCCACTAGAGCACAGCATCCTCCAGCGAGAGCGGTCAAAGGCATCAGTTTCTCAGGAAGCGATGTCTATGTCACACGCTTTGAGGTTTGTCTTCAAGGTGTCCTTAAAGCGCTTGCAGGGTCTTCCAAGTTCGCGGTGGCCTTCCTTCAGCTGTCCATACAGTAGCATCTTCGGGATCCTGCTGTCTGTCATGCGGAGAACGTGTCCTGTCCAGCATAGCTGGCACTGGATCAGCAGGCTTTCGATGCTAGGCAGGCCGCTCCTCTCTAGGACCTGGAGGTTGGAGACCCTGTCTTACCACTTTATGCCGAGTATATTTCGTAGGCATCTCTGGTGAAACTGCTCAAGTTGTTGAATGTGACGGCGATACGTCGTCCATGTTTCACAACAGTACAACAAGGTGGTCAGCACAACAGCTCTGTAGGTTTTGATTTTGGTGCTGATCCTAATGCCTTTGTTGTTCCACAGCCTGTTGTTGAGTCTGCCAAAGGCGGAGCTGGCCTTGGCGATGCACAGCGTCACTTCTGCACCAAGGGCTCCGTTGCTGCATAGGGTGCTGCCCAGGTAGCAAAACTTGTCGACTGACTTGATCTCTGTGTCATCGATCTTGACTGCAGGTGGGGGAAAGGCACTGGCGTTCTGTGAGCTAGCTGGTTGATACATGGACTCGGTCTTGCTGAGGCTGATGGTGAGTCCAAAGCTCCTGCAGGAGGTTGAGAACCTGTCCATACTTGTAGATGTCGGCCTGGATTCCATCCGCTCCTGGTGCTTTTCCCTGACGTTGTCAGCTTCAGGGCCTTCCGGGTCTCGGCCTTGGTGGGAGGGGCAGCTAGCGAGTCATTGACTGGTAGCTGTGGGAGGGCTGCAATTACCTCGTCAGATACGGACGAGTCCCTGTTGAGGAGGGTGTTGAAGTTTTCTGCCCAGCGGGCAAGGATGTCTGTCAGGAGGGTGGTCTGGTCCAAGGCTCGGACAGGGGTTGATCCTGTGACTCTCGGCCCATACACAGCTCGGAGACCATCATGGAAGGTCTTCGTGTCGCGAGCATCAGCAGCGGACTGAAGCTCTTCGGACTTTCTCTCCCACCAGGTGTTCTTCCTCTCACGCAGCCTCTTCTGTACGAGTTGCTTGGTTTGCAAGTACTGGTTATTCTTCCTCTGGCAGTCTTTATCGGAAATGTGATCCTGATGCCGTATATGCAATGTGTTCAGGAGCTTGGAGATTCCAGAGTCGTTCTCGTCAAACCAGTCTTTGTGGCTCCCCTGTACAAAGCCGAGTGTGCCAGCTGCTGCTGCGTACACAGCATCTCTAAAGGTGCTTCATACTTCTACATCAGTCGATGCAGGAATTTGTTGGAGAGCTGCTTGGATTTGCTGCTGCAGCACATCCTTGGTGATGGGGAGGCTGTGGATGTTCAGCTTCCTAGGGGGTTTCTGCCTGGCTGGTTGGAGCTTGCATGCAAGTCTGATGTTCATCTTAATGCGTACAAGGCGATGGTCCGACCAACAGACTGCTCCTCTCATGCAGCGTGTACTGGAAACATCACCTCTGTCCCTCTGCCGGACAATCACATAGTCCAGCATGTGCCACTGCTTGGAGCGGGGGTGCATCCATGTGTTCTTGTACTTGTCCGCTTGTTGGTAGAGGCTGTTGGTGATGGTCAGTCCATGCTGCGCGCAGAGCGAGAGCAAAAGCAGTCCGGTGGCGTTGCACTTACCAGTGCCGTGCTGTCCTAGGACTTTTGGTCACGAGGAGAAGTCCACGCCGACGTGGGCATTGAAATCCCCAAGGATAACCAGCCTGTCCTTTCTGTCTACCACTGAAATGGTGTGGCTGAGCTCCTCGTGGAAGGCTTCTTTGATGTCATCAGGGTTGGTCATCATCGGGGCATAGCAGCTGATGACTGTGGCGAAGCGATCCTCGGACAGCTTCAGACGCAGGGTCATCAGCCTATCGTTTATCCCACGTGGAAGGCTGTCAAGCTGTCGTGCAAGTTTGGTTTGTATGGCAAAACCCACGCCTGAGGTTCTTGGGGTGCCTTCTGGCTACCCAGTGCAGTAGGTGTAGCCCCCTCCAACTTCCTCCAGCTGGGTTTCACTGGCAAACCTGGTTTCGCTCAGGGCTGCTATGTCCACCTGGCAGCGATCAAGCATTCTAGCAATGAGCGCTGTGCGCCTTTCTGGTCTGTCGTCTCTGTCCCAAAGGGTGCGAACAATCCAGGCACCCAGAGTCAGGGAATGACTCCTGGTTCTTTTCTTCTGTTGTTTTCGACCGCCAGTGTTGGATGTCCAAGTAGGTACTAGGCGATGCAGGCTTTGTTTAGGGACCCTTTTATCTCCCCTTCCCCGTGTGGGAAGAGCAGTGCTGTCCCTAAAAAGGGCTGCTCTGACGCTGCGGGAGGATACGGGCGCCGCATCTGCCCCAGTCTATGGCGGACGACCGTCTCCCCACAGCCGCCTGCGTGCAGAGTCGTGACTAGGAACTACCAGCAGCATCCTCTGCTTGGCCCCATTACCACTAGCTCGTTCCGACATTAGCCTGGTTGCCTGACCAGCATAGGTGACTTTTTTTTAGTGAAGAGTTGTGCAGTCCCTTCCCCACTCTCTCGCCTACCGACGCTCAGAGTCCCACAGGTGCAGATAGTGCCGCGTGTAGAACGGCCTCGGCAGGTGCAGGTTTTTTCTTCGGAGTTCCGTCTCCTAGGAGGATTTCCAGCCAAGGATAAGAGCTCCCCCTGCCCTTTGGTCATCCTCTTCCGTTTCCTCCTCCGCCTAGTCCGTCGTTGGGAGACTTCACATGCGGCAGGTAGTACTGGGTTACATGGTACCAGTAGCAAGGGCTATGCCCCTGACCTGCCTAACGGGGAGAATATAGACATGGGGGAACATAGACATGCTTTCGAGCTTAATTACTATTCAAATACATGGAATAGCTTCCCAACCCCACGTGCCCCACAAAGCAAAGCAAACGGTTGAAGTCATGGACTGTCAGTGAAAGGAATAAAGACGACAAACCAACGGTTACTAAGTGAACGCTGAAATGTCGCCAAATCAAATGAAATGTCACCAGTCCACTGATAAAGCTAGCATATGTATCCTTCAGTACACCAGTGTGTATATATATATATATATATAAATATATATATATATATATATATATATATATATATATATATATATATAATCTACTTGTATGAAGTACCTTCGGTTTCGGCATATGAATATCATAAATATGTTGTTTTGGTCATTTTTATTTACACATGCAGGTATACATGCGTGTGCGTGCGCGCACGCGTGTGTGTGGATGTGTGTATACATGTGTGTGTACGCTCGCGCGCGTGTGTGTGTGTGTGTGTGTGTGGGGGGGGGGGGCCGGAGGGGGGGGGGGTCAGTGGGTGGGTGGCTGTCTGTCTGTCTGTCTGTCTGTCTGTCTGTCTGTCTGTCTGTCCGCGTATCTGTTTATCTGTGTGTGTGTGTGTGTGAAAGTGCGTGGATGTGTATGTTGTTGGTGGGTGTGCATGTGGGCGATGGGTATGTATGACGTGGGGGCGGGGGGGTTGGGGGGGGCGTCAGATGGTCCGTGTGTGTATGTGATTGTGTGTGCGTTTGTGTGTGCGTTCGTGTGTGTGTGTGTGTGTGTGTGTGTGTGTGTGTGTGTGTGTGTGTGTGTATGTGTGTGCGCGCGCCTGTGTGTGTGTGTGTGTGTGTTCTCAACTGTAGGTCTTTGTCTTATGTGTGACGTCTCCTCGTTGGCCCTAAACATCTGCATCTGGGGTGCGGCGCTCCAACATGGGGCCATAAAAGTGTCATAACAGTGGCTCATAAAAGTTTGGAAGGTTTGTTTCAGGCAGCGGGATCAAAGCATAGTGCGGCGGCTTGGCCGAAGGTTGGGAGGTGGGGGGTGGGTGCGGGGGTAAACTTTACGGGTTGGTGATAACATATCGAAGTCCAACAGTGTGTATACGCGCACATGAATTATCCGTGCTAAATTTTACAGCAGTGGAACGCTCTCTCTCTCTCTCTCTCTCTCTCTCTCTCTCTCTCTCTCTCTCTCTCTCTCTCTCTCTCTCTCTCTCCGACTGTCTCTCAGTCTGTGTGTGTGTGTGTGTGTGTGTGTGTGTGTGTGTGTGTGTGTGTGTGTGTGTGTGTGTGTGTGTGTGTGTGTGTGTGTGTGAAAGCAATCAATAAATAAAATCGAAAACACGAACAATCCACGGCATGTAAATACGTATAACCCTACCCCCAAAAAACCATATGCCTTAGATATATCAAACAAATCAATTAATATCTTTTCCCCTGTTTATATGTTGCAAATCACATCAAGTTACATGATATTGCTCATCAGTGCTTAATGATACCGATTCAAATCTTTAATTGTTGATTAGTCAAGTTCGCTTACTGTTATCATTAGTATTTCGTTCTAAGGATGTTATATTGTAATCTCATATTTTACACAAAATTTCACCAATTATAAGTTATCTAACACACACACACACACACACACACACACACACACACTGCGTGAACAGTTACTTTTCCCTCACCAGTAGCTGTATTTTTCCTCTATGTTTGTCAAATAACACTTATGGTTGAAAGACGCTAAACTGAAGAAAAAGAAAAATACAACAACTGCAGCAGCAACAACGACCACACACACACACACACACACACACACACACACACACACACACACACACACACGGGGGAGTATCGACACGGGGGAGTATTGACGCGGGGGAGTATCGACACGGGGGAGTATCGACACGCTGGCCCGTATTACGACGATATGAATTATGACTTTCCAGATAAGGTGCATGTGAAATAGCCTTTCCCTTACCATGATGATTTGAAATAACCTGTTCTGTATACAACAGGGACATGAAATAAGCCTTCTCGAACATATCCTTTCCCAAATGTAATTGATGTTAGAGTAACTTGTGCATTATCATAAGGATGTGAAATAATCAGTTCCGTAAACCGAGGATGTGAATTAAGGTTTAGCACACGTTCTGCATGTGAGATGACCTTTCCCTTGCAACAGGGATCTCAAATAACCTTCCACGTATACCGAGGGTGTGAAACAAACTCTGGCATATATCCCAGTTCTGTCATATCCTTTCTCTTACTATGCGGATGTTAGATATCCTGTCCCGTATTACGACGATATGAATTATGACTTTCCAGATAAGGTGCATGTGAAATAGCCTTTCCCTTACCATGATGATTTGAAATAACCTGTCCTGTAACCAACAGAGATAAGAAATAAGCTTTCTCGAACATATTGCATGTGAAATATCCTTTCTTTTATATAGCATGGATGTGAGATCACTTGTGCATTATCAAAAAGGATGTGAAATAAACTGTCCCGTGAACCAAGGATGTGAAATAAGTTTTAGCACAGGTTCCTGTTGTGATAAGAACTTTCTCTTACAGCAGTGATCTGAAATACCCTTCTCCGTATAACAAAAGTGTGAAACGAGCTCTGTTGTTTCATAACATTTCCGTTACCATGTGTCCCGTGTTGCGACGATATGAAATAAGACTTTCCAGATACAGTGCATGTGAAATAGCCTTTTCCTTACCATGAGGATTTGAAATAACCTGTCTTGTGCACAAAAGGGATATGAAATAGGCTTTCTCGAACATATTGCATGTGAAATATCCTTTCTCATATGAGCATTATCAAACGGATGTGAAATATACTGTCCAGTAAACCGAGGATGTCAAATAAGCTTTAGCGCAAGTTCCGGATGTGAGATGACCTCTCCCTTACAACAGGGATCTCAAATAGCCTTCCCCGATAACCTGTCCCGTATAACGACGATATGAAATAAGACTTTCCAGATATGGTGGATATGAAATAACCTTACCATGATGATTTGAAATAACCTGTCCTGTATATAACATGGACATAAAATAAGCTTTATCTAACATATCCGTTCTCAAATGCAATACTTGTGCATTATCAAAGGGATGTGAAATAATCAGTTCCGTACACCGAGGATGTGAATTAAGGTTTAGCACACGTTCTAGATGTGAAATGACCTTTCCCTTGCAACAGGGATGTGAAATAATCAGTTCCGTAAACAGAGGATGTGAAGTAAGGTTTAGCACACGTTCTGGATGTGAAATGACCTTTCCCTTGCAACAGGGATCTGAAATAACCTTCCACGTATACCGAGGGTGTGAAACAAACTCTGGCATATATTCCAGTTCTGTCATATCTTTTCTCTTACTATGAGGCCTGTCCCGTATTACGACGATATGAATTATGACTTTCCAGATAAGGTACATGTGAAATAGCCTTTTTCCTACCATGATGATTTGAAATAACCTGTCCTGTAACCAACAGAGATAAGAAATAAGCTTTCTCGAACATATTGCATGTGAAATATCCTTTCTTTTATATAGCATGGATGTGAGATCACTTGTGCATTATCATAAGGATGTGAAATAATCAGTTCCGTAAACCGAGGATGTGAATTAAGGTTTAGCACACGTTCTGGATGTGAGATGACCTTTCCCTTGCAACAAGGATCTGAAATAACCAGAACGTGGAAACGTATACGTGGAAACGTATACCGAGGGTGTGAAACAAACTGGCTTATATTCCAGTTCTGTCATATCTTTTCTCTTTCTATGGGGATGTTAGATATCATGTCCCGTATTACGACGATATGAAGTATGACTTTCCAGATAAGGTGCATGTGAAATAGCCTTTCCCTTACCATGCTGATTTGAAATAACCTGTCCTGTAACCAACAGAGATAAGAAATAAGCTTCCTCGAACATATTGCATGTGAAATATCCTTTCCCATATGCCCTTGGTTAGATAATGGGTCAATTATCCCAGGGATGTGAAATAAACTGTCCTGTAAACCAAGGATGTGAAATAAGCTTTAGCACAGGTTCCTGTTGTGATCACCGCAGTGATCTGAAATACCCTTCTCCGTATACCAAGAGTGTGAAACAAGCTCTGGGTTGTTTCATAACCTTTCCGTTACCATTTGTCCCGTGTTACGACGATAATGACCTTTCCCTTGCAACAGAGATCTCAAATAACCTTCCACGTATACCGAGGGTGTGAAACAAACTTTGGCATAAATTCCAGTTCTATCATATCTTTTCTCTTACTATGAGGATGTTAGATATCCTGTCCTGTATTACGACGATATGAAGTATGACTTTCCAGATACATTGCATGTGAAATAGCCTTTCCCTTACCATGATGATTTGAAAGAACCCGTCCTGTGTACAACAGGGATATGAAATAGGCTTTCTCGAACATATTGCATGTGAAATATCCTTTCTCATATGTCCATTATCAAATGGATGTGAAATAATCAGTTCCGTAAACCGAGGATGAGAATTAAGGTTTAGCACACGTTCTGGATGTGAAATGACCTTTCCCTTACAACAGGGATCTGAAATAACCTTCCACGTATACAGAGGGTGTGAAACAAACTCTGGCATATATTCCAGTTCTGTCATATCCTTTCTCTTACTATGGGGATGTTAGATATCATGTCCCGTATTACGACGATATGAAGTATGACTTTCCAGATAAGGTGCATGTGAAATAGCCTTTCCCTTACCATGATGATTTGAAATAACCTGTCCTGTAACCAACAGAGATAAGAAATAAGCTTCCTCGAACATATTGCATGTGAAATATCCTTTCCCATATGCCCTTTGTTAGATAATGGGTCAATTATCCCAGGGATGTTAAATCCTGTCCTGTATTACGACGATATGAAGTATGACTTTCCAGATACAGTGCATGTGAAATAGCCTTTCCCTTACCATGATGATTTGAAATAACCCGTCCTGTGTACAACAGGGATATGAAATAGGCTTTCTCGAACATATTGGATGTGAAATATCCTTTCTCATATGTCCATTATCAAAGGGATGTGAAATATTCTGTCCAGTAAACCGAGGATATCAGATAAGCTTTAGCGCAAGCTCCGGATGTGAGATGACCTTTCCCTTACAACAGGGATCTCAAATAGCCTTCCCCGATAACCTGTCCCGTATTACGACGATATGAAATAAGACTTTCCAGATATGGTGTATATGAAATAACCTTTCTCTTACCATGAGGATTTGAAATAACCTGTCCTGTATACAACAGGGACATAAAATAAGCTTTATCTAACATATCCGTTCTCAAATGCAATACTTGTGCATTATCAAAGGGATGTGAAATAATCAGTTCCGTACACCGAGGATGTGAATTAAGGTTTAGCACACGTTCTGGATATGAAATGACCTTTCCCTTGCAACAGGGATGTGAAATAATCAGTTCCGTAAACAGAGGATGTGAAGTAAGGTTTAGCACACGTTCTGGATGTGAAATGACCTTTCCCTTGCAACAGGGATCTGAAATAACCTTCCAAAGAGAAATAACCGAGGGTGTGAAACAAACACTTCTGTCATATCTTTTCTCTTACTATGAGGATGTTAGATATCCTGTCCCGTATTACGACGATATGAATTATGACTTTCCAGATAAGGTACATGTGAAATAGCCTTTTTCTTACCATGATGATTTGAAATAACCTGTCCTGTAACCAACAGAGATAAGAAATAAGCTTTCTCGAACATATTGCATGTGAAATATCCTTTCTTTTATATAGCATGGATGTGAGATCACTTGTGCATTATCAAAAAGGATGTGAAATAAACTGTCCCGTGAACCAAGGATGTGAAATAAGTTTTAGCACAGGTTCCTGTTGTGATATGAACTTTCTCTTACAGCAGTGATCTGAAATACCCTTCTCCGTATAACAAAAGTGTGAAACAAGCTCTGAGTTGTTTCATAACATTTCCGTTACCATGTGTCCCGTGTTGCGACGATAAGAAATAAGACTTTCCAGATACAGTGCATGTGAAATAGCCTTTCCCTTACCACGAGGATTTGGAATAACCTGTCCTGTATACAACAGGGACATAAAATAAGCTTTATCTAACATATCCTTTCTCAAAAGGGATGTGTGCACAAAAGGGATATGAAATAGGCTTTCTCGAACATATTGCATGTGAAATATCCTTTCTCATATGAGCATTATCAAACGGATGTGAAATATACTGTCCAGTAAACCGAGGATGTATTCCAGTTCTGTCATATCCTTTCTCTTACTATGTGGATGTTAGATATCCTGTCCCGTATTACGACGATATGAAGTAAGACTTTCCAGATAAGGTGGATATGAAATAGCCTTTCTCTTACCATGATGATTTGAAATAACCTGTCCTGTATATAATAGGGACATGAAATAAGCTTTCTCGAACATATCCTTTCTCAAATGCAATGGATGTTAGATGACTTGTGCATTATCAAAGGGATGTGAAATAAGCTTTCTCGAACATATTGCATATTGCATATCCTTTCTTATATCCCATGGATGTTTGATCACTTGTGCATTATCAAAAAGGGGATGTGAATTAAGGTTTAGCACACATTCTGGATGTGAAATGACCTTTCACTTGCAACAGGGATCTCAAATAACCTTCCATGTATACCGAGGGTGTGAAACAAACTCTGGCATATATTCCAGGTCTGTCATATCTTTCCTCTAAGGAGATTAGATAACTTGTCCATTATCAAAGGGATGTGAAATATATTGTCCAGTAAACCGAGGATGTCAAATAAGCTTTAGCGCAAGTTCGGGATGTGAGATGACCTTTCCTATTCAACAGGGATCTCAAACAGCCTTCCCCGATAACCTGTCCCGTATTACTACGATATGAAATAAGACTTTCCAGATATGGTGCATATGAAAGAACCTTTCTCTTACCATGATGATTTGAAATAACCTGTCCTGTATACAATAGGGACATGAAATAAGCTTGTGCATTATCAAAGGGATGTGAAATAAGCTTTCACGAACATATTGCATGTGAAATATCCTTTCTTATATTCCATGGATGTTAGATCACTTGTGCATAAGGATCTGAAATAATCAGTTCCGTAAACCGGGGATGTGAATTAAGTATGACTTTCCAGATAAGGTGCATGTGAAATAGCCTTTCCCTTACCATGATGATTTGAAATAACCTGTCCTGTAACCAACAGAGATAAGAAATAAGCTTTCTCGAACATATTGCATGTGAAATATCCTTTCCCATATGCCCTTGATGTTAGATAATGGGTCAATTATCCCAGGGATGTGAAATAAACTGTCCCGTAAACCTAGGATGTGAAATAAGCTTTAGCACAGGTTGTGATATAACCTTTCTCTTACAGCAGTGATCTGAAATATCCTTCAAGCTCTGGGTTGTTTTCCGTTACCATGTGTCCCGTGTTACGATATGAAATAAGACTTTCCAGATAGAGTGCACGTGAAATAGCGTTTCCCTTACCATGATGATTTGAAAAAACCTGTCCTGTGTACAACAGGGATATGAAATAGGCTTTCTCGAACATATTGCATGTGAAATATCCTTTCTCATATGCCAAGGAGGTTAGATAACTTGTCCATTATCAAAGGGATGTGAAATATACTGTCCAGTAAACCGAGGATGTCAAATAAGCTTTAGCGCAAGTTCCGGATGTGATAAGGGATCTCAAATAGCCTTCCCCGATAACCTGTCCCGTATTACGATATGAAATAAGACTTTCCAGAGATGGTGCATATGAAATAGCCTTTCTCTTGCCATGATGATTTGAAATAACCTGTTCTGTATACAACAGGGATAAGAAATAAGCCTTCTCGAACATATCATTTCTCAAATGCAATGGATGTTAGATAACTTGTGCATTATCAAAGGGATGTGAAATAACCTTTATCAATCATATCGCATGTGAAATATCCTTTCTTATATCCCATGGATGTTAGATCACTTGTGCATTATCATAAGGATGTGAAATAATCAGTTCCGTAAACCGAGGATGTGAATTAAGGTTTAGCACACGTTCTGCATGTGAAATGACCTTTCCCTTGCAACAGGGATCTGAAATAACCTTCCAGGTACCCCGAGGGTGTGAAACAAACTCTGGCATATATTCCAGTTCTGTCATATCCTTTCTCTTACTATGGGGATGTTAGATATTCTGTCCAGTATTACGACGATATGAAGTATGACTTTCCAGATAAGGTACCATGATGATTTGAAATAACCTGTCCTGTAACCAACAGAGATAAGAACCAAGCTTTCTCGAACATATTGCATGTGAAATATCCTTTCCCATATGCCCTTGATGTTAGATAACGGGTCAATTATCACAGGGATGTAAAATGAACTGTGTCGTAATCCAAGGATGTGAAATAAGCTTTAGCACAGGTTCCTGTTGTGATAAGACCTTTCACTTACAGCAGTGATCTGAAATACCCTTCTCCGTATACCAAGAGTGTGAAACAAGCTCTGGGTTGTTTCATAACGTTTCGTGTTACGACGATATGAAGTAAGACTTTCCGGATACACTGCATGTGAAAAAGCCTTTCCCTTACCATGAGGATTTGAAATAACCTGTCTTGTGTACACACAGGGATATGATATAGGCTTTCTCAAACATATTGCATGTCAAATATCCTTTCTTATATGTCCATTATCAAAGGGATGTGAAATATACTGTCCCGTAAACCGAGGAAGTGAAACCTGTGAAACCTTTCCGTTACCATGTGTCCCGTGTTACGACGATATGAAGTAAAACTTTCCAGATACAGTGCATGTGAAAAAGCCTTTCCCTTACCATGAGGATTTGAAATAACCTATCTTGTGTACAAAAGGGATATGAAATAGGCTTTCTCGAACATATTGCATGTGAAATATCATTATCAAAGGGATGTGAAATATACTGTCCAGTAAACCGAGCATGTCAAATAAGCTTTAGCGCAAGTTCCGCATGTGAGATGACCTTTCCCTTACAACAGGGATCTCAAATAGCCTTCCCCGATAACCTGTACCGTATTACGACGATATGAAGTAAGACCTTCCAGATATGGTGCATATGAAATAGCCTTTCTCTTACAATGATGATTTGAAATAACCTGTTCTGCATACAACATGAAATAAGCTTTATCGAACATATCATTTCTCAAATGTTGCAATGGATGTTAGATAACTTGTGCATTATCAAAGGGATGTGAAATAGGCTTTCTCGAACATATTCAATGTGTAATATCCTTTCTTATATCCCATGGATGTTAGATCACTTGTGCATTATCATAAGGATGTGAAATAATCAGTTCCGTAAACCGGAGATGTGAATTAAGGTTTAGCACACGTTCTGGATGTGAGATGACCTTTCCCTTGCAACAGGGATCTGAAATAACCTTCCACGTATACCGAGGGTGTGAAACAAACTCTGGCATATATTCCAGTTCTGTCATATCCTTTCTCTTACTATGGAAATGTTAGATATCCTGTCCACTATTACGACGATATGAAGTATGACTTTCCAGATAAGGTGCATGTGAAATAGCCTTTACCTTACCATGATGATTTGAAATAACCTGTCATGTAACCAACAGAGATAAGAAATAAGCTTTCTCGAAGATATTGCATGTGAAATATTCTTTCCCATATGCCCTTGATGTTAGATAATGGGTCAATTATCACAGGGGACAGTGCATGAAAATATCATTTCAATCATCAGATATTCTTCCAGTTAGTGACGGCATGAATGGTATCCTGCCATAGAGTTACTGCACATACATGATATCCTTCCATATACTTGATTCTTCCAGTCAGTGACTACTATTTCTTTGCATATAAGATATTCTTCCAGATAGTGTGTGCATACAAGGATATCCTTACAAATGGTCACTGTGAATAAAATGATATCCTTCCAAGTATTTGTGTGAAGGGTGGAAACTGCACAGCGTATATTCTTTCAATTATTCACTGTGCATTAAGGATGTCCTTCCAGTAAGTGGCTCTACATAAACGATATCTGACCAGATATGAGGGATATCCTTCCAGATGGTAAATGTACATAAATGATATCCTTCCAGCTATGTACTGTGCATGGATGATATTCTTCCAGATATGAGCTTGCTCACAGGATATCCTTCCAGAAAGTGAGTGTGCATGAAGGATATCCTGCCTGTTATTTAATTTGCATAAAGGATATCCTTCCATTTCATGTCCGTAAAAAAAAGGTATCCCCCAAGATAGTGTGTGTGCATAAGAGATATCCTTCCACATATTTGATTGCAAAAAGTAGATCCTTCCACACTATGTAAAAAGGGTGCCCAGATAGTGGCTGCATAAAGATCTACTTCCAAATATACACTGTGCATAAAGATATACTTCCAGATAGTAAGCACACATACTTCAACATAATGAGTGCATAAAGAATATCCTTCGAGATGGTAATTGTGCATAACGGATATCCTTCTATATATATGATTTGCATAACAGATCGTGATCGAGTATGGACAAAGGCTAGCCTGCCTTGTTCACTGTGGATAAAGTATATCCTTCCACTTATTCAATGTGCGCATAGAAGATATACACTTCCAGATAGTGAGCATTAAGGAATTCCTCTAGTACAAAAAGTAGATTCTTCAAAAAAGGTTTTTTTTGCTAAGGAGTGAATATGCAAAAAGAAGGTACTTCTAGTTATTGACTGCAGATATAGGATATCCTTCCTGTTATTTACTTTGAGTAAAGGATATCCTTCCGGATAGTGAGTGTGCATAAAGTACATAATTCCAGATGGTTATTGTATATAAAGGATATCCTCCCAGACTATTGACAGTGAAAAAAAGGATCTGCATACAGGAGTTCCTTCCAGACAGTGACAGTGCCAAAACGATATCCTTCCAGATAAGCGATTGTCCACAAAGTATGTTCTTCCAGAGAATGAGTGTGCATAAAGTATGTGTGCACAAAGGATTTCTTCTTTCGTTCATGGGCTGCAATCCCAACGTTCACTCGTATCTACACGAGTGGTCTTTTACCTGTATGATCGTTTTTACCCTGCCATGCAGGTAGCCACACTCCGACTTTTTGGGGGTGTGCATGCCGGGTATGTTCTTGTTTCCATAACCCACCGAACGCTGACATGGATTACAGGATTTGAATGTGCGCATTTGATCTTTTACTTGCATATACAAACGAAGGGGGTTCAGCAAAAAGCAGGTATACACAAGATTTTTTCATTATGTTGACATGGGAGATCGGATAAATCTCCACCCTATACCCACCAGGCGCCGTTACCGAGATTCGAACCCGGGACTCTCTGATTGAAAGTCCAACGCTTTATCCACTCAATAAAGTATATACTTCTAGATGGTAACTGTGCATAGAGGATATTTTTCCAAATGTGACGATGGAGTCTTCCGTCGGTCCGACGGATGAGTAGACATGCAGGTTTATCTGTCGGTGTGTCCTCATATGGGAGAAGAGGCCGATTCTGGAAGCGCAGCACTTCCCACAGGTGTTGCAAGGAAAAACGTCTCCAGAAGTTGAGCCTTGCTTCCTTCGCTCACGCTTCTCCTTAATGGCCACTTTATGCCGAGGATATTTCGTAGGCATCTCTGGTGAAACTGCTCAAGTTGTTGAATGTCACAGCGATACGTCGTCCATGTTTCACAGCAGTACAACAAGGTAGTCAGTAGGTTTTGATTTTGGTAGTGAGCCTGATGCCTTTGTTGTTCCACAGCCTGTTGTTCAGTCTGCCAAAGGCGGAGCTGGCCTTTGCGATGCGGAGCGTCACTTCTGCATCAAGGGCTCCGTTGTTGTATAGGGTGCTGCCCATGTTGAGCAAAACTTGACTGTCATCGATCTTGATTGCAGGTGGAAGGAATGCACTGGCTTTCTGTGAGCTAGCTGGTTGGTACATGGACTCGGTCTTGCTGAGACTGATGGTGAGTCCAAAGCGCCTGCAGGAGGTTGAGTACCTGTCCATAATGAACTGCATGTCCTCATGGGTGGGTGCAGCAAGCGCGTAGTCATCAGCGAAGAGGAACTCTCTGAACAGTGCCTCAAACATGGAGTTGCCGCAAGTTGAAAAGTTTGCCATCTGTGCGAAACTGAATGTAGATGCCCGGTCAAAGTCTTGGAAGGCGTCAATCAGCACGGCAGAGAAGAGAATGGAGAACAGTGTGGGTGCCAGGACGCAGCCCTGCTTCACTCCATTTACCACAGGAAACGGATCCGACATGTCAGTATTTTCCTGTACTCTCGCCTGCATGCCATCGTGGAAAGACGAAATCAGCTGGATTAGGCTCTCTGGGCAGCCGAACTTTAGGAAGATCTTCCACAGACCACGGCGGTTCACCGTGTCGAAGGCCTTAGTCAGGTCTACAAAGACCATATGGAGCTCCTTGTTCTGCTCACGACACTTCTCTTGCATCTGGCGTACGGCAAACACTATGGCACATGTTCCCCTGCCTGAGCGGAAGCCGCACTGTGCTTCAGGGATGACTGTGTTGGAAACAGTCTGTTCAGTATGATGCGGGCGAAGATCTTGCCGGCGATGCAGAGGAGAGAGATTCCACGGTGGTTATCGCAGGATGTTTTGTCTCCCGTCCGTTTGTAAATTTGGACAATTGAAGCATCCTTGAAATCCTGAAGCTCTTAGGACTTTCTCTCCCACCAGGTGTTCTTCATCTCACGCAGCCTCTTCTGTAGAAGTTTGGTTTGCAAGAACTGGTTCTCTTTCATCTGGCAGTCTTTATCGGAAATGTGTTCCTGATGCCGTATATACAGTGTGTGTTCAGGAGCTTGGAGATTCCAGAGTCGTTCTCGTCAAACCAGTCTTTGTGGCTGCTCTGTACAAAGCCGAGTGTGTCAGCTGCTGCTGTGTGCACAGTATCTCTAAAGGTGCTCCATTATTCTTCTACATCAGTCGATGCAGGAATTTGTTGGAGAGCAGCTTTGATTTGCTGCTGCAGCACGTCCTTGGTGATAGAGAGGCGGTGGATGTTCAGCTTCCTAGGGGGTTTCTGCCTGGCTGTTTGGAGCTTGCGTGCAAGTCTGATGAGGGCTCCCCCTGCCCTTTGGTCATCCTCTTCCTCCTTCACAGCCGTTAGGAAAGGTTTCTTCCTCCGCCTGGTCTGTCGTTGGGAGATTTCACATGCGGCAGGTAGTACTAGGTCACATGGTACCAGTAGCAAGGGCTATGCCCCTGACCTGACCTGAATGTATACTGTTCATAAAGGACATACTTCCATTTATTCAATGTGTGTAAAAGTTTCCGGACCGTGAGCGTGTATAAATGATATACTTCCGGTCGGTAATTGTGTATAAAGTATCTTTTGCCCAGTAATTGAAATGTGGAAAAAGTAGATCGTTCCGGATATTTTCTGCACATGGTCAGCCTTCCAGATGGTTACTGTTCCAGATGATAACTGTGCATAAAGGATATCTGAACACGGAGGCCAAAGAGACTCGTCTTACTTTCAGAGCTAACCCTCCCTGACTGGCGTGTCCGAAATAATTATATTAAGAGAAAAAAAAAAGACAGCAAGTGTTAACCCTTTCACCGCCAAGCTCGCATTTATGCACAGGCGTGGTAGTGGACCGATTCATTGGTCTGTTATCCATGAACCTACTTCTCTTAATGTAGGCCATATTTTCTATGCATCGCAGTGAGAATCTCTGGCTAATCTTAGTCACCGTCTTTTCTGTGTTCATACCACAAGGGAATTTTGTACTAAATTGACTGGCGGTGAAAGGGTTAAGTGAAAAAATTGATATGTTGTTTTGTTCATCTTATGGACACAAATATATGTAACATGTTTCAATTTTGGTACAGCCTCCTGTAATAAAGTAAAAAAACAATGCTGAACAGACACGAGAATGGACACGTGATGTGATCATCGCTAGTATCTTATTCATTGAATATCAAGCAGCACAAACATACACTGTCGTCTGAATTTTGTTACTGCAGTAGACAAAAACTGAATGCAATGCTCAGCAAAATCAGCCAAGTCTGTTCGCTGTTTTTGGTTCGAACATGCCTTCCATGAATATCATTAACGGCACTGTAAATCGTAAATGGCGCTAACGACAACAACAACAAAATCACAGACACCGGAAGAACTGTACATGTTCAGGAAAGTGGGACCTAACATTGCAAATGCTGGATCTGTTTTGCGCACATGGGATCTGCTCAATGTGCTTTCTTAGCTTAGATGCTGCCGCGTCGTTCGACACCTGAGGCAGTCGAGACGCTCCACAGTCCACGGTCCTAACTTGTGTCACTCCGTTTGCTTGGGACTGCCTATTGACTCCGTTTGCTGGTGTCACCCTATTGCTTGTTGACAAGTCTGTGTGTCATGCAAGATCAGAAGGGGAAACTGAGGCTATCTGGCCCGCGGGGTATGCCTGTCGGACTTTTTATTTGAAGTTTTTGCGGTTATCAATCATTTTAGTCACATGACAAAGTCATGAAAATCTAGCGCCCATGTGTTGGAAACTGGTTCGATTTTGATCATTAAAAGTAAGAAAATTTGTTCCAAACAATTTTCAGGTCCTCCCACTTAGTCACAGAGCTTCTGGATCACTGAAGTAGGATAAGGCCACAACCTCTTCCTGAGCAAATTTCTGTTATCTGGTGTCACCGTTCTGAGTGACCAATGAGGAATTCAGCGTTTAAATGATTGTTCAGGTGGTTGTGGCTTATCCCGAGTCTGATCATGTTTCCGCATAATCAGCACGTAGTAGGAATTTACAAATTTTACAAATGCTGCTGCATCCACTTCTGTAGATTGGTCTTGATGATGGTTTTCACCAGTTTTCTGGTGGACCTATCTTGTTTGCTATTGTGGAGTGCGAGGGAGTCAGCAGTCTCAATGCTCAATACAGTGTAGGGCGACAGCGTGGCTCCTGCAAAGAGAGGAAAGAGTGGAGAACAGGTCGTTTAGGTCAGTATTTTTGTTGAACTGTAAGTCGCAGGACGGACGGAAACTCGGATAATTACGTTATGGGTAGCATGAAAGCTATGGGCTGCTGCTGTTTTTAGGGCCCCAGCCTGTCTTTTGACAGCAGTATATATGGCTCCCTGGACTTTGCGTGGCAGATCTCTCACGATGAAGATCAGGAACAAGGTTGGGCTCAACACGCCTCGGGGCACTCCTCTCAGTGTCTTCTTTCGACTGTATGCTCCATTCACGTATTCTCGGGCCTCCCTTTTTTTTTCAGATACTGAAAGATACAGTCGGCCACACCGCTCTTTTGGAGTTTTAGGCGGAGCCCATTTTCCCACACTTTGTCGATAACCTTTTCCATTTCTGAAAGCTATCCTCAATGTCTGCCATACAAGGCGCGTGTTGATCATTCGCTTCATGAGCTTGTCAACACAACTGGTAAGGCTGATGGGACGGTAACTGCTTTCGTTCAGTCCTTGCCCTTCTTGTTTTCAGATCATATTTTTCTCGTCAGTTCTGTGGAACATGCCAATTTTCCAGCTGTTATCAAAGAGTGCGAGGAGTTAGGAATTTGCTTAGGTGCCGAGGTTTTCGAGCATCTCTTTTAGTAATTTTGTCAGGGTTGGTAGCAGTCAGGATCGGGAGATTTCTTATCCTTCAAGGGTCTTCAGTGCTTCCTCCAACTTGTTCATGTATTCTGGTGGATCTTGTTCGTCCTGGTGGTTCTTTAGCTCGTCATGAACATTGTTTCCTGTTTTCTAGAATCTGGATGTCGCTGATCTCATAGTTACATAAAATAATCTGATGCTTTTTCCCTCTCACTATCTCCTGGTATTTTTCAATCACGATAGGGGTCATTTCAAAGCTTATTTCCATGTCTGTCACGGTTCAGTTTTTCTGTTTTCTCCCTCCAACTCGTTCTTGCAGCTTGAATGTAGGCCTTTCGACATTTGGCAGCACAGGCTTTAAGGGAGAGGCTTTGGAAGTAACTCTGAAGAAAAGTAAAGACAGGTATGTTCTTCAGTCTTGGCCGGCCGATCACCTACCAGAGCGAAACGGGACAACAACAACAACAACAGAAACAACAAAAAAAGCTAAGACAGATGTACTGGGCCATTGTGGCGCATAACGGCGGTAAGTGTTATGGACGGACAACTGGCCTCGCCCCATACCTTTGCGGAGACAGAGGGTAAATATTACTGGCCAAAGAACATCAGACTCTCGACATTCTCCTCCAGTGAGTGTTTACAACAAGAAGATTCCACTCGCAGAGAGACTATGTGCTGAGAACATTAATGTGGCCTGTATCCAAGAGACACACCTGAACGCCAGGTGTTATGACGAAACTGACCGCAGATGAGATTAGTGGACTTGTAGATTGAAAACAACATGCTTCTTCTGAATGATCCAGATGACCCACAACGTCGATGGATTTAAACAGACTGTTTTTACAATTGAAGACCTTCAGTTCCCGGAAAATCAACAGGAAGATGCAGAGCCAGTTGGTGGGCAGTCTGGCCAGTGTTACTGGTTATCAGTCTGCAATACAGGCCCAGCAACCCATAGTCCTTCCCCAGATGAATTACAAGAAAACAGAATAGGAAATGTTCTCACGCCTCTCCGACAAATATTGCAAAGCCATCAGGTTAGATGACTTATAACACTAATTCAGCCTCCAGTCGCTTCAACCAGGCGTTCCTAAAAGTATCCTCTAAAACATTTCAACAGGAGCTGGAAGAGAAAGTAAGAAGAACTGGAGAGAACAATATTGCCCTTAAGAGGGTATGACGGCAAGGCAGCGGAGGTCTGGAATCGGGGTTTTCCTTCCCCCAGATGGACTGTCTCACGAGGCTGACGAACACCATCTACCCGAAACGACTGGTTTTAAAGCCCCATTTACTTGCCTTCACCCCGTCATCTTGGCTCTGCCATGAGGTCAAGAGCTGGGCTTTGGCTAAAAGAGGCTATTTGAGACGCACGCCTTGGGAGCATTTTATAGAGCAGTTGGGGGCTCATCCTCACTCGGCTCACCCCCTGTATTCAGACTTCTGTTTCCCCTTTCCAATTTTTAAGTCCGAAGTATTGTTTTCTTTTCTGGTCACAAGGAAATGATGATCATCATCATCATCATCATCGTCGTCATCGTCATCATTATCATTATCACCATTTTTGACTCACTTGTGTAAACAAAGTGAGTCTATGTTTTAACCCGGTGTTCGGTTGTCTGTGTGTGTGTGTGTCCGTGGTAAACTTTAACATTGACATTTTCTGTGCAAATACTTGTCAGTTGACACCAAATTAGGCATAAAAATAGGAAAAATTCAGTTCTTTCCAGTCATCTTGTTTAAAACAATATTGCACCTCTGGGATGGGCACAAACAAACAAAAAATGAAGCCTAATTATATGCAAACTGCATTTACTGTTATATTTATATTTTTTGTATTCTCTAAACTTGGCACTTTGATCTGATATTCTGACCCAACAACAAGAGCAGTCATTATTATCATTTTCTGTTCAAACAGGAAAGTTTTAAGCATGGAAGTTTTATTTATTTTGCAAACGTTTTGGTGCAGATAGTAAAAAAGGGAAATTACTCTGTAATTAAAGCTAGGGGAGTTAATTTGCTTTAAACTGATCTTTCTCATCTTAAACATTACATTTTGAAATTATACTCAATACATAAAAAGCTTGGATTTTTTTAAAAAGTGTATCACAAGTGAGTCTTGAAGGCCTTGCCTCTCTTGTCTTCTTTCCAATAGTCTTCAGACCGTAGGGACACCACTAATGACCTGGCAACAAGTTCGGTTCATTTCATTTCCTGTTCCTTGACTCCCAGGGCGTCGCTCATACTTCGGGGTGTACGTCCTATATCATTGTTTTTTCTGTCTGCCTCTCCTGTTCCTTCCTGCTCTGTTCAGCGTTTATGTGAATCGTTTTGAAAAAGAGGGGCCAACTTGCCCCGTACCCTGGGCCAGCTTACCCCAGCATGGGTCAAGTTGGCCCCTGTGTCAGTAGGTCAGCTATGAGCCAAACTGTGAGTTTTCATACAATAGTTTAGCTGTTTATTTCCATTACAAATTTAGGCAAAATATCAACTTTCACTTTGAACCATGCATTATTCCTCTGATTCTGTAATAAATGTTGAACGCGAATAGGAGCCAACTAGCCCCGGTCTTTTTTCCATGGTCTGGCTGCCTTGTATTGCGATGTGTTTTTCGTGAGCAGTGGTTGAACGTGGATTTTTGCAGTAGTGACCACATATTCTCCCAGATCCATGTTTCCCCAGGCCGAATGTGTATTTTTTTTTATCCTTCTTTCTTCCTTTTGTTTATTCATTCATTTCTTCCTTCCCCTGATTTTTTTTAAACAAAGTTCTATGGTCATTGGAGGTCCAGATCTTGGTGCTTCAAGAGTCGATCCATCTTTCATGTTATTCATGGCACAGAGCTGCAACAAAATCGGAACTGCTGTGCACACACTGAACTTGTTCCACTTATACGGGACCTGCTCTTTACATATAGAACCTGCTCCGTATACGTGGGACCCGTTCTGTAAAATGTGGGATCTGCTCCATCTGTACACGCGAGACCTAGTCTGGAAATGTGGGACCACCATCCGTAAATGCTGATTCTATTGTGAATACACAGTACCTGCTCCGCGCATACGAGACATGCTCAGCAAATTATTCATAAGTCTGCTCCGTATACGCGGAACCTGTACAGGACCTCGTCTCGTACGAGACTTTTATTTTTGACTCCAACACATGACTATCAAAAGCCTCCTAAATGATAATTTCTCTTCAATATTATGTATTTTTGGTTTCCAAGTTTCGAATGATCTGCAGTGAACCTGATTCATTCTCATTAGACTCACTGTCTGGTGTAGGTGTTTTAAATGTAGATATGTTTTATTCTGATCGTGTGAATGATTCGATCTTTCTCGTGAGTCCATATAGATTTTTCTTTTCATCTCACTTTAGCGATTCAGTCACAGGTTAAATATTTCATCGTGCGTGTTTGTGTTTGTGTGTGATTGGAGTTTAGAAATGTTCACAAAAACTAATAAACCAACTGATGCAGATAGCTTGAAATAGCTAATTCCACAATGAACAAGACGAGTACCTCTAATGAAGCTCAGTCGTCTTTGGCCGACTCTTTTCCAACTTGTCCTGCAAGACTTATCACTGGTTTATATGCTTGTGTTCGTCAGTTGAACGTCAAAGTATCTCTCTCTGTCTGTCTGTCTGTCTCGTGTTCGTTCGTGTGTGCGTTCGTGTGTGTGTGTGTGTGTGTGTGTGTGTGTGTGTGTGTGTGTGTGTGTTTCAACAAATATTTCTACCAACTGGGCGAGAAAACGGTGTACGCACACAAACACGCACACACATACACATACACACACGCACACACAAAACTGGGTATCTTACTCGCTCACTCACACACACACACATGCCGGTGGACACACGCATTGACAAACGCATACAAGCACACGCAAATCCCATACAACTATGTTGACATAAACGAGTGTGCACACACGTAGAACTCCGCACGCACTACACGTACGCGCATGCACGCACACACACACTTTTTGTCTGTCAGTCTGTCAGTTTCTGTCTCTCCGTGTCTCTTTGTGTGTGTGTGTGTGTGTGTGTGTGTGTGTGTGTGTGTGTGTGTGTGTGTGTGTGTGTGCACATGCTCAAGTGCAAGGGCATACATTTGCCTGTTTTCGTTTGTGCATGTTCGATTCTGTACACGTGAGTATATTACGATCGTGTGTGCGCGCACGTGCGTGTGTGTTAATTAGTGGTATATCGATTTTGAAAGTTATGACAGTTGCAGCATCATTCGGTTTTACGAAGTCCTATCACTTATGTCTCGCTGACTAAAAACAAAACAAAAACACAACAAAAAACATGATTGAGTGTTTGTGTATAATTTCTTAAATGGCGTGGTTCGACCGAATCCATAATTGATAATAGTAATTATATTAATAGTAATAAAAATTTGTGTAGCACCTTGCAACACTCAAGTCACTTTACAATAACTGCAAAACGTAATAAAAGAAAGAAACAATAGTATGGTATGGTGAAAAACGCAAAAAGAGATAACAAGTAACCTGTCACACACACATACACGCACACGCACGCACGCGTGCACACACACATACATACACATACAAGAAAAGGGATAACAACTAACAACATGTCAGAAACAGACACACATACACACACACACACGCGCGCGCGCACACACACACGCGCGCGCGCGAACACACACATACACACACATACAAGAAAAGGTACAGCATGTAACAACATGTTACACTCACACACACACACACACACAAACGCAAAAAGAGATAAGTGACATGTCACACACACATACACACGCAAGCACGTACGCACACACACACACACACATACACACACACACAAACAGGGGGATAACAACTGAGTAACAACATGTCACACACACACACACTCACACACACACACACACACACACACACATCATACACATCGTTTAATATCACTGATAATGAAAAGACGCTAAACTATAGAACGAGCGAACACACATTCACACACAAGAAAAGGGATAACAAGTAATATGTCTCACACACACACACCCACACACACACACACACGGAGGCGAGCACGCGACCGCATACAGGCTCTATCTCTCCCTCGTCGTGCACACACAACACAATGAAGTAATCAATCTGGACGGAAACAGCGCGTTCTTAAATCGTACGCAGGGAACCGGTTAAACAGGCTATTCCAGAAATTAGGCATTCTGTCTATTCCACACACAAGGATGCCTGGTTATTGTTCGGTCGTGCTTTATTTGCAAATTGCCTAGTTTGTAGACTAGGCAGCCACTTTACATAGTTTGTTGACTATGCAGCCACTATAAGTAGTTTGTAGACTAGGCATTCAGAGTATCTAACTTGTAACAGTACCTAATTTACACGCTAAGCACCGTTAATTGTTAAGTGAGCAATGGAACTCGTTAAAGTCATGTATCAGCCTAGGCTAACTCGTGGTGTTGGTGACTTTTTAAATTTTATTTTTATATTTTATATAATATTAATACAGAAATTATTCAAAACTGGCTTGACAGCAATATTTTCATGACATCTTTGTAGCTTCTTTATCCATAATTTAAAGCAAAATGAGGACTCTTTCTGTGTCATAGGATTTTTATCCATTGAAAATAAAGAAGCATGAAAAAGATACATGATGGCAAGCCATGCAATAGTAGTCCCAAATTACCGTGCTACCAGTATGGTTACGGGAAAAATTAACCTTTTATTTAAGCATCAAGGCATGCACGTTCATTCTGCCGAAAAACAATCTTCTACCACGTTTATCTGCTGAGATACACGTATGTGTACATTTCTTTCATGACATGAAGGAATAAAACATAAATTACGTCACTATGACCTTCACCTTTGACCTAGGGCACATCTCACTCTCCCCACCCCCTTATCTTCCTCTCCACCTCCTCTCTCTTTCACTAACAGAGAGATGAGGTGGGGGTGGGTAGTGTTTCCACCATTGAGTATACTATCGGAAGTCGTGAATGTCTTTATCTGTCACTGTGATGATCATGATGATAGATACTTTTGATGATGGTGATGATGATGATGATGATGATGATGATGATGATGACTGGATAATGATGATGATGGTGAACAATGATGATGGAGTCTCCCGTCGGTCCGACGGATGAGTAGGCAGGCAGGCCTATCTGTCGGTGTGTGTCCTTATATGGGAGAAGAGGCCGATTCTGGATGCGCAACACTTCCCACAGGTGTTGCAAGGGAAAACATCTCCAGAAGTTGAGCCCTGCTTCCTTCGCTCACTCTTCTCCTTAATGGCCAGCGTTCTCTTGTTTTCAAACGTCTTTATGCCACTAGAGCACAGCATCCTCCAGGGAGAGCGGTCAAGGGCATCAGTTTCCCAGGAAGCGATGTCTATGTCACACGCTTTGAGGTTTGTCTTCAAGGTGCCCTTGAAGCGCTTGCAGGGTCTTCCAAGTTCACGGTGGCCTTCCTTCAGCTGGCCATACAAAAGCATCTTCGGGATCCTGCTGTCTGTCATGCGGACAACGTGTCCTGTCCAGCGTAGCTGGCACTGGATCAGCAGGCTTTCGATGCTGGGCAGGCCGCTCCTCTCTAGGACCTGGAGGTTGGAGACCCTGTCTTACCACTTTATGCCGAGGATCTTTCATAGGCATCTCTGGTGAAACTGCTCAAGTTGTTGAATGTCACGGCGATGCGTCGTCCATGTTTCACAGCAGTACAACAAGGTGGTCAACACAACAGCTCTGTAGGTTTTCATTTTGGTTCTGAGCCTGATGCCTTTGTTGTTCCACAGCCTGTTGTTGAGTCTGCCAAAGGCGGAGCTGGCCTTGGCGATGCGCAGCGTCACTTCTGCATCAAGGGCTCCGTTGCTGCATAGGGTGCTGCCCAGGTAGCAAAACTTGTCGACTGACTTGATCTCTGTGTCAGTGATCTTGATTGCAGATGGGGGGGAGGCACTGGCGTTCTGTGAGCTAGCTGGTTGGTACATGGACTCGGTCTTGCTGAGGCTGATGGTGAGTCCAAAGCGTCTGCAGGAGGTTGAGAACCTGTCCATAAAGAACTGCATATCCTCATGGGTGTGTGCAGCAAGCGCGCAGTCATCAGCGAAGAGGAACTCTCTCATCAGTGCCTCAAACACCCTGGACCTGGCGTGGAGTTGCCGCAAGTTGAAAAGTTTGCCATATGTGCGAAACTCAATGTAGATGCCCCGGTCACAGTCTTGGAAGGCGTCAATCAGCATGGCAGAGAAGAAAATGGAGAACAGTGTGGGTGCCAGGACGCAGCCCTGCTTCAGTCCATTTACCACAGGAAACGGATCCGACATGTCAGTATTTTCCTGTACTCTCGCCTGCATGCCATCGTAGAATGACGAAATCAGCTGGATTAGGCTCTCTGGCTGTTCACCGTATCGAAGGCCTTAGTCAGGTCTACAAAGACCATGTGGAGCTCCTTGTTCTGCTCACGGCACTTCTCTTGCATCTGGCGTACGGCAAACACAATGCCACATATTCCCCTGCCTGAGCGGAAGCTGCACTGTGCTTCAGGGATGACTGTGTTGGAGACATGGTCAACCAGTCTGTTCAGTATGATGCGGACGAAGATCTTGCCGGCGATGCAGAGAGATTCCACGGTGGTTATCGCAGGATGTTTTGTCTCCCTTCCGTTTGTAAATATGGACAATAGAAGCATCCTTGAAATCCTGGGGGACCTCCCCTCTCTCCCAGATAGACTGGAACAGGGCGGTCAGCTTGTCTGTCAGCACCTCGCCTCCATTCTTGTATATGTCAGCCTGGATTCCATCCACTCCTGGTGCTTTTCCTGACGTTGTCAGCTTCAGGGCCTTCTGGGTCTTGACCTTGGTGGGAGGGGCAGCTAGCGAGTCATTGACTGGTAGCTGTGGGAGGGCTGCAATTGCCTCGTCAGATACGGATGAGTCCCTGTTGAGGAGGATGTTGAAATGCTCTGCCCAGCGGGCAAGGATGTCTTTCTTGTCTGTCAGGAGGATAGGGGTGATGATAATGAAAGCGATTATGATCCTTATGATAATAGGATTCTTATGATAATCCTTTCCAATTCAGCCTTATACCGTCAACCGTGTATGTCTGTGTCACTGTGATGATGATATTGATGATGTCGATAATGATCATGATGATGAGAATGATGGTGGCTGTTGTAGTTATAGATCAGTTTTAGACGTTTATATATATATAGCCAGATATAGTTATAGTCTAATATATATATATATATATATTATCATATGTATATATATTATTTTATATATGTGTTATCAGAACATCGGTCAGTAGCTTGAGCATTCATACAAACAAACTAACGCATTATATCACGTGAAATAGTGTTGCAGCGACAGTATTTATGTGAAATTTATACGACACCGGTGCTAACTCCCCCCCCCCCTCCACCTTTCACTTCAGACAGGTTTGAGAGGCAAAGTGATAAGCTGACGTATCTGGCACCATCTCCAGCACTGTGTGGACACTGGGAGCCTGACGTGGAAGAAGTCTCTCGACCGAGTCTTGACATAGAAGAATGAAGCTGAAACACCCTTGCAAGTACGGTGAATATCCTGGTGGTCGAATTAAGAAAAGTTGGGGAGGTGGAGAGCCAGGAGAAGAAACCCAGAGTCTGACACACACACACACACACACACACACTCACAATTTTCAAAACAGAAAAAGCCGTACATCTTCCAAAGATGCACAAAGACAAAAACAAAAAGAACCAGGGGGTGGGAAAGAAGAAAGGAGTGACAGGCCAAAACGTAAAAAAGGGATGGGACTGCACGTTACCACCCCTACCCACACACACTACTGCCCCACCACACCCGAGGGACACGGGCGGAAAGACAACCTCGTGGCCTCCGCCAGAGAGAGGATAGTAATAGAATAGAATAGGATATGTTTTTATTTCCAAGTGTACCGGGGTCACAAGGAATGGGGGGGGGGGGGGGGGGGGGGGGGGGGGGGGGGGGGGATAGTACATTACAAGATACGAACATAAATCGAAAATCATACACAGACACAGATACAGTAGAAATTAAGACACATACAAGTGCATATCAATATAAGAACTTGTGCATACTCACACACACACACACACACACCCATGTTTGAACAGGAGCTGCATATTACATGTGGATGGGGCTGATGACTAGATCTTCAGGTAGATGGTTGTTGATTGCACAATTCTATTTATCGTACTGGATTTGTTCGAGAGACAGGGCATTGACTGCTTTGGGGAAAAAGCTATTGGCGAAGCGATTGGTTTTCGTCCTTATACTTCTGTACCGTCGACCGGGGAGCATCTCGAAAATCCCAAAAGCTGGATGTGATTCGTCCTGTCTGTTTGGTTTTGCTTTTTTGAGTAGCCGCTTATAATATATGTCTTCTTGAGAAGGTAGATCAGCCCCGGTAATTTTGGTGGCAGTTTTTTTACGATTCTGTTAAGGGCTACAGAAATGTTTCCGTACCAAACAGTAATAGCAAAGGTTAGCACACTTTCAATGACTGCTCGGTAGAAATCAACCATGATTTCTTTTTTAATTCCGAACTTTTTGAGGCGCCGAAGAAATTACAGGCGCTGTTGTGCTTTCTTGACAATTTTTTCTGCATTTTTCTCCCATTTCAAATCGTTGGAAATGATCAGTCCGAGAAATTTAAAGTCGCTGATGATCTCTACTTGATTGTCTTGCGGCGGAGAGGTTCGTGTGGGATGGATGTACACAGCGATCAGCGTCACCGAGGAAATTTCGCGTGGGAGGTAGAAGGGTCGGCACTGGATGGTTAGGAACTCCACGTCAGGGAAGCAGGCAAGCGATAGCACTTTGACATCGGTGCACCAGCGTGTGTTCACGAAAAAATAAAACTTAAATCAATCATTTTCTATATGTAGCACACACACACACACACACACTCTCTCTCTCTCTCTCTCTTTCACTTACTCGCATGCGTACACAGTAATCCCCCCCGCATCCCCCACCCCATCAAATACTACTGATTGTGGGTGTGGAGATGACACTGGTGCTGATTATGGTGATAGATGTCCTACTATTCTAGTTCATTCAGTTGTTTCTTTTCTTTTCTTTTATCTTATTTATTTATTTATTTATTTTTACATTATTTCATCAATTAATCATAGATGTAAAATTCAACCCTTTCCCTTTCTTTCACCTCATCAGTACTTTTCTTAGATGCCTCTCTTTTTGTAATACAGCCCATTGTTCTCAACGATTTGATTGTTTATAAATGTAACCCCCCCCACCCACCCACCCCCTCCCCCCCACACACACACCCCTCCCCCTTTTTTATTGTTTATTTTTTATTCTAATTTATTTTTTTCTTATTTATTTATCTTTTTTTAAAAATTTATTCTTTTTTTCTTGTTATTTTTAATTAATTAATTTATTTTATATCTTTTTATATTCTAAATTCTATTATTATTATGAATATTATCATTCTTAATCTTCTTCTGATTATCTCCCCCCCAGCCCCCCCCCCCCCCCCCCCCCCCCCCCCCTCCTTATTTTCTTTCTTTCTTTATTTTAAATATCTGTTTATTTTCTTTCTTTATTTATCACTGGTTTTTGACTCACTTGTGTAAACAAAGTGAGTCTATGTTTTAACCCGGTGTTCGGTTGTCTGTGTGTGTGTGTCTGTGTGTCTGTGTGTCCGTGGTAAACTTTAACATTGCCATTTTCTCTGCAAATACTTTGTCAGTTGACACCAAATTAGGCATAAAAATAGGAAAAATCCAGTTCTTTCCAGTCATCTTGTTTAAAACAATATTGCACCTCTGGGATGGGCACAAAAAAATAAAAAATGAAGCCTAATCATATGCAAACTGCATTTACTGTTATATTTATATTTTTTGTAATCTCTAAACTTGGCACTTTGATCTGATATTCTGACCCAACAACAAGAGCAGTCATTATTTTCATTTTTTGTTCGAACAGGAACTTCTTTTGCTAAGCATGGAAGTTTTATTTATTTTGCAAACGTATTGGTGAAGTTAGTAAAAAAGGGAAATTAATCTGTACTTATGCTGGGGGCTTAATTTGCTTTAAACTGATCTTTCTCATCTTAAACATTACATTTTGAAATTATACTCAGTACATAAAAAGCTTGTGTATTTTACTCTCAGTGTACAGGGCTTTCACTATGTTCATTCGCCCAAGTGGTCTTTTTCGGAAAATACTAAAATCAATACGACGAGTGGACTTTATAGATCTGTTGGCTAAGCCCTGAAGTTCATGTGCAAAAAATAATGATTGGGTACACATATTTATACACATTCAAAGCGCGTGCTCATAGGCCTATTCAGTCTTGCGAACGCGAACGACGCCATTTTGTTTCAAGTTGTTGACCTGCCCGTTCAATCCAAAATTCAATTGACATTACACGATAACATGTGATGGAAAGTTGGAGAAGGAGACCGTTAAATATTTATTCAGAGAAAGATTTGTGAACGCCTCATCACTTACTGGATTATGCCCGAAACTGCCATAAAATTATCCACAGAATCAGTCGGTATTCACAGTTAAAAATTGTAACCATGCGAGTTAATACCCTTGAATTGATGAAACAAAAAAAATTCCAGTCTTGACTTTTCTCAAAAAGAAGTCCTTTTCACTTCATACGACGTTTAGAAGTACTTGTACTTGGCTCTACATGTTCTTAGTTTAACAAAATACTCAATTTTCATATCAACTTTAAAACTATAAAACTGGAATGAACATAAAAGAGAAATTGAACTGGTGTAACTAAACTTGTACATCTATCTAGATCCAGAAAAAACGGCTAAATGTTGCAGTGTGATTGCGGCGATAGCCACGTCTTCTTTACCAAGGACTTAAAAATAATTTTTTTATTGTCGTTAAAGATTTTTTGAATGCCCAAGATACACCAGAATCATATGATTTGAACAGCGTTCTCACTGCGAATACTGCAATCGATTTATCGCCCTTTAAAAAAAAGCATGTTTAAATTAAATACTATATTTTTGAGCATCAATACAGGAGGCACGATAGTGCAATGGGTAAGACAGATTCTTCTCATTCGAAAACCTGGGGTTCGCTTCTGCTGTTGGAATTTCTTTTTTTTCTTGTTCTTTTAACCCGAAGTTTTATACTAACATATACGGAACCCTTTTTAACGAATAGATTTTTGGCTCAAGTGTGTAAACAATGTGAGCCTATATCTTTTCTTTGCATTTTTTCCAAATCGTGAAGCATCGTGGGATAGCGTCGCGTCGTTCGATCGAGGATCAAGAAGGTGGGTGGATGTAGCAGTGTTTGCTAAGTACGAAGTTAGTGAAAGAAAACGTTAAAAGATGTCTTTTATTGTGTACAAGTTTTGTCAAATGTTTATCTTTATTCAGGTGACTGTTGTGTTACTGCTAGACAGATAGGCATGATGTTAAGAGTAAATGAAAACAGAAGAAATCTGATCGTGTGGGTCGTTTTTTCAACCGGTTTGGCAACCAACCTTCTCTGATAGAAAGCCGTGACATTTAATAATAATAATTATTATTATAATAATGATAGTAATACTAATAACATTTTTGTTTCCTCATAAGTTGTGTCACACCGCTAAAGTAATACACACAAAAATCAGTTTGATGATTGTGGCTGTTGAACTCAAGTTGTATGAGATAATATGTCAGTCCACCATGTAACCCCCCCCGCCCCCCAAAAAAAACAAAAAAACAACAACAAAAAAACAACAACAACAACAAACAAACAAACAAACAAAAAAACAACTAAAATAATAGATATACATACATACATACACACACACACACACACACACACACACACACACACACATATATATATATATATATATATATATATATATGTGTGTGTGTGTGTGTGTGTGTGTCCAATCTCTGTGAATATGATGCCACATTGAGTAACTGAGCTGGACTTACAACCATGAAATTATTTTATAATGTTATGATTAAAATTTTACTTAGAAATCAGTCATTCTCAGTCTCATTGTTTTATTTCATGCACATTATAAACAGAAACAAAAACAACATATAATAATGGAAATTATGATAATGGATACTTTTATAGCACACTATCCAGAAATCTGGTGTAGGTGCTGTACAAAAACACTTTTGTTTACATAACACATTAGATCAATGTTACATACACACAACAAAATATCACACACACACACACACACACACACACAGAGACACACACACAATGAATACATACATTTTTACAAGTATGCATTTGCACCTAACACTAACAGCTAGTGAGCTACCCACAACGCATTGTTTTGTCAGCGAGTTTGGCAACCTTCTCTGAGCTATATATATATATATATATATATATATATATTTGTCCAAACTCTGTGAATGTGATGCCTCCTTGAGTAACTGGACTGGACTTAAAATGATGAATTTATATTATAATGTTATGATTAAAATTTTAACACTTTTATTTGCATAACACATTAGATCAGTGTTACATACACACAGCAAAATGTGATTCAGTCACACACACACAAACACAAGCACACACACACACACACACACACACACACACACACACACACACACACACACACACACACAAAATGGATACATGCATTTCAACATAACATGTGTACCTAACAGCTACCCACAACACATAGGCACGCACAAATATACATAAACAGATGTGCGTGATGATACCTCTTCCCTATCATCTTTATATATATATATATGTTATAGTGTGTCAGGCGCCTATGGTGGAAGCATGGGATTTTCTCAGACACACTGCGCACTGATGGACCCCTCCTTCCTACCTCCCTACTCTTCTCCCCCCACCCCCCTTTCATGGCATCTATCCCCACCAACACCCCTCCCCATACCCTCTCTCCCTTTCCCCCCTTCCCTTGGCCAAGTACAGAGGGAGCAAGTTATCAAGAAATACTAAGTAAAGATGGTATCTCCTCTGACCATTCTCTTCCTATACACTCCCCTGCCCTTTTCCCTTCCACTCCCATCACCCTCAACCCCGTCCCCCCTCCCCCCCCCCCCAACCCCCCTCCTTACCCCCCCATGTCGATCTCTGGCAGGATGGCATCTGCCTCAATGGTCACCACATGGTGTGGTGTGTTTATCATGAGCTGTTTAGAACAGAATCAGGGCTGGGCGATCTTTCCTCCTCCTTCCCTTCCTCTTTTCATCACCCCCCCCCCCCCTCCCCTCCCCTCCTCCTTGACAATGCTGGGTTCTGTGAGAAAAGTGTTGAATGTGCAAGTCTAGCATGGTTGGTCCCGGATTGGTCTGTTAACTTCAGCCAATTGGAAACGTTCTGGGTCAGAAGATAGTTTGCATGCGGTGCCAGCTTGTGAAGAGGATAAAATGAATAGGCAAGTGGGGTTTCTTTCTTTTCCTTCCTTGAAGCAGGCCAGGAGAGCCAGACGGTCAAGACAGTACCATGGGGGCTGTGAGTGTCAAACTAGCATCTATTTTTCAGACTTAGTTGAATGCTTGATTTATGTTATACTTGGATTCTGTAACTAACACACTGGCTCAGTGGGATTGTGTTCTGCTACATGAATATAAAGTGAACCCTGAAACGTTGGGGCTGTGAGTAATGCTTGTACTGGTAATTTGGTTTGTTGGCAATTTACTTTCTGGTTTTTGGAAACAGTTTGGAGTTTGTCGAATTGTAATGTTGTATCACAAGAACATTATGACACTTTTGGCTGATGTGGTATTGCACAGTTAATGTAACTGGAATGTGTTGATGCAGATACCATGACTTGTGAGAGAGCATAGCCCGCATGTGTATGGCTTAATTGTATTTGAGGCTGGTGACTGAGGGAAAAGTGGTTAAAATACACAATGTAGCCAATACATGACTAAATGGAGTACTGGTTTAGGGTATTTGGGTATCCCCCCCCTCCCCCCCCCTTTCCTGTTTCCTACAGGTTGATATTATGGTATGATGCTTGGACATCATGTTTGGGTTTACAGGTTGTGCATCTTGGCTTACATAAATGATAATGTTCAGTAACATGTCAGTGGTGTGTCAATTGTTGACATACTGTGGGAACAATGTAAGCATTTAGACACAAAGAAACACAGAGATTATGTGTGGGTTGCATCTGTGTAGAATGTTTTGGTTGTAACAGTTGGAATTATTTTGAGGCATGACATACCTATTTTGTATGTTAGGTGGTGATGGTTATATTCAAGGTGAACAAATCTACAGGCTAACTGTATGTTCATGCTTTTCCATGTGTGTGCACATGGGTGATAATGCAACATGGGGACATGTGTGACTTGGTAGTTGTGATTACCATGTGCTGTAGTCATGTGTTATATGCCAGTGGGGTAACACATAGCTGTATGTGTTCAATAAGATTTGAGACCACTGACAGGCAGTCCTATGTTGGTGCACACAGGTTGCTATATATTTACCAAATTACTTGGTAACTATATGATTCCCATGTAAACATTTTACCAATGAGATACTTTGCAGATACAAAGTACAGATTTGTTCAGTCTTAATGGAAACAGCTATTACTGTATGGTGATTTAACTGGAGTTAAACACTGGGAGTTTGTAATTGTCTGCCACATACTTGGTACGACAGCTATTATTCTATGGTGGTTTGACAGGAGTTAAATACTGGGAGTTAGTATTTGTTAGTCATATATTTGGTGCACATTAACTTATATGTCACTGATTGTTGATGGTAAGCTATATGAAGCTTGTTTTACATTCTTACATAGATCTCTTTGAGAAGAGAGTGTACGGCTAGACATTGAGTGTCAGAATGGAGAAATGTTATCTGTGGAATTGTTTACTTGTCCAGACAACATAATGATGTTTCTGTTACATCAGTGCGATTATGTCTAGCATATGTTTTGGTATTGATTTAACCTGGGTTTTAATATTGTGTGTGTTCCAGGTGTGCTGTTAAGTTAGAGAAATAAACACCTCAATTCATCTTTCTAAAAGACCCTGCTGTGGTACGAGGAGAGAGTGGATTGTGCACCTATCCTCTGTTGTTATTCTACTCTACCTCTTCACCTTCTACACCTACCCGTACAACCACCAACCCCTATCCCCACCACTACTCTACCCCCCCTTTTAACATATATATATATATATATATATACATATATATATATATGTGTGTGTGTGTGTGTGTGTGTGTGTATAGAGAGAGAGAGAGAGAGGGAGAGAGAGAGAGAGAGTTTTACATTACACTTACACTAGTTACAGTTTCAGTTTCACGTATATACTAAAATGTAAATTGTTACTGTTTGTGATTGACAGGATATATGACAGGATACATGACAGAGTTGCCCTTTCACTGTGAAAGGTAAGATCTTTTCTCTTTAGATGGCTGGCACAGTACACAACAAATGACTACAGTTTCTGATGTTTAGTGTTTAGTTGAAACATGGCTATGAATAGTATGATCAGTTGATGTGCCTGGCTCTCTCTCCACTTGTCTGTCATTCAGCTCTTGCATAATAATGTGAAATATATTTTTTTATAGAGATAGATACACGTCTCACTCCAACAACAATGCTGCATGCCTTGTGTCAGTTATGACTACGATTGTCGAATGTTGTTGCTGCTTATTTATATATGTTTATGTGTACCTAGTTCATACCAGTTACAGCTTTCCACATAGAACATACATTTAGTAAAACAAAATATGCTATGCCACCTCTCCCTCTTCAACACCCAGTTAAAGTTTATATTAAAATTGTGTGAAATATACTGTGTAGAGTTGGATTGTGTTAAATGTACATATGATATATTACATTAACATACATGTTAGCACACACACACATGCACACGCACACACGCACACACACACACACACACACATATATATATATATATATGTATAATTATCATTTTACATGATCGACTGACATATCTTATACAAGTTCAACAGCCACAATCATCAAATGGATATTTTGTGCCTATTACTTTAGTTATGTGATACAACTTTTGAGAAAAAAAAGTTATTAGTAAATACTATCATTATCATCATTAAGATTCCTATTAACTGTTACAGTTATAGATCAGACAAGGTTGCCAAACTGGTGGACAAAACTGTGTTGTGGGTTGCTGTTAGTGTTAGGTGCACATGTATGTTAAAATGCATCGCGTTTTGTATGTGTGAGTGTTAGTCACATTTTGTTGTGTGTATGTTACTATGTAACATTAATCTAATGTGTTACATATACAAAACTCAAAAGTGTTTGTGATTGAGAGGATATATGACAGGATTGAGGATACATGACAGATTTGCCCTTTCACTGTGAACACTGAAAGGTAATATACAAGTTGTAACATGTATGTAGATATATATATAGATAGATAGATACATACATTGATAAATATACATATAAAATATACATGCATGTATATACATATACATGTAAATACACTTGCATAGAATAGATAGATATATAGATAGATATATAGATAATAAGATATATGTGAGTTTTAGGGTACAAATTCAAGTCAATTATAGATTATTTCATGTGGCAGTCTCATTACCTCAAAAAAATGAGAGAGAAAATATTTGCTACAGGGACAGACACAGGGCAGCAAAAGGTGGAAAGGTGTCAGTATGTTCCCCTCACCTGCATCATCAGTGAACTTGACCATCATTAACATTATTATTAACTGTTACGGCTATAGATCAGAGAAGGTTGCCAAACTGGCTGACAAAACTGTGTTGTGGGTAGCTGTTAGTGTTAGGTGCACATGTATGTTAAAATGTATGTATCCATTTTGTGTGTGTGGGTATGTGTGTTAGTCACATTTTGTTGTGTGTATGTAGCATTGATCTAATGTGTTATATAAACAAAAGTGTTTGTGATTGACAGGATTATATGACAGGATCCATGACAGACTTGCCCTTTCACTGTGAACACTGAAAGGTAAGATCATCTTTTCTCTTTAGATGGCTAGCACAGTATGTAACAAATGACCTCAATTTCTTATATTTAGTGTTTATTTGAAACATGGCTATGAATAGTATGATCATTATCATCATTAATATTATTAATATTAACTGTTACGGCTATAGATCAGAGAAGGTTGCCAAACTGGCTGACAAAACTGTGTTGTGGGTAGCTGTTAGTGTTAGGTGCACATGTATGTTAAAATGTATGTATGCATTTTGTGTATATTCTATATCTTTATTTAAATATACAAGTTGTAACATGTATGTAGAACTTAAATATAGATAGATAGATACATTGATTGATAGATATACATATAAAATACACATGCCTGTATACACATATAGATGTAAAATACACTTGCACATATTTGACAGATAGATAGATAGAGATATAGATAATAAGCTATATGTGAGTTTTAGGGTACAAATTCAAGTCAATTATAGATTATTTCATGTAGCAGTCTCATTATCTCAAAAGAATGAGAGAGAAAACATTTGCCATCAGAGTAGACACAGGGCAGCAAAAGGTGGAACACTGCTGTGTGGCACCAATCCTATGTCATCTCCATCTGGAAAGGTGTCAGTATGTTCCCCTCACCTGCATCATCAGTGAACTTGACCATCATTAACATTATTATTAACTGTTACGGCTATAGATCAGAGAAGGTTGCCAAACTGGCTGACAAAACTGTGTTGTGGGTAGCTGTTAGTGTTAGGTGCACATGTATGTAAAAATGTATGTATCCATTTTGTATGTGTGGGTATGTGTGTTAGTCACATTTTGTTGTGTGTATGTAGCATTGATCTAATGTGTTATATAAACAAAAATGTTTGTGATTGACAGGATTATATGACAGGATCCATGACAGACTTGCCCTTTCACTGTGAACACTGAAAGGTAAGATCATCTTTTCTCTTTAGATGGCTAGCACAGTACGTAACAAATGACCAAGGTTTCTTATATTTAGTGTTTAGTTGAAACATGGCTATGAATAGTATGATCATTATCATCATTAATATTATCAATCTTAACTGTTACGGCTATAGATCAGAGAAGGTTGCCAAACTGGCTGACAAAACTGTGTTGTGGGTAGCTGTTAGTGTTAGGTGCACATGTATGTTAAAATGTATGTATACATTTTGTGTATATTCTATATCTTTATTTAAATATACAAGTTGTAACATTTATGTAGAACTTATATATAGATAGATAGATACATTGATTGATAGATATACATATAAAATACACATGCATGTATACACACATATACATGTAAAATACACTTGGCACCATAAAATTTTATCATTACAAAGTTTAAGTGTCCAGTTCAGCTTCAAGTATCTGCCATCAAACGGGTTGATAGATCAGATACATAACAAGTAGAAGTTTACACTCGCATATTAATTGACATTTGATCACATGCAGCCACAGCAGAAGCTTTGGACACTTGTGCATGTTGTTTGCACAAAACAGTGCGTTGCTGTGTTGGCATGCACTTTTTCTGAAATAGATGCCTTGATCAGGAAATTTGGGATTGTTGAAAAAACTTGCTTCACATATATGATGTAGATCTATAGCTCTTTCTCGTGAGATGGTCCATTCTAATTTGAAGATGGTTTTTGGTGTGGAGGGTATACTGCCTTGTACTGGTGTTGTAGGCATGGAATTATGGTTAATCAGCAGACAGTGAAATGTCAATAAAAATTGTAGCATAAGAAGAAGACCAGATTTAAATGCTTAAACATAATCCATTGTTTTACTTTTTTTTCTTTAAATTGCAAACTATTCAGTAAACATTAGTGCTAATATATTGTGTTTTACAAAGTGAGCTTCACATTGGTTTGTATATGACATTCTGACAAATGAATACATGAATAAACTTGATATGTTACTACCCCATGGAACTGATACCTTGTCGTGGTGGGGTAGCTTGAGTGCTTCAGTGACCTGTCGAGCTATGTCATTTGATGTGTCACATGCCTGGTAGGGCCTCCCATGCTGGACAGGTTGTGGGTATTTGTTCCACAAACTATACCAGCTGGCATGATGCACGCATTTTTGGGTTTCCCTTGCTGAAAAGGTTGTATGGTAGAAGCCCGACAAAATTCAGTTGCAAACACATGTCTTTGCATATTTATCTCTTATGACTGACAATTCGTCGTCCTTCTGTTTCAGGAAATGGACATCAGCTAGGACAGGAACAACAGAATCTTCTGTGAGAAAACCTGTATGCTTTTGATCTAAATAAACACAATACAATACAACATCATAAGCCTCTGTTGCTTGATCAGTTGATGTTTGGTTTGTTGAAGGTGCTGTTTGTGTGCTCCTGTGGGGATGTCAGGGACTCTTTCCATTAAAATACTATGCCCACCCTCTGGAAACCCTCTCCTGAAAATTTATCATTTTATATGTCACTTTTCCTTTTCTGTCATTTATTACTTCAGCCATGCTATTCATTCCCATCCATTTTTTTCAAGATAGCCATGATTATTTATTTTTCTGGACTTCATAATTGTGCATTCTTGCAAAGCTGTATTCAAATTTGGACCTAGGATATACGAGTTGCCTGCTGGCATTTTTTTTTGTTTTCTATGCCTGTTATGTACAATTTGCGTATTATGTATAATTATGTCAATGTTCAGGTTTGATTGGTTTATTGATAGATTAATGGAAAGGCCAATTTGATGCATGTAGTTATATGTGCATGCATACGACTATTCATGCACACACACACACACACACACACACACACACAAAATCCCTCCCCCCACACCCCTTTTTTTTTTTTTTATATACAAGATCAAGATCAATATTATATGACACAGTCACGCACAAATTGTTGTTGTTTTTTTAATGGCTAACTCATGTTCAAGATTTTAAATCCCAAAACTAAGTTCATGGCAGAAACTATATTACATATTTAATTCAGCATTTTTATGAATGAGAAGTAGCCAAAATGAAAACCATCACTGTGGTGATTGATATTCAGTGTCCCAACACATTTACCACTCTGAATAAAGTCCACAACTTGCTGCAACACAAGCAGCCATTACTTACATCTAACCGAAGTCATGCTTACCAAAAATAAACAACAAAAATCAATAATAATAATGATATTAAAATAAGATAAATGAAGATATCTTATTTTAATATCTAACCAAAGTGACACCTACCAAAAAAAAAAAAGATAATGATATTAAGATAAATAAATGAAAACAAGAACATCACTACAGTTAAAGCATTTCAGCTAAAAAGCTGGCCCAGTGCTTCCCTCATTGAACGACAAGCAACCTCCAGGTTGATGACCACTCCCTCCAACCACCTGAGCTCATCTTCTTCCACCACCAGTCAGTCATTTCAGAAACCATTTCCATCAGTACATTCAAAATGTCAGTTTCTCAAGATGGTGGCATTAGAACAAACTCATATATGTGCTAAACCACGTCTACCACACAGATGCCTGATCAGCAGCATAACCCAATACATCAGGCTTTGAGTGCATGCATATGTTTGTGTACCTATCGGGGCAGATTTCGTCTGCACAACTTTTGCCAGAGGACAAACACTTATGTTGCCATGGGTTCATTTTCTGTGTGCAGTATGCTTCCTGCACATTAGATTGGTGTATCGTTGCATGATTTTAAATAAAGTATGAGAAGACGGATGAGACATGGATTTCAAACTCAGACTGTCACGGTTAACAGTGTAAACGCACACTGTCTCTCTCTCTCTCTCTCTCTCTCCATTGTCAATCACAGAGTATTGGGAACCGGGCTTTCACCAACATACACATATTTCATAAGGACATGGAGTGATTACCAGGTATATAATATACTTGCAATTTTCCTTTCTATGCATTGAACCAAAAAGTTGTCATTTGGACAGGATTCACACATGAGCCATGAAGGCTTTGCCTCTTGTTCAAGTGAATCACAAGTGAGTCTTGAAGGCCTTGCCTCTCTTGTTATTTAATGTTTCTTCTTATTGCTATTATTTATCGTTTTATTTTGTCTACTGTTGATTGAGTTATTCAGTAAGTTAGGTTTTAAGGAACTTATTTTTTGACAGTAGCAGAAAATAGACAATTGCAATTATTTAGGCTCTGGGCGAAACCTGGCATTGTGAAATTGCATCACAACATGTACGTCATGGCGTGCTTGCGTCATAATAGCTGCGTAAGAGTGACCCTGGTAACATGTAAACAACTTATCCCTTGAGGAAGGAACGTGATCGTTCCGAAAATTTGGAATATTTGACAGATTAATGTGTTTGTTTTCTTTTCTTTTTTCTCTTTATATATATATCTATCTATCTATATATATATATATATATATATATATATATATATATATCAAACAAAAAACCATAGTGTGTATGAAGAAATTTGAAATCATGTTGTGATGGTCATACACATATTGTGAATTAACAATGATGAACAAGAGAGGCAGGGCCTTCAAGATTCACATGCGATATGCACTTAATCCATCAAAGGAATTAAGAAGAAAAAAAAGAAAGAAAAAAAGAAAAGGACAATCTACCAGCAGCCGTGTCGAAGTGGTTAGCGTCGCGGACTGACGGCTGGGAAGATGCGGGTTCGAATCCCAGCGGAGGTGGGTTTTTCGGGTCGTGGCCGGCTCCTACCCAGAGTTGAGTGTGCTGTGGGCTTAAATGGGGAGACTGGGACCACACAGTCGAGTGTCATCCACTTCAAGGATGCGTCTTCGGGTGTGTTGCTCTTGTAGCGTCTCATTGTTACGTGTTATTTACTTCCTTTGTTTAGTTTAGATAAGTTACTTCCCTTGTTTTGTTTCCTTGGTTACTACTTCCATTTTGGCTCAACGGATCGTCGAAAGCTGTATTAAAGTCGTGGGACTTATCTAAGAGTTTCCCGAGTTTTTATTTATACAAAACCATTTGTTGCATACTCTACATTGGTGACCCCGTTCCAGAACACGTAAGAAATGGCACAAGAGTCTCCTGAAGCAAACATTCTGGCAAACTTTGTAACTCAAATGCAGACTCTTGTTAGTCAACCTACTAATGAAGTGAATGCAGTGTCTGTGAAGCTCCCAGAATTCTGGATTAAATCTCCAGAAGTGTGGTTCGCGAGGGTTGAAGCCCAGTTTGGCACCAAAGCTATCACACAAGATCAAACAAAGTATGACTACGTTGTCAGTGCTCTTTGTAAAGAGTCTGGGTGTGTTTTAGACAGTCATGCAAATGATTGACCAAGACAGGGGTTGAACAACACGACTGGTTTATTCAGCAGTAGGTGGTAGGAGAGGGGGGGGGGGGGGAAACCAAGGGAAGTAACTCTTCTAAGAGATCGTTGCCTTCGCAACGGAGAATGATGTTACATCTCCCTTTTTCTGAAAGTTCGTTCTTTGGGAGATAAATAAAATAAAACTGGAATCCATCCAAAGCTGCTTAACTAGAAAACACTCGTAAGGTTTCTTGACTAGATTGTCACTGAACACTGATACTTTCAACTGGAATTGTTTCTGGTGATAATTATCTTACTCTTATTTTCACCTAATAGGGGAGATACAAAATGTTTGGGTTCGCAGACCCAAGGTTTGGCACACAGGCCGAATCATTGTACAAAATATGATTTCTCTTTATATGGCACACAGGCCAAAACTTTCACACATCTGCTAGGAGTCTACAAGTTCATTTTTGTCGGAGGGGTAATCTGCCGACCACTCTTGGTGATGTATCCGGGCTGGGTCTGGGTGGCGACGTCTGGCTGGGTACTGGGCTGGGTGTTCTGGGCACTGGCATCACGCTGGGGTTCACTGCTTGGCTGCGGCTTTTCTGTGGGTGCAGCCACATTCTCTTTCAGGCAACGACGGTTCCTCCGGTAGATACTGCCATCAGTCGTTTGGATCCTGAAGGATCTTGGTGTGTCTGCCTTCTCGATGACCTTCGCGGGTCGCCAACGGTCTCCTGGGGACAGCTGGACTTGGGTTTTTGCTCCTACCTTGAGTTCAGGTAGTGGGTGAGCAGAGCGGTTGTACTGCTTCTCTTGGGACTGTTGGAGTTCATGGCGACGTTGCATAACACTGTGGGGTTGGATGGTTTTGGGGGCTAGTTGGTTGGTGGTTGCAGGCAGGGTGGAACGTAACTGACGTCCCATCAGCAATTGCGATGGTGATGCGAGGTTGTCCACCGGGGTTGTGCGGTACTCCAGCAGTGCTCGCTCTGGGTTGGTTCTCTCAGTGTGTGCCTTTTGCAGGAGTCTTTTTGCTGTCTGGACAGTTTTTTCAGCCAATCCATTTGACTGTGGATATCCAGGGCTCGATGTCACATGATGAAAATCCCATCGGGAGGCAAACAGGGCAAAATCACTGGAGGCGTATTGGGGACCGTTGTCACTTATAACTGTTTCAGGCACTCCGTGTCGAGCAAACTGCATGCATAGTTTCTGGATGATGGCTATGGAGGTTGTCGATGTGAGTTCATCCAGTTCGAAGAATCTGCTGTAGTAGTCTACAGTGATCAGGTAGGTCTTGTTGTTCAAGGTGAACAGATCTGTTCCAACTTTCTGCCAGGGTCGGGAAGGTACATCATGGGGAATGAGGGGCTCTTTGGGATTTGAGGGAAGGTGGGGTATACATGTTGGACATGTGGAAACAAGGTTCTTGATGTCTTGGGTGATGCCTGGCCAGAACAAAGCTTGTCGGGCTCGCAGGGTTGTCTTCTCTATGCCAAAGTGTCCCTCATGCAGCCTTTCCAGAATGATCTGTCTCATCAGTGTTGGGATGAAGATCCTTTCACCTTTCAGGATGATGTCATCGATTATGGTGAGCTCTTCTCTGTAGTTCCAGAACTCTGTGGCACTGGAGTGGCATTGTTTTCTGGTCTCTGGCCATCCTTGCTGGATGTATGTCTTGAGGTGGTGAAGCTGTGGGTCATCTTTTGTCGCTTTCCGTATTTCTTCTAGCTTGTTGTCGCTGATGGGCATGTTCTTCATGTCAGCATGCACCTGAGTGTCGAAGTCTTTGCTCATCTGGTCATTTGGGTCAACTGGGATGTGTTTTCGGGACAGAGTGTCGGCCACAGGTATGCTTTGTCCACTGACATGGATGACTTTGATGTCATATTTTTGCAACTGCAAGAGCATACGTTGCAGTCTGGGTGGTGCAGTTGACAGGGGTTTCTTTATGATCGCCTCCAACGGTTTGTGGTCTGTGTGGACGATGGTTTGTCGGCCATAGACGTATTGGTGGAACCGTTTGCACCCAAACAGGATGGCGTACAGCTCTTTTTCTATTTGGGCGTAGTGCTGCTCCGTTTCGTTCAGTGCTTTGGATGCAAAAGCGACTGGCCTGTCTTCCTGAAGGAGGGTGGCTCCTAGTCCATGCTGGCTGGCATCCACTTCCAGTGTGACTGGCTTTGCTGGATCGAAGAATGCGAGAACAGGTTGGGATGAGATCATGTGCTTGGTTTTCTCAAATGCTGCCTGCTGAGGTGTGTCCCATACAAACTCGGTCTCGTTTTTGAGCAGGTCTCGCATGGGTTTTGTGATCTCAGAGAGCTGTGGGGCAAACTTGGACAGGTATGTGATCATCCCAAGGATTGTTTGGAGTTCCTTCAGGTCTGATGGGGGCGGCATGTTCAGGATGGCTGAAACCTTTGCAGGATCTGGCTTCAGACCTTGTGATGTGACGAGGTGGCCAAAGTATTCAACCTCCTGTGTTCCAATGGTCAGCTTTTCTGCATTCAGTTTCAGGTTCTTTTCTTTGGCTCTGTTCAAAGTGGCTCTCAGGTTGTCATCATGTTCCTTCTGATTTGAGCCTGAAACGATGATGTCGTCTACTAGAGGCGTGACTCCAGGGATTCCTTCGAAGATCTCGTCCATCTTCCGTTGGAAGATGTCCTGGGCACAGATGAGACCAAATGGAAGCCTCTTAAACCTGTACCTGCCTCCATGTGGTGTGTTGAAAGTGGTCAGGTACGATGACTGCTCGTCTAGCAGGAGTTGCCAGTACCCTGATTGTGCATCCAACTTGCTGAATATTTTGGCGTTGGACATCTTTGCCAAAGCATCTTCGAGTGTTGGCATTGGGTAGTGGGGGCGTCTTGTCACCTCGTTTAGGTCTTTTGGGTCCAGACATATCCTTAGCTTGCCGTTTGGTTTCTCGACCACGACCATGGAGTTTACCCAGTCAGTTGGCTCAGTCACTTTCTCAATGACTTCCATGCGCTCCATTCTCTTGATTTCCTCCATGATGCGGTCCTTCAGGGAGTGAGGTACTCGTCTAGGTGCATGCACTTTTGGGGTTGCGTTGGGTTGGAGGTGGATGTTGACTTCTCCTTCCAGAGATCCAAAACCGCTGAATACGGTTTTGTATTCTTTCAGTACTGCTTCTTTGGTGAGAGGAGGTTCACTGACAGAAAGAATCAGTTTGATGAGGTTCAGATCCAGGGAGGCTTGGAGACTCAATACTGGTTGTGTGTGGCCGGTGTCTGCAATGATGAATTCTTGTCGCAGTGTTCTCCCTTTGTAGCTGCAGTCCATGGTGGTCTTTCCTTTCACATTGAGGGCTTGCCCTGTGTAGCTGTAAAACTTCTGCTTGGTCTTGCTCAGAGGTGGCTGTTTGGTCAGTTGCTTGTAGTTCTTCCAGGGAATCACGTTGACCTGAGCGCCTGTATCTATTTTGAAACTTATTTTGTCTCCAGTCTCAAGGTCAAGCTTGACATAGGCTGTATCAGGATGAGTGGACTTTCCATTGACTGTGTAGACATATAGGTCCTGATCACTATCCACTTCCTCTTGGGCCAGACTGTGGACAGCTTGCTTACTCTTCTTTTTCATGCAGCATTTCTCGTAATGGTTTGCTTTCTTGCAGTAGTGGCAAGATTGTCCGTATGCAGGACATGCTCTCCTTTCATGGATTCCTCCACAGTTTCTGCAGCGGTTTCTGCTTTGCTGTTGCTGATCACGGTCTTGACGTGAATGGTCATGTCGCTGGCGCTCATGTTTTCCGTGTCGTACAGCTGCTACTTCAGCAGCGGCTGGTCTGTCTGACATGGATTCAAGACATTGCTGTGTGGTCTCGAAGTTTGTGGCGATCTGTATTGCCTTGTCCATTGTCAGCGTGTCGCCCTCTGTGAGGAGTTTTTCTCTGATGTCCCGTGACTGGACACCAGCTACGATGCGGTCACGCACCATTTCATCACTGCTTGTATATTCGCAATCTTTGACCAGATTCCTGAGGTCTGTCACGAATGAATCAAACGTTTCCCCTTTGTCTTGCTTTCTCCCCTGGAAAATGTATCTGGCAAATACAGTGTTCTTTTTTGGAGAGCAGTGGGCTCTGAATTTGGTGAGAATGGTGTTGAGATTCTTTTGATCTGCTTCTGCAAGGTTCCACGACTTGAAAATCTCCCTACCTTTGTCTCCTATCCATATACGGACGTATGCTGCCTGCTCCTCTGGACTTGTTTTCTTCAGTGGGCCAAGAAACATCAGCTTGGCGTGATCCCACTTCTGACACCATGTAAAGAGTCTGGGTGTGTTTTAGACAGTCATGCAAATGATTGACCAAGACAGGGGTTGAACAACACGACTGGTTTATTCAGCAGTAGGTGGTAGGAGAGGGGGGGGGGAAACCAAGGGAAGTAACTCTTCTAAGAGATCGTTGCCTTCGCAACGGAGAATGATGTTACACTCTTGACATCAACACTGCAGATGAAGTGCAATCAATTCACCTCAATCCACCAGCTGTAAACAAATATAACACTTTGAAAAGTGCTCTCATCAAGACCTTTGGAAAATCCCAGGCCCAGAAAGATGCAGAGCTACTCAATCTCAATGGACTGGGTGACAAACGTCCTACTGCCCTCAAGCGTAAGATCAATGCACTGAATGATGATCCACAGACACTGAAGCGTGCACTTTTTCTATCAAATCTTCCTGACGACATTCGTAGCATCCTCGCAGGACATAACATTGATAATGTAGAAGAGCTTGCTGAAGCTGCAGACCGTATCTGGGAAACACGCACTGCAGGTGTCCAACAAATTTCAGTGGTTCAACCTGACACATATGGTATGATCATGGGCCCATCTGTGGAAGCTGTATCTGCCGCTAAAAGATTTCTTCACTCACTTCATCAGAGTAATTCAATTCCAGCTTCACGATCAACAGCACAGTCCTCTGTGTGTTTCTACCATCAGAGATTTGGACCAGATGCTCGTCACTGCCAGCCTGGCTGCAAGTTTGCATCTCTTCTGAAGAATAAACAAGACACATCATTGTCGGGAAACGACAAAGCCGGTCACTAAACGTGGTAGGGGCCGGCATTTCAAACTCAGACACGTTCTCTGTTTTAGATCACCGCACTGGACAATCCTTCTTGATCGATACTGGTGCTGACGTGTCAGTGTATCCTGCCTCTGCACAGGATCGCAAGACTAACCCTTCTGCACCCCTTTCTGCTGCAAATGGAGCTTCCATGAAAACCTGGGGCAAAAACAACATTACTTTAGAAATCAGTTAAAAAAAAACTCTATCCACATGACTTCTATCTTGCTGATGTCACACGCCCCATTCTTGGTGCTGATTTTTTCATCGCTCACTCACTCATCATTGATCTCAAGGGCAAACGTCTCCTGTCCCTAGACAATGTTTCCACTTCACTCAAAAACACGGATGCACTTTTGTCTGTGACTGGTCTTTCATTTCTACCACACAATGCTTCCTCTGATCTGCTTCAACAGTTTCCAGAATTACTGACACCACATTTTGACTCCACCGTCAACAAACATGGTGTTGAACATCACATCATCACACATGGCCCACCAGTTCATGCCCGTGCCCGACGCTTAAACCCAGAAAAACTTGCAGCTGCCAAAGCTGAATTCCTGAAAATGGAAGAGATGGGTATCATCCATCGGTCCAACTCCCCTTGGTCTTCACCCCTACATGTGGTTCCCAAGTCAAATGGCCAGTGGCGACCCTGCGGTGACTACAGACGCCTCAACACTGCTACCAAAGATGATCGATACCCCTTGCCTCACATCCAGGATTTCAGCAATCATTTGGCAGAATGCACCATTTTCTCCAAGATTGATTTGGTCAGGGGTTATCATCAGATTCCTATGGCACTATCTTCTATTGCTAAGACTGCGATCATCACACCTTTCGGCCTCTGGGAATTTCTCCGCATGCCTTTCGGCCTCAAGAACGCAGCCCAGGCTTTCCAACGTCTCATGGATGGCATTCTAAGGGACGTTCCCTTCACTTTTGTCTACATTGATGACATCCTTGTAGCAAGTCACTCACATGAGGAATATCTTGAGCACCTGAGACAACTTTTTCAGTTCCTGTCAGCCAATGGACTAGTCATCAACAAAGGCAAGTGTGTTTTTGGTGCTAGTGAGTTGGATTTCCTTGGGCATCATGTCACGGCTCAAGGAATGCGTCCACTCCCTGACCGGGTAGATGCCCTCCATGACTGTGCTGCACCTGCCGACCGTACCAGCCTTCAACGGTTTCTGGGGATGATGAATTACTATCATCGTTTCATCCCACATGTTGCAGACATCCTGGCTCCACTTCATGCCCAAGCAAGCGGTAAAGGACAATCCATTGACTGGTCTGCAGAATGCCAAACTAATTTTGAAAAAGCCAAAGCAGCACTCAATGAGGCGGTGCTCTTACATCACCCCCAAACAGATGTACCAACAAGTTTTACAGTGGATGCATCCAACACTGCTGTAGGAGCTCAACTTGAACAACGTCAAGGCCAGTCCTGGGTACTTCTTGCCTTCTTCTCCAGAAAACTTTCAGAAACAGAAAAGAAGTACAGTGCCTTTGACAATGAACTTCTTGCAGCTTACAGTGCCATCAAACATTTCAGACATTTTTTGGAAGGACGTTCTTTTGCTCTGTACATGGATCACAAACCCTTAACATCAGCTCTCAAGAGTCAAACTGACCGATCTCAGACAAGACATCTTTCCTACATTGCTGAATTCACCACTGACATCCAATACATCCAAGGCAAATTCAGTGTGGTAGCCGACGCCCTTTCACGTTTCAGCACCAACTCCATTGCAGAAGAACGCTGCATTTCCTCTGTGGGTGACTTCAATCGCCTTGCTGAAGATCAAGCTCAGTCTGATGAGATGGAAACCTATCGCACAGCTGCTACTGGTCTCCAGCTACAAGATGTTCAGCTTGGGACACTCACCCTGCTGTGTGATATATCCACTGGTGTCCAGAGGCCAGTGCTACCAAAGTCCTGGACACGCTCAGTCTTTGACAACATTCATGGCCTCTCTCACGCAGGTGCACGTCTGACTCAACGAGCTATCAGCCAACGTTTTGTGTGGCACGGTATGAAACGTGACATACGCAAGTGGTGCAAGGAATGTCATGCCTGCCAAACCTCCAAAATCCACAGACACACAAGAGCACTACCAAATACCAGATTCTGCAGTCTGCATGTGGACCTTGTTGGACCTCTGCCAACCAGCCAGGGCATGAACTATGTCTTCACCATTATTGACCGTTTCACCAAATGGCCAGAAGCAATTCCCTTACCAGATGCTCATGCTTCTACCTGTGCTACAGCTCTTGTTCACCACTGGATCGCAAGATTTGGGGTTCCAGAAGACATTATCTCAGACCGTGGCAAGCAGTTCACCTCAGCTCTTTGGACAGAGTGCAACAAACTTTTGGACATTGATACACACACGACCACAGCCTATCACCCCCAGGCGAATGGCATGGTTGAGCGCTTCCATCGTCAGCTCAAGGCAGCACTCAAGGCACGCACTACTGGCCCTGACTGGGTTACAGAATTACCCATGGTTCTGTTGGGAATTCGCTCTTCTTGGCGTGTGGATCCTGACTGTTCTCCAGCTGAGCTTGTGTATGGCTCAACCCTTCGCCTTCCTGGTGAATTTCTTCAACCACTTGAAGCACGGACTGTTGAACCAGACTCTACATTTCTCAAACATCTTCAGCACACCATGCGCTCCATACAACCTCCAGCACCAAAATTCCATGGACAACAGTCTACCTATGTGCCTGCAAATTTGGCCTTAACAGCTTGTCTACGTCCGAACTGACTGTCACCGACATCCATTTCAGCGACCTTATCAAGGCCCTTATCGCATCATGGACACCAGTGACTAAGTTCTTCACCCTGGACATCAAAGGCCGCTCAGAGAAGGTCTCAATCGACTGACTCAAAGCTGCTTTTGTGACGCCACTCACATCTTCAGATGATAAGAGACTGGGTTCATCTGCTGAAGCATAATCGTCATCACTACTGCCAAAAACCTCCACAGAGTCAATGACTGTACCATCATCATCCCCAGTCATACACCCAGAAACCTCGACCCGCTCTGGTCGAATTTCACGGTTACCAGCAAGATTGCGTTAACAGTCATTCTCATTCACCTCCTTGACAATTCTTTTGTAGTTGTACTCCGCTGGGAAGGGGGTAATGTAGCGTCTCACTCTCACGTGTTATTTACCTCCTTTGTTTAGTTTAGATAAGTTACTTCCCTTGTTTTGTTTCCTTGGTTACTACTTCCGTTTTGGCTCAACGGATCGTCGAAAGCTGTATTAAAAGTCGTGGGACTTATCTAAGAGTTTCCCGAGTTTTTATTTATACAAAACCATTTGTTGCATACTCTACACTCTAATTACTTGACCAACACTACAAGTGTCTGTATCTCTCGGGCCTGGTTAACGCCGGGATATCATTATGACAGGAAGCGTAGAGTACAGCCTTGTCACGCAGTCCCAAACCAAAATGGACCTCCATAGCAGCATTGCCATCGTCATCGTCATCCTCCTCCATCATCATCAATATAAACAAAACAGTCCCAAAGTCTGTGGCCTTTCATGCCCTGCTCTCATGGTGACCTCAGTTTCGATACCCCTTCACTTCTGTGCTTGGGGTGAGTCCTGTCAATGTCTTCAGTGTCGGCAGATTCATGGGGGGGCTGTTGTTTGAGGGACGTGGTGGTGGTCTCCACTCTGGGGGGACGCTCACTCAGTCTGGCTCCGCGACTAAGCCATTATTGTCGTTAGTAGGGGGCTTCGTAGGTGGTGTCCTAAGTACGTTAAATCAGAACAGGCACCACTGAACACCACCGAAGTGACTCAGCAGCAGTGCAGGGCCTCCTCTGGTGTGTGGCCTCCTGGCGACCTAACATCGATGGTTCCCTGCGGACTGCCGACGCTGGAACTGTGTTGGACGAAATTGGGTGTGGCCGTGTATGGGGGAATCTAAATGAGCGGCATGGGATAATGCCACTGAAACGGTGCAGATGATGGGGCACAAAAAAAGGGAGGGGGGGGGGGGACAATCTGGCAAACACACACACACACACACACAACTTTGATCTAGATTTATATGTGTTTGAATTATCAAAAAAGTGAAATACCGGTGTAACAGGCCAGATCTTACCCTGGCCAGAGATTACCCCCATAAGAACTGGCCTAGGCCAGAGTTCACCCCCGTTAGAAATGGCCTGGGCCAGAGTTTACCCCCGTAAGAACTGGCCTGGGCTACATCTTACCCCGGGTTTAGTTTGGCCTAGGCCAGTTTATATCCTCTGGGCCATTTCTTACCCCCTCTCTTTTTCTCTGATGTACATTGATATTTGAAGAGTGCCAAGATTAACAACATTAGAATGAAGGGTATGTGAACTGCGAGGAATATATTTCACACAATATTTATTACCAATGGGCTTTTATTCAAAACTGGAAAATAATCAATGAACTTGTTGCTTGGATAAAACTGCTGTCTTATTTGCAGTTGAAATTTTCGATATGGAACACCTGTTTTAACTGATATTATCTTTGAACATGAAGTTCGTTCCAAGAGACGTTCAGTCGCTCTGTTGTACAGTGACTGCTTTTGATGAATTATGCCAAGTAATCTTGAGTTGGAAATAGAAAGAGGGAGACGTAGTGGCACTCCACGATAGTTGCGGTTATGCAAGGTTTGTAATATGGCTGTGATTGGGGATGAGTTCTATTTTATAATGGAATGTACAAAGTATAATGACTTCCGAAACAAGCGTGTGCATGAAAAATATTTGTCTCCGAAGTCGGTTTTCATTTTTTTGTTTTTTGCTTGTTTGTTTGTTTTTTGTTCATAGGAAGCAGATGGAATTTGTTTGCAATGAGTACGTTTATCAACTTTGCAGATTCAAATGCTAATTGTTATTTGAATCATATTTGCGTTTTCTTATTAAGTTATAGTGTTGAGTATTTGAATGTCTTCTTTTGGACGTAAAAGTATCATTTGATAGCAGTCCTCCATAAGCAACTGGAGTGAAAGGATGAATAAAACTTTAAACTATATATATCTATATATATATATTTTTTTAGAAAATGAGCATGGAAGAAAGAAGAAGCTGAGAAGAGAAACAAGAAAGAAAAAGAGGGTATTGAAGAAAGGTATGTCCACTAAAAAATCAATGAGCAAGAACAGAGACAAAGAACACACACACACAACACACACACACACACACACACACACACACACACACACACACACACACACACACTCCCTTTATTGTTGTGTCTATAAACCTTTCATTCACGGTTTCAGTAGTGGTGCGTATATAGTGGTCATTGGTTCTCAGCGGTGAAAAGTGGTGGTCAATGGTCCTCTGTGATTGTGGTCAGCGGTGGTCAGCAGTAGTCAGTCGTAGTCATCAGTCAGCAGTGGTCAGTAATGGGCAATGGTGGTTATTAGTGGACAGTGATGTCAGTGGTTAGCAGAAGTCAGTGGTCAGTGGTAGTCAGCAGTGGTCAGTGCTGGTCAGTTGTCAGAAGTGGTCGGTGGTCAGAAGCGGTCAGTAGTGGTCAGAGGTCAGTAGTCATAAGTGGTCAGTGGTTGGTTCTGGTCGGTCAGTGGTTAGCGGTTGTAAGTGATCAGTAGTGCTAGTAGTCAGTGGTGGTCAATGGTGGTCAGCTGTCAGTAGTGGTCAGTGTTGCTCAGCAGTGGTCAGTGGTCATCAGTGGTCAATGGATGTCATCGGTGGTTAGTGGTCAGTAATGGTTAGTGGTCAGTATATGGTGGCCAGCAGTGGTCAGTAGTGTTCAGTAGTTAACGGTGATCAGCAGTAGTCAGCGGTCAGTGGTGGGCAGCAGTGGATAGCGGTCAGCAGTGGTCAGTAGTTGTCAGTGGACTGTAGTGGTCAGTGGTGGTCAGCGGTCAGCAGTGGTCAGTTTGCAGTTAATAAGATCAAAAACAAAAAAAACAAAAAAGACAACAGGACGAATTGATAATGCACAAATGTGACAAAACAACGCAATCTGAAGAATTTGACGTAGTGATCAGCAGTGGCAAGTAATGGTCAATAATGTCCAACAGTATAGTAAAATCTGCTAAAACGTTGCAATATTGTTACAATGTGATGCAAGCTGAACTCTGATAGTGGTCAGTAGTGGTCATACAGTGGTCAAACGTCTTCAAGGACATAATGTACAAATGCGACAACATAATGCAGTCTGAGCACTCTTGAACTGTGGTCAACCATGGTCAGCTGTGGGGGAACATAGACCTGGGGGAACTTAGACCTAGGGGGATATAGACCTGGGAGAACTTAGACCTGGGGAAACATAGACATGCTCCCCTGCACTGCATGCCAACTAGGTCACTGTTAACCTCTCTGATGTTGTCTGAAAGTGAGCATGATGTGAGCGGGCGTGGCATGGCACGTGAAGGACATACGTGTGTGTCTGTGGGTGGGTGGGGGTGGTGGTGTGTGTGTGTTTGTCTGTGTGTGAGAACATAGACGCTAGCGTGAGAAACAGGATTGCCTAAGTCAGCACCGCCTTTGGGAGACTCCGTGAGAACGTCTGGTAGTGGAGACGATTCAGCTGTACCACTAAGCTGAAGGTCTACTGTGCAGTGATCCTTACCACCCTCCTTTACACCAGCGAGACCTGGACTGTCTACAGCAGACACGCCAAACAGCTCAACTCCTCCACATCAGGTGGCAAGACAAAGTCCCCGACACGGAAGTCCTGGAACGAACTGGCCTCTGCAGCGTCTAAACCCTTCTGCAGAATGTCCAAGCCAAAGGGGCTGGGCGTGTGGTCAGAATGTCAGACAGCCGACTGTCTAATCAGCTGCTGTGTCAGGGCAAGCGCTCAGATGGAGGACAGAAGAAACGCTACCAAGACTGCCTCAAAGCGTCCCTCAAAGACCTGGGTGTCGACATCAACACGTGGGAGACACTTGCCGTTCTGGCCCGTCCAGCTTGGCACAGCGTAATCACCACAGAAGCCCGTGCTGCTGAAGCCAGGCGCATCACCGAAGCGCACCGAAAGCGTGCTGTTCGCAAGGCCCGAGTAGCATCCACTGCCACAATAGCACCCATTCACTTATGTCCCACATGTGGGCGAGACTTCAGGGCCCAGATTGGCCTCACCAGTCACCTCTGGACCTACAGCCACCGATCTTCCATCTGACTCTTGAAGCCATGGTCATCTCCGAATCCGAAGGACGAACATCATCACATAACTTTTTTTTGACAAACATCATAACATCACTTTTTTTTGCATTAATTGCAAAGTGGCTTGAGCGCTGGAAGAAGTTATATAAATTCCCACTGTCAATATTATTATTATCATTATCATCATCATCATCAATGTAAATGTGATACAGACTGGTTGGGTGAGCGAAGTGTACACAGGGGGTATATTCCAGCCAGGAGGGGTAAGAAATGGCCTCGGCTGGTTCTTACCCGGCATAAGAAGTAGCCTAGGTTACTTCCTACCCGGGCTAAGAACCAGCTAGGGATAGGTTTTGGCCTGTTACACCGGGAACGTGGGTTGCTTCAGATGGAATTGTTCCGTTTCAAGCATGCAGTCTTCAATTCTACGAATACTCAATCTTGACGAAAAGTAGAAAATATTAATTGGATCAATATATGTTAAGAGGTCCACTGGTAACACTAAATAAGAGCTCACTTATTCACCCACGTCAGTCAGTCAGTGGAGGAGATGTTTGAAGTTAAACATCGAGAATTTTACAGAGTATGAAAGATGCTGAGTCAAACTAACTGCTGAAGATACACCTTGCCTCAAAAGCCCACAAATCTAACAAACTATTTCTACCGTCTTATGAGAGTAAATAAACAGCGGAGTTGTTACACATTAGTTCTTTCAGAACTGTTCTGCATCTCCTAAACTGTTCCATTTCATTTTATATAGGTTACTTTGTGACGTCTGTCAGCCAGGCACGACCACTTGCATGTTCATTATACTGTCAACTGAATGGAGTGTGCTGCAGCAGCTATTTTTAGACAGGCAGCGAGGAACCAAAACATCCTTCTGAACCTCGAAACATCCCTGTCTGCAAGGAGTTGCTTAGCATATATGTAGTTGACTTCCGAAGGATGTGGAAAACAGTACATTAAAGATTATGTTACTGTTAAGAAAACTTAATACATCTTTGAAAGCTAGGTATTGCATGTTTTACAGACTTCCACGCTGGGACCACAAAAATAGCCGCACAGTTGGCAAAGGTTAGAGTTGTCTTCCTTCGTGCATGCAGAATGCGACGTGATGTAACTGAAATTGTGCTTGGAAAATCGATGTTTGTATTTGTATGCTTGTTGGGGACAATTATGCAGTGAGCTTTTTAGACCTGTGTGCAAATCTCTGAATATAAACTCAGCTGCCTTCTTCGCCTCTTGTCAGTTATATGTTATCGCGAAGTATAGTGAGTGAATGCGGCAGGGGTCAGTCCGATACTCCCCCGTGTCGATAACTCCCCCGCGTCAATACTCCCCCGTGTCGATACTCCCCCGCGTCAATACTCCCCCGTGTCGATACTCCCCGTCAACACTCCCCCGTGTCAATACTCCCCGTCAATACTCCCCCGTGTCGATACTCCCCCGCGTCAATACTCCCCTGTGTCGATACTCCCCCCGTGTCAATAGTCCCTCTCACAAAGATCCAAAAACAGTCAAATACAGATGAACGTATATGTTTGTGACTGTTAATGCTTTCTGCTTGATCAAAGTTGTGTTGTGAAATGATGAATGTGTTGTGTTCTCTTCATAACAGCCGTCCGCGTTCAGAGTTGAGCAGCGACTTGTGTGTTGGGCCCGCTGTTGTGTGGGCTCGCTGCATTGTAGTCCGGGCCGTGTTACACGGACTTCGGCTTTTTCATCACGACTCAGTGTATCTGGTGGCAAAAGCTCTCTCTCTCTCTCTCTCTCTCTCTCTCTCTTCGTCTCTCATTTTCTGTTTCTCTGTCTCTCCCCCTCTCTGCCACTCTCTCTGTCTCTCTCTCTCTGTCAGTCTCTCTCTCTCTCACTCACTCTCCGTCTCTCATTTTCTGTTTCTCTGTCTCTCCCCCTCTCTGCCACTCTCTATCTGTCTCCCCCTCTCTGCCACTCTCTCTCTGTCTGTCTCTGTGTACCCCCCTCTCTGCCACTCTCTCTCTGTCTCTCTCTGTGTACCCCCCTCTCTGCCACTCTCTATCTCTATCTGTCTTCCCCTCTCTGTCACTCTCTCTCTGTCTCTCTCTGTGTACCCCCCTCTCTGCCACTCTCTATCTCTGTCTCCCCCTCTCTGCCACTCTCTCTCTGTCTCTCTCTGTGTACCCCCCTCTCTATCTCTATCTGTCTCCCCCTCTCTGCCACTCTCTCTCTATCTGTCTCCCCCTCTCTGCCACTCTCTCTCTGTCTCTCTCTGTGTACCCCCGGGGTGAGCTGTTGTTACCTGTGCGAAGCGGACGTGTTTCTCAGTGCTCTGCAAATAATTAACGTTTTTTGGTTAATTACGCTGTATTGTTTCAAATACGATCGTTGATGATTGACACTAAGCAACCATGCCTTCAGCCACGCTTGATTTTCGTGTTCGATGCGGTGGATTTGTCTCTGTTTTCATCAATTTCATGGCGAAACGAGCAAAACAGAAAGCGGCCATGCAACTTCGTACCCTCAGAGTGCGCACACGCCTGACCGGTGTATTGGTTGGACTGGCCCTCACTGTTTTTTCTTCAGTGACCTCCTTTTACGGTGTGGCGATGTAGAGCTGAACCCCGGACCGGGGTCTGGCAGTACCATGAGGCAGGCACGGCTGACCAGTGAGGGTGTCGGACGACGAGCCAGTACTGACCAGTCAACGGTTCCTGACCGTGACTTGTCTTCCACAGTGGCTTCAGGTGAATTACTCCTGAGCTGTGGTGATGTTGAAGTGAACCCTGGACCTAACCCTAACCCTGACCAAGGTGTGTCGACGTCCTCCAGCAGTTTGCGGCAGACCCGGCTCTCCAGCTCACACTCCACTCGTTCGACAAAGGAACCGTCCCTGGCTGATGTGATGGCAACTGTGAACGACATGAACAGTTCTGTGAACAGTAAACTGAGTGAAATGAACAGTTCCATGAACAGTAAACTGGATGATGTCAAACAGGAAATGTGCAGCTTGCGCCAGGAGTACGGTGCCTTGCATGAACTTGTGAGTGGCCTCAAAGATGAAGTAAGTGAACTACATCATAAAAATAATGAACTGGAACAGAAGAATAAAGATTTGAATGATAAAGTAAATGATCTGGAAAAGAAATGTGATGACCTTGAAAGTAGGTCAAAAAGAAATAATTTGATTTTTCATGGCATTTTAAAAAGGGAAGGGGAAGATTGTGAAGGGGTGATTAAGGACTTGATTACTGATAAGCTTGATCTGACAGATGCATTTGAATTTGATAGAGTACATCGATTGAACTCCAAATCAGATTCCCCAATAATTGCTCGATGTTCCTTTTATAAACAAAAGATTGAAATATTGAAAGCAAAACAAAAACTGAAGGGAACTAAAATATTTGTTGGGGAGGACTTCACTTGGAGAGTCCGTGAGATCAGGCGGAAGCTGGGTCCCCACTTGAAGAAAGCAAGGGATGAAGGGAGACAGGCACGTATGGTGTATGACCACCTCTTTATTGATGGGCGAAAGTTCATTCTTGACTCTCACGATTCCCTGACGGAAGTGAGATAG
>NC_134878.1:38448494-38500994 GCF_041734735.1 Babylonia areolata
TAAATTTGTGTCATTTACCTGGAAGGGGGTTCACAACGCCTGGTCGGCAAAAAACACATATCAAGATTGTTGCCTCTCAATCTCTCTCACTCTGTTATTTCAAAAGCATACAGGAACTGAGAAACCCCCTTGAATGACATTCAAAATACAATTGTTTTTCAGAGTTCACGCAGGGCACACACACCACCCCCCCCCTGCCTTTACCCCTCCTCACAACATACACCCACACCCACTGATCTATTTTCAGATCAGCAGTAGCACACACATGTCTTTCTCTGAATTACTAGTGAGTCACAATACCACAAAATGAAACACTGTCAATAACAATATATCACAGAAAGCCTGAACTTCAACAGAATTATCAATATATGAACTTTTAATCGGAAACATGGCTTATTTCGAAGAATCAATGTGAACATGGCTTTGACAGGTATGCACCTGAAAACATTAAAAATACTACAGTTCCTGTCAGTTTCATGCTAAAATACATACCACCAGCAAAGGTAAGACAAGACTTCAAAGGTGCGATACTTGTAAAAAATCTCGATTTTCATTATTTTGCCCTAGTGTCATGTTTTTGTGCATAGCTAAGAATTGTTGGCTGTGACTTTAGCCAGGTTTCCGTGTGCAGTGTCACATACACACACACACACACATATTATATGTGTGCCCGCATACACACAGGAATGCGTGCGCACACACAAAAACACACACACAAGGCCGCACACACGCCTGCATGCATGCATACACAAAGCAACACACACATGCACACTCATTTGCACACACACACACACACACACACACACACACACACACACACAAACATACATGCACACACACACATACACCACACACACACACAAACATACATGCACACACACCATACACACACACATACACACACACAGCACCTATCAAGCGCATTTACACCGTATGACACCCATCAGTGGAAGGGTTGGAATCCCTAATTGCGAACAGCTTGTAAATGCAAACGGTTTGTGTACATCACTTCGAAGCAATCTCACTACAAACTTTAACAATTAACTCCTGCTTCGACCTCATTCTGATACCTTAATTAATAAAAATACCTTAATGAATCTTCATTTCTAAGAATCAGTTAAACATCAGCTATTTCTGGTTGTTCAACACTCTTCTTCTCTGCCAACCAAGTTCACATATGTATGATCATGATCCTAAAATCAAGGGAAGCAAGTATGACTCTGTCTTTTACACAGTTTAAAATAGCTGATTGTGACAGGATATGTGAATGCATTGTGCATTACCAGTGCTGGAAGAATTCAAGAAAGCATGTTGGCATAGATCAGAATGTCAGTTTTATCAGGAATTTCCAAAATGGTGACGTTTGCAATGAGACCATAGAATATTTTGACATGAGTGTATTTGCAAACAAAGTTATGGATTGTTCTCAAAATGGTGTGTTTGGGTGTGTTGTGGGGAGTGCGTGTTTAAATGTGTGTTTGTGTGTGTGTGTGTTTGTGTGTGTGTGTGCATGTCTGATCAAAACCAGCAATAAACAGTGTGATGTGATGTTCCAATAATGTATTATGTCTAATGAGTTCAAGACCTGCTTCTGTTTTAATTGTCCACATGTACCCAAAACCATTTTTCGCAATTAGACTTGCCCATTCACATTACCCACAGGTACCTGCTATTTCAACCATTGGAAAAACATTGAAAAGAAGGAGTACACAAATTGTTGTTGTTGTTGTTGTGTTTTGGTGCAACCAATCTGAGAAAGCCTTCAAAAACAGAAGAGCTACAGTTGACGATCATACAACCTGTTAAGTGTACATTACTCAAATTGAATGGTCACTTCGACTGGATCCTTTGGAATTAGGCCTACTACCTTACACATCACAGCTGGTTTGAGTACCACAGCACTTGACATAGTGTTCAAAGACAGATCTGTATGTGAGTAACAAGTGCAGGCACACACACGCACAAATGGTCACCTGTATGGATAGGCTATCCACGAGACCATACATATTGAAACAAAGAAGCACGTTGAATCACTTGCATAAAAGCTTATTACAATATATTCATTTGTCATTTGTTAACTCCATACTATTTTGTATACACCACTTTGTCTACACATACACAACAAACACAAAATGGAACCAAGCTTAAAAATTCATCACACATTTCCTAGGTCTGTACACACACCCACGGGAAAAATAAGCATGGGTCTCCAGGAGCCAGCTGCATTGCTTGGTTCTAACTTTTTGACAGTTACACATGACTAAATGCTTACGTTGACCTAACTACGCCATTGGTCAGTTCCATATTACACACAGTTAGTAGCGGGTTACAACCATACTAGGTTCTTCTGTCCGAGCAATGCATCTGGCTCCAGGAGACCCACAATGTACAGCAAAGCTTAATCCTACAGATAAAAGCATGGGTCCCTGGAGACCCATGATGTACATCAAGGCTTAATCCTGCAAAAAAAAAAGCATGGGTCCCTGGAGACCCACGACATACGTGAAGGCTCAATCCTTCAGAAAAAAGCATGGGTCCCTGAAGACCCACGACATCCAGCAAGACTTTATTTCTTCAGAAAAAAGCATGGGTCCCTGAAGATCCTAGACGTACAGCAAGAATTTATTCCTTCACAAAAAGCATGGGTCACAAGGAACCACAACGTACAGCATGTAAAGTTTTAGGCAACATACGGTGAAGGTTTATGAGACTGAAATAAGAAATAAACACCAAAAAATCCCAACAAACAAAAAAACCAACTTAATGATAATCAGTGATCATAAAAAAGACATCAGAAATAAGACTTCTTAACAACCAATCAATTACTTACAGTGTGACCCCTGATGACCATACGTCAACTTTGAACCCAGGAAAGGTTTCAAGGCCATTGGCAATCTCAGGAGGCTGGAATGCTGGTGATCCTTGGCTTGTGCCGACACATGTCATCCACAGCAAACATGTCGAGGGCCTGCCACAGCAACAACAATGATTAAGATATGTTACCTACTTAAGACTATTCAATATCAATTTCAGTAAAACAACAGCAGCAACTGCAGTCAACAACCACAACACCTTTACATTAATCACAATACTGAAAACAGCATCTGCCTAAAAACAACCAACAGGCTTACAATAATAATTAAATGCCCTAAAAGCAAAGCTAACCTGAATCAAGAATTATTCTCTGTACTCCATTCTTCACAATAAATTGCAAAGTCATTGTATACTAAATGTTTCTTTTTTTTTTTTTTTTTTTTTTTTGGCTTGCGCTCCATGCACCCCCAACCCCCCACATTTGTTTAAGTAACCAATTTTCGGTCAGGTCAGATGAATATTTGCTACGGAACCCTAAATCCCTACTACTGTCACGGGGGTCAAATGTGGGCTAAACCACACCCCCCCACCCCTCTCGGGGAGGATTGGGGGGGTGGCCAACCCCTGGGGGAAATTAAATACCCATCAAAGGTGCCAGCCTGGACAGTACCTGCGGCCCCTAGCAAAGGGGGAGTAAACCCTGACAAAAAACCCGGTGGGGGGCCCCTAAGGGGGTTTGGATGGCAAATTTGTCTTTTTCCCCGGGCAGTCCGGGGGGCTGCATTGGCCCCAAAACAAACACCTTGTGTTCCCTTTTAATCTATCAAAAGGTGGAGGGGGGGGACAAGCTACAGGGGCAACAGCCTGCTTTCCATTTTACATTGCCCGGGCTTATACCCCGCCATCCATCCCAAAACACCTTGCACAAACGGAGAGGAACTCCCGTTTGCTACTACACCAGCTAGAACAACAGTAAAGAACATTTATAGTTAAAATTAGCGCAAAATGGGTGAGCCGACGCCAGGGGTTTCTTTGACGGGGGGAGGGACCCTCGCCCCCCACGCAGCACCGCCCCCCCAAGCTGGCCCCCCCCCAGCCAGTTGGTGTGCCCCTGCCACAACCCCCTTTTCAGGGGTGTATAAAGATTAGGAATATCCACAGGCGGTCGTTAAATTTTCCCACACCAGGCAAAAAGAAAACTTAAGAAACGGTCAAACAATAAAAATGGGCTTTTGGGAAATTTTTTTGGGAAAAGATGCCGGGGCCTCCAAGATCGGCAAGACATCAGCGACGCCAAAAGCCCGCATAAACGCGGCTGAAAGATAAAGGGGTGGACATTGCCATCTGCGGGAAAATAGGTGGCTGACTCGGGAAAAAAAGGGGGGGACTACACCTTTTTTGGAAAGGAAAGAGCTCTGATGCCCAAGAGATACGGAGTGGTTTTGCTCGGGAACAGCCGTGAACATGATAAAACCAGGAGCGCATTTTAAACGACTAAAACCCCCCTCAAACCCCCCGAAGGCTATGCACTTTTGTCAGCGCTTTGCCAAACTGTCCGCCCCCAAAAGCCGGGATAGTTCTCAAAATCTCGCATAACCCATAAAAAACCCCCCGGACGAACAATTGTTTTTGGGGCGACTTAAATGCCGAGGGGTGGAAAAACGATTCTTCCCCTCCTGTTGGGTCCTTTGGGGGGGGGAAAATAACGAGAAGGGGACAGCGCACTTATTTTTGTACCTGCCATAACTGTGATCGCCAACCCCCTTTTCAAGTAAACCCCCAACAAAAATCTCCTAAGGCCCCCGGCTAAAACCACTGGCACCAACGGGATTGATCCTAAAAGACAGTGCCATCAAAAACCTTCTCCCCACTCCTCTTCCCACAGCGCAGCTGCAACACAGCCCCCCATTTTGGGTATTGCAAATCAGATGAAACCAAAGAAGTTCCATGCTCAAAGAAAAAAGGGGAACTCTCAAAATGACCAAAAGATGTCTCACCAGACCTTGGGGAACATTTCGCGGGGCCTTGAAGAGAATTCGTGTATTCAGCCCAAGATTGCCAAGAAAGATGGGAATCGTACGGGCCCCAGCACCGCAATGCATGGCCCCTTTTTGGGAAGGAAAACCAAAGTCCCACAACGGTTTGAGGCCAAATTTCGGGAAAATGACCCCATTTATTGGGGCCCCAAACGCGTTTGCATCCCCGACAAAAAGGGTCACCCGGAGAAAACCGCAATCCTCGGGCCACCGGGAAAAGGTTCATTTCCCCCAGGCGATTCAAATGGTAGGACAAGCTCACGAAAATACAGAATGTGCGGAAGAGGCAACACCGGGGGATGATGGGGTATCAAGAAGGCACGGGGACCAACACAGAGAAGATGACCCCCTAAAACCCCACGGGGAAGAAATAACAACCCTAGCCACAGATGGAGAGAGGGAAACCCCTACTCGCCTTACTCCCAAAAACGGTTCCAACCAGCCCTCGTCCATCAAGTGATGCCAGTCATGGAAAACTTGACGCACGCCAACTAGGACAACGCAGAAAGGGGCCCATTAACACCTACATCGGGAAAAGGCACCGGGCATGAGGGGATTCCCCGCCCTCAAAAAAACATGCGGGGCTATTTCTGCACCTTGCACACGTCCTTTGTCAGTGCTGGAAGAGGGGGCGTACCCAAACTAAGGGACGCCAAGATTATCACCCTCTACAAAAAAAAGGGGGAAAAGGGCATTGCAAAACTACGAGGCTTCACTTCTCAGCATTGTAGGCAAAGTCTACCCCGGGTCCTCCCCAATTTTCCCCGCAGAAACTCCGAAGGTTTACCCGGAAACACGGCGGTTTTCGGCAGAAAGATCCCGGGAACAGATCTTCTCCCTTCGCCAAAACCCGGAGAATGCAGGAGCAAGGATCCCCCTTTTGTTTATTCATTAAAACCCCCAAGGGCCTTTTCCTATCGCAAAGGGAAAGGCTTTTTAGGGGTCTTTGAAAGTTGGGTGTCCCCCCAAAAGCCAGCTTGATTGGGGCCTTCCCCTCCAACAGAAAAGGCTGCAGTTTATTTGGTAACTCCCAACCCTTTTGGTTTCAAACAAGGTGGTCCTCGCCCCACCCCTTTGGAAAACTTTTTTGTCTTTTTTGAGACGGGATTTGGGCCCCGCGCAAAGGGGTTACTGCACCAATCAGATGGCAGGCTTTCCCAAACTGCCGCCCCAAAGGGAAGGGGCAAAAGTCCCAACCCCATCAGAGACATGCCTTTTTTGTGGCCGCATTTGAACACCCCGGGGCTTTCAGCACTAATGGACGCTTCTCCGGCCCGCAAAGTTTTTGGGGCCTCAGTCAAGAAAACAAATGCCCCCGGCCCAAGACACCCACCTCCCCACCACACCATTTATGCTATAGTTTAAGCCACCCCAACACTTACCTTGGGCACCATCACTGACACCTCTCCCTGGGCCCAAGATCGACAAAGGGGGGAAGGCACCAACGTACCCGCCCACCAAAGGTGGGGGCAAATCCCCAAGGCCATGAAGACAAGGATGGCTGTTTACAAACCCCCTCCTCAGCACCTTGGGTTTGGGGTGAGGGGGGACCACACTTCATCAGGAAAAAGGTCATACCCTTCCACCTGAAAGCCTCGGCCATATCGGGATCCCCGGCAAGACAAAGGGGACAAAAAATGAATCCTGACTCGCGGGGCCTCCGACCCCGTAACCTGCTGAGACAGCGTCAGCTGCGCGGGGGCCACATTTGCTGAATGGGAAATGGGCGATCCCAAAAGACATCCTTTATGGAGAGCTGCCCGGGGCAAGAAAGCATCGGCCACCCCAGCTGGGGTCAAAGCGTTTGCAAAGTACATAAGGGATTGAGATCAAAAGGTCCTGGGGGGGCCTTGCGTACCCAACAGATGGAACACCCTTTAGAATTGGTGAGGACAAACTGTCAGGCTGACAAAAAAAAGCTGCAGAAAAGGGGGCGGCAGGCGACCGCACCAGCCTTACAAATTTTTGATCGCTGCGAAAAAAAGCTCCTCTCGATCAGTCTCCGTCACAGGTGACGCTGCTTGGTCAACAGCAGCCCAATTAAATTAGGGCGTATCTTATCCCGGGGAGCCCGACCCCAAGGAAGTTTAACCTTTTTTTCTGTGAAATTTTAAAATATTTTAAATTTTCAATTTCTCGAATTTAAAATGCATCTTTTAAAAGCAAAAATTTTTTTTTATGTTTGCTTAACGACCCTTTGAGTGACATATTTTGAAGGTCCCTCTTTCCATTGCCCAAAAAAAAAAAAGCTTGTCATCTATATACACTAAAAACTACGTAGTTCCAATTTGGGGGAAATTTTTGGGTGAAATTCACCAAGAGCATTACTTTTAATTTTCATTCCTTCCTTCTTTCCCCGCCCCGGTTGGGGGTAGAGGGGAAAATGAGGGACGTTCGTAGCAGACGAGCCATCCGGTTCTTTTTTCGCCTTCGTATCAGGTAGTCATCCTTTTGGTCCATTCCTTTTGTTGTCCCCCAGCATTTTGGCTTGCCCCCCTCTTCGCCTACCACCCTCAGCGTTCCCTGTAAATGTCTTTTGCATGAATTGGGGGTCACAGCCCAACTGAATTTTTTCCCTTTTACCCCTGCTAAAGTGGTTCCGTGGGCCCGCTGCATAGTTATTTTGGTTTTTACAAAAGTCATTGGTCTTTCTGCCTTCCTGGTTCCCAAACAAAAGTCTGAAGTTTTGTCTCAAACTCTGGATTTCCCAGTACTTGCGTTAAATCAAAATTTTTCATCCATGCAGCGTTTTGGTAGCACCAGGGACGGACAGTTGACTTTTTTGGAAAATGTCTCCTTTCTCTTCCCAAATCTTGCGAGCTTACCATTGCTGTGTTCGATCATTCCTAATTTTTTTTCAGTTGTTAGCACCGCGTTTTTTGAGGGGGGACCGAATATTTGAAAGCATCCACTTCTTCAAGTTTTTGCCTCATGAAGATTTGGCTTGGGGGTTGGTGGGTGTTTTCCAAAACTTTGCTTTTTTTCGGGGGCCACTTCCATTCCCCATACCTGCTCTTCCCCTTTTAGTTCTTGGTGGGTTTTTGTTTTTTTGTTGCTCCCCTATGCTATTCATCTGCAATCTCAAAGGGTTTAAATTTTTCCTTCTATGGAAATGGAGGTGGAAGTCTGGAGGGGTTTTTTGCTAGTTTTTTTTGGAAAAGGTTGAATGACGGGGGGAGGGGACCCTGACGGACACCAAGTGGCTTAAAGTAATTTTCCCCATTTTGGGTTTTTGGGGGGGAGGATGCCGGGTGGATGTCTTGTACAGCGACTTGGGTGGGGCCCCCTCAGCCAAAATGAGTACCGCCCCGTCCATCGCACACCCCCGTCAAAGGGTTTTTTGAAATCTAGAGGGTGGAACGGGCTTTTGATGTTTCAGGTGTTTTTTCCTCGAACGGGAGGGGAAAACTGTTTAGTGCTTCTGCCCGCTTGAAACCGGGGGTTCCCTGCCAGGTTTTTTCACCTTTTTTGAGCGGTTTGAATACCCAAGCATATTTTGCTCGTGTGGCTAATAAGAGATTGTCGTAAATTCTGGCATGGGGGAGATTCCCCTTTTTTGGGTTGGGGGTGGGGGGAGGGACCCAGTCCCTTTGAGGGCCACTTTTTGTTCCCAATCTTTGACAGATTGCGTTACAATTGGCCAGCTCATTTCCCCCCGGTTTGAGCAGCTCTGCCCGGAAGTTGTTGTCCAGGGGACTTTCCCCCGGGGGGAAATCGACACCTTCCCACTTCTTCCCACACTGGCAGGGGTGAAGGTTCCTTGATGGTGTTATGTCTCTGTCAATCAAAACTGTCATCTGGTTGTATGGGATAGTTGTATAATTCTTGACAGTATTGTGTCCATCTGTTCAGACAGCGGAGCTTTCTGTCAGTAGCTCGCCTGAGGTATCCTCAATGACAGACGATTTGTTCTGCTGCGTCTTGGTGAGTTTCTTCAGTGTGGCATAGGCAAATTTTGGTGTTTCTCCTTCCATTCCTTTTTCGATCTTCTCACACTGGTCGTTGATCCATTGTTCTTTGGCTTCTTCCATCTTTTTTCTCACAAGTTTATTGGTTTCATGATACTGTGCGGCTTCGTTAGGGCTAGTGTTTTTCGTCTTCTTCAGGGATCTTCTCTTATCACACAGGTCAAGGATGTCGTTAGAGATCCATATATTCTAATTATATATGGAGGTAAAACAAAAGGACTCACTTTGTGAAATGTTGAGTTGTTGAATAATGACTTAAATTATTACATGTTAATAATATTTTGAGAATACTTCCGCAAAGAAACTCACAAGCACTCAACATGGAAAACAAACAATAAGAAGCCAATTAGCTTCAGTCTCCTCTTCATCAGAATTATCAGAATTATCTTCTAAATAATTGTCCAAGTTTTCGTCATCACTGTCTGCATCATTCATAATTTGCAAAAACATGTAAAAAGGACTTCTGAGTCTGAGACTGTCTTGGCAAAGCCTTTTTGAAGATGGCTGGTTTCAATACTCAGGAGAAAAAAAACAATTTTACAAGAACTGTATGACTAAGTAAGTTTGAAAAGAGTGGGAAGAAAATCACTTTTATGAACCTTTAATGTGCCTATCGTCATCAGTCAGTGGTTCTCCACCTTCTAAAATAAATGCACAAATGTTTGATCAAATTCCTCCATTAAATCTAATGGAGATAGGCATCACAGAAGGCTCTAAAAGCTCCTTTATTTAATGGACGAGGTGGTCATTTGATTAAAACTGATTTTTTCTCCAAGATTTCCAATCTTATTATCTTTCATTTTGTGGTGAATTTACTCTGAACTTAAACCAAGGTAACTCTCAGTTTTCATCTTCACTTCAGCGTTTGCTTCTTCACTTCAGATTTGCTCTCTACAGAATGAAAGTAGAAAAGCCCGTAATTGTTATCTATAAGTAAATTTCACTTTTTTTTTTTTTTTTTAAAGTTTTTTTTCAAAATAAAAGGATTTGTTAATTTTTACACCCAAAAGCAAAAAAATACACTTTAAAATGATGTAATCTATTTTTGTCATTAAAAAAAATAAACAAGGGTTTACAGACAAAGCTTCTTTTAAATTTTAAACGTCACAGCTTATGCAAAATAAAGATCTATGTTTTTCTCTTTTAAATTTTTTAAAGCAATTGGTTACTTGCGTTTCAAAGTGCAAACAAAACCCCAAGTTAAAATTAATGTGTTTGTCACTGTCTAAAAATTTTTTTTTTATTTCATTTTAAAAACTGGTAAGCAATAAAAACTTTTCAAACATTAAAAGGGATGGTAACTAAAGGTTAGGTTTTCTTTGTCTGATGCAAACAGTGTATATTCCTCCCTGGAAATAAATTGATTTTTACAAGAAGAATGAACAACTGTAAAAAATGACCAACCCCCCTTTGAACAAAAAAAAAATACATATAACAGACAGAGAGAAAGAGAAGAGAGAGACTAGAACCACACACACACATACACCACCCATATTTAAGTTTATATCATTCTACACGTCTGAGTTTACGTTTTCGCACTGCAAATATCTGCAGGGCAACCTCCCATTTGGGGGTTTTGTTTTAAGGGAATTAATCTTTAGATGTTTAAAAAAAATAAAACGGGGACATTTTTGTCACTCACTCATGCCCAGTGCCTATTTTTACATCAAACCATTCTAAATATCATGTAAACATCTTGGAAGGGTTTTTACAATTGACAAATACTGAACAGAAACACAACTTTCCTGGGTTTTGATAAAAAAAATAATTTAATAAAAAATAATAAATTGCCAAATTTTTTGCAAGTGTTTTGAAAATCTTAAAAGCCCAGTTTTGCGGGAATTCCCCTAAATTTTACAGTTTTGTCATTCCAGTGCATAATTTAGTTCAAAGATCAAACCCCCCGTTTAATTTAAATGGATTTGATGCCCAACCCAGGTCTGAAAATGCACAATGGTGCCAGTGCAAGTTCAGGCTAGTGCAGAGGATTTAAAAAATGCACATGTTGTTGTACTGAAGTTAAGAAGTATTCCTTTCCAAAACATTTTTAACACTTTAAAAAAAATAATAAATAAAAAAAATTTTTTAAAATGCATGGTGATACTTGATATCACAAAAGGAGGAGTTTGTTTTATACCCCATGTTTGGTGTTTACTATACTTCCATGTCAACGATGCAAAAGGCCTATGGTTTGCTTTTTTGGAAAAATTTGCGGGAAACGTGAAAAGACCCCCCTCTTATCTGGCCCCTCTTAGCCAATCAAACGCTCAAAAACCAGCTATAAAGCGCGAATCATTTTGGCCATGAATGAAAATCCCCCAGGGAAAACCAGGGCGGAGACGCGGGGAGGGCGGGGGGTTTTGATTTTGCATGGAATATATGTAAACCCCAAAAATGGAGTATAAACAAACTCCCCCTTTTGGGTTTTCATTAGTCCAGCAAATGATGCGAATTTAAAGCAAATGGGGAGGGAAAGCCTATGGTTGTATGGGGACCCCTTGAAACTGAGAGGGTGTGTTAGCCCCCAAAAGGGAAATCCCTTGGGAAAAGTCACCCGGGTCATACGGAAACCCCGGAGGTAAAATTTGAAAAGGGTTTTCCCCCCCGCCGAAGGCTGCCCCAAGAATGTGCGGGGTCCCGGTGTGAAAGCAGGAAGTAGCTAGGCCCGATCGTGTGTTCTGGGATTAAGCACTGAATCCTTGTGTATGAGAGTGGCTCTACGAATGATTGGGAAAACCCCAGGGGAAATATCCCTGAAAGGGATTTTTTTCTTGAAATTCCTTTGAGGGGATGAGAAGGCCCCTCTGAGAAAAAACGCCTAGGGCGAGATATTGCAATAGTATTTGGGGCCCCGAAGGGGCAGAGATCCCTATTTCATATCTTGTGCCAGAAATCCAAAAGGTCTGCCCCTCAGGGGGGGGAAAGGGACCTCGGGGTCTTGGGTTCTAGCCAAAAACTCGGAAAGGGAAAACAAAGAGTGTAACCATTTTGTGGAATGAAAGATCTTGTGGCATACCACTAAAAAACCATGAACCATTAACGAGGGCCCGGGCCAGCAAAAGAAAAAAGGGGTCTTGAGAGGGGCGGGTAAAAGGGAATAGCCCCCAATGGCTCAAAGGGCTGTTTTCGAAGCCCGCCCCGGAACAAGCCCCGGGGGACTCTTCGGAAATTTCTAGCTTCCTTCGAGGGGGCCCCCCACCCATTTCCTAGCAGGAAATCAGTTTTCAAAAGGGACCCCCAGCGTTTGTAGTGGAAAATGGCAGACCGTCCCCCTCTCACAGAATACAGACAGGTTGAATGAGGAGCAGTGACAAAAATTGGCCAGCTGCTGCCGAGGGAAAGTAGGGGAATGTTCGAGCTGTCCCCAATCAGCATTTTTCCATCGAAGTAACAAATCTCCTTTTCCCCCTCCCCCCGGGTTTTGGAGACTAGGAGGGGAGGTCGAGGAGGACCCCCCTTTGGTCACGCGGCGGACACAAGGCTGAGAGGGGGGGAAGACTTCTTTGGGGGCTGACAGACCCCCCGCCACACCCACGCGGCAGGTGGGATTTGGGATTGGGTGAGAATCCCCGCGGGTCCCTCAGCAAAAAGGGGTTTTGGGTTTCCCACCCCCGGGGTGGAACATGGTCAGGGAAAAGGACCGGAAACCGGTGGGTGGCCTTTGGCGCAATGGGGATCATCGCGGGCGTTCCCCCTGGCTTTCCCGTATCCCTTGGAGGGGGTTGGGAAAAGGGAGGAAAACGCGTGGGAAAATCAGACTGCTCCAGTCTAGGAGAAGGCGTCCATTCCCCATGTTCTGGGTGGGCGACTGGAGAGATAAGTGGGAAAGTCTCTGCTGAACCTTGTCGCAAGAGGCCACCATGGGCCCGGGAAAACCACTGTTCCCACCTCCTTGAGGGTGTCCTTGCCCAGGGTCCCCTCGTGTGTATGAACTTTGGCCCTGGAAGCATTCCCAAAAAATTTGTTTTTCCCCTGCTATGTTCTCGCTAAAAGTGCAATGCCCTGCTGTGGCACCAACGGAGGAGAGCCTCGTCCGCAGAAGATTTTGCCGAGTCGCCCCCCCCTTTGTTCACGTAACAAGCGACTGTTTTTGTCCGTGAACAAGCGAATGGCTTGTTTGGCCCCCCGCATGAAGTGCTGGAGAGCCCTGCGAATCCCTCCAGTTCCAGAAATTGATGGGGCATAGGCGTCCCCGGGCCAAGCCCCTGCTGCAGGAGTGAGTCCATGGGGGCCCCCCACCCCAGGGAGGAGCTCTGGAAAGGGCCCACCTAAAGAGTAGGTGGGGTTGGGCACCCCCTGGTCAAAAGAGGGTGGAAAACCATCGAGTCCCCCTGGGAACACTGCCCAGACTATGGGACCCCAGGGAAAAGTGTTTTGGACCACCGTACCTGAGGCCCTCGAAAGGGCGCTTGAAACCCCCCCAGGGGGATAAGGGTGCCAGGGACCCATCATGCCCAGGGGGGAAGAAAGTGTCCGGGTGTTGGGAGAAGGCCAAGGTTGAGGGGGCCTCCCAGACGGTCCCACCGATTTGGCGTCGGGGATATCATGGACCGCTGCGAACCCCCTAAAAGTCGAAGGACTGGCTGGGACAGATCGCATTTCTCCCGGGTTTGTGATAAGCCCATTGGGGCCAGGTCAGAATTGGCTGTATGACTCTGGGAAAAAAGGCCTTGATGGGCCGAAAAAGCCCCGTTCCAGGGACACACAAAGGGCGATGGCTCCGACCCCGTGACACCAAATTTCCGCAACCCCCGGTAACAGGAAGGGGCAAGGGAAGACCCAAAAGGGGGGGCAGAGAACTGGAAACTTGTCCCTCCACACACCCCAGGTTCCGGCGGGATGCCGGTGGGGATAGGAAATAAAGCTTTTTAATCGATGGGCCGCCCCAAATTCCCCGTTGCATGGCCCGAAAACTTGTGTGTGTCCCCTCTTTAATTTCACTTGGGGGGGAATCTGTTTAGGGGGACAACCCGGGGGTCTCCCCCCCGGGGAATTTTTTAATCAGAACAACCGGGCCCTAAAAAACCGGGGGCCCGGGTCCCGGGGTTGAATACACCCCCATGAGGGTAGGGGCATATCTCTTTCTCTAAGACGCTTCCTGCTCCATCGAGCTGGGCACATAAGGAGGAGGAGTGGATCTTAGAGGGGGGCGGTCCCCCACCCAAGGGAGCATGTACCCCGACTCTAGCACCGACACATTCAGTCGTTGAGTCCCAGAGCACGCCACTGATGCGCGTGCCGGGACAAGTTTCCTACTTGGAGGGGCTGAACGACTGGCGGTGCTGAATCGGGGCCCAGTCATTGGGGGTGTTGCCTTCTGGCCTAGGGCATGGCCCGGACGGCTTGGACGGCCATGAGGTGGTTTGTTACCTCGCCGCTGATTCTGAGCACGCCACTTTGGCTTAGGAGGCGAGGTATATGGAGGAGCCCTGGTGGCGGGTCTCTTCAAAGGCATAGAACCCTGGCGCCCCTGGGAGGATTGGGCTAAATATGAGGCCACCTCCCGGTTTGTCTCTGCCCTGTGGCTGATAAAATGCGGCGCATACTGGCCGAAGAGGGAGTGCTGCTGTGCTGGGATGGACCGCAGAGCAGCCCTCTCCTCTACTGGAATGTTAGAGAGGCGGAGAGAACAGCATCCCGCCGCCGCTAGCACCCGTATTGAAGTGAAGGCTGGTAGCTGCGTCTGCAGCTGCCGTGAGACCAGACGCTACTCGATTGCCAAAAGTGTTTAACCTCGGGTCTGAGAAGAGGCCAGGCAGGCCAGAGGAAGGAGACTCCGTGTCCTGCTGAACTGGACGTCGTTCCCACAGCTCATTGGCTCTGTGGAGGAACGCGTCAAAGAAGGTATAAGCCGTGGACACCTCGAGGAGGCAGCGGCGGGCCAGTTTTGTCCCACTCTGCAAAAGTCTTAAGGGAAGAGTAGCTGAGGTGGGGAAGGTGGTGCACTGTGAGACCAACATCCTGTCCTGCGCGGAGGGCTCTGCTTCCCTGTAGCAGGGTGGTCCTGTGGTGTACCAGGACCACACTCCTCCCTTGGAGGGATCTTTAAGGAACTTGCCTGGGGCAAAAGCGCCCGGGGCAGAGAGTGACTCCCTGCCTGGAGGAGGGATGGAAGCAGCACCCCTGACGGTGCGGGCTGGCTTATTAAGCCACTCCTGAGCCATTTCTGGCACTCTGAGTCGCCTTGTGGTTCTGGAGTTAGAGTCACCTGACCGTAGGAGGGTTAAGGGTGACAAAGTTGCCTGAGGGACTGATTCAGCATGTGTGACCCTATTGGGGAGGGTCAGTTCGAGCTCGGCAAAGTCCGAGTTTGGTTCAGGCTGGTCCCTAGGGAGGCGTGGGCTCCATCTGTCGCACTGGGATGGGGGCGAAGAGTGCTCATCTGCTTGTTCGTCCTCATCCGAAGACAGGGGCTGTCCTTCTTGTTCACAGTCCATCCCCTGCTGGGTGCCATCCCAAGTGGATGTACCCACGGGGGCGTCCTGTGGGCTGTGGTCAGCCCAGCGGATGAGCTGGGGCGATCCCGAGCAGGGACCCTGGTCTCCTCTGTTATGTCCTTGACACCTGAAGAGGGTGGGGAGTGTGTGGACCGTAGGTCCAACCATGCTTGGGATGGTGGGTGCCACACCTTCTCAGAGAGAGCGTCTCTGGACGCCAGAGGGGACCCACGAGTGCTGTGAGGGGACGAACACCCACTCATCTCCTTTTAGGACCTAGGGCTGGGTAGTGGGACCAGCAGGCTCCCACGGGCTGAGCGGGGTCCCTCAGCTGCCGTCGGTCCTGAAAAGGAAGCCGTAGTGACCGTGGCGGTCACCTGCGTGCTGACAGAGGACCGATTCGAGGCTGTAGTGTTAACACTGGTCGAGGAGCTCGACCTGCCCAACGAAGAGTCAATCCCTCTTGTCGGGGCTGTGTGTGTCACTCTGTGGTCTGTGCTGGGTTGGGTCCGGTGGGGAGCGGACCAGGGGTTAGTCCCTGGTCCTCCCGGGAACCCAGCATGCACCATAGGTGCACCCCAGTACGGGTAGAATGGGGGATACCACCCGTGGGCACCAGCCATCCCGTGACCCCAGCCCCAAGGGTCACTGGTGCCTTGACCTCGTTGAAGGGAAAAACCTGGCCAAGTCGGAGGGAGGTCAGGTCCGACTTGGGTGTCAGACAGGCCGAAAGGCCGGCGGTCTGACTGCCCGGAACCGCCTGACACGCGCGGGACTCCCCCAGCAGGGGAGACCGGCCGGATAGCGGGGAGACCTGCAGAGCAGGTTGCCACGCGCCCAGAATCCCCTCCCGTGGGGAGACTGGGGTGGCTTGGCCCAGGGTGGGCTAAGTGGAGGTCCCCCCCCAGAACCAACTGTTTTTCTCCCCCAGGAGGAGGTGGGGGAGGGGGGTCGACCGAGAAGGGAGGAGGGGAAACAGCACTGGGGCCCCTGAGGGCCGTCTCCGTGTGGGGACCCGGGTAACGGCGGGGGGCGGCCTCCCCTTGGGAGTCCGCACCCAGCCGCGAGTTCCCACCACCAAGAGAGGACGTGCTACTCCCCCTTCCACCCGCCTCGCGCTGGGACACTTCGGGAGGTGACGCTCGAATCCCTTTCCCCCTGGTCCCCTTCATGACCGTTTTATCGGGACGAGCGTCCCCTCCGCGATCAGCGTCTGCAGACGCATCGCCGCGGTCCCTATCGGGAGAAATCATGAGCTCCGGGCCTGGGAGAGTCTCTTGGCGAGTATCTCTGCCAGCATCATGATCCCTGCCTTCGTAGGATGGCAAACGAGGCATGGTACCGCGCGTAAGCACCCAGCGAGCAATACGATCCCCAACAGAGAAAGGAAAGACAGGATCGACTCAGAGGTAGAAAAATACGAAGAAATCGAGGGGGCCGAGTCGAAACGAGTACACAGAATGTAAGCACAATACACATGCAAGCCGCATACAACAAAATAAGGCCAAATGAAAACGCTTAATAGCCAAAAAAAGCGTTAGACGAGACAGAGCGAAAACCTGACAAGATGGCGTGGAGAGCCTTGGCCAAAGGAATGATTCAGCACTTATAGCTGTTAGAGGCGTTTGATTGGCTAAGAGCGGGCCAGACTAAGAGGGGCGTCTTTTCACTGTTAGCCGCGCGAAATTTGGCCAAACAGAGCAAACCATAGGCCTAGTTTGCATCAGTTTGACATGGTACAGTATATGACACTAAACAAGAGAGTATCCTTAATACAGAGAGACGAAGACAAATAAAACTGTCTTTTTAATCCTACCTCTGCCACTCCTAGATCAGTAATTTTCAGAACTTCATCCTGGGTGATAAGTAGGTTGCCTGGCTTGATGTCTTTATGTACAATGCCTTTGCTGTGTAGATATTCCAGTCCTTCTATCAGCTGACAGAAATATCTGAAAACAGTATTCCATATAAAAATCATAAGCATAGTCATTTTGGGAATTTTATGTACTATATAAACTGCAATTTGAAATAGCTGAGAATCTTTATGCAATTACATAAACTTAATCAAATAATAAATATCTGTACCTTCAAAACATGAAGTTGAATTTTAATGAATGATACTGTAACACAGGAACTAAACCATTTCAACTGTATTCAAATAGTCTCCAAGGTTTTCTTTGTAAAATAAGAAGCTAATACAGCATTTATGTCATATTTGAGGATAAATATTAAATATGAGAAAATCAGTGACAGTGCACTGAGGAAGTGGGGCATTTGATGCTGTGTAAACATGAAGCTGCACAAACAGCAAGAAAAAGAAGTCCTCAGGATGAACATTACATAAACCCTTTCGGTGCCTGTAAGACATCAGCTGACGTCCTACACAAAATCTTGCCATAGATATGACAGTACAGTCTCTAAGATGTCCCCTGACGTCCTGCATCTATTACGATTTCCTTCATCAGAGTTTGGTTCAATAAAAACAGACTCTGAACGGTTAGTTAAATGTGTCTGGACTATAAACATACTATCTAAATGAACGTACATCAGAGGGAGGAGCCCTTTCTTCTCAACAATGTTTTGCTAAATGGACTGTGTCAAGCAAGCATGAAAAGTGGGTTTGCGTCATATGCAAGATGGGTGTCAGAAACTTTGTAAAGACATTTATCAATCAGACATCAATTTTGAGTGGGTGACAATGACTGACAGCAGTACTTTTGCAAAATTTGAGAAAAAGGGAGGGAGACAGAGGAGTTGTGTAAGACAATAGGTCAAGACTAGACAGAGGGCTTTGAAAGGGGGCATGGCCATGACCATCAGTGAACTGTCTTTCACAGTGTTCAACTAGCATGGAATGGACAACAACCAATAATCCATGATTTTCATCAGATTGTTCTCAGAACACTCATTTGAGTGATGTATGTATCAGCTGATTGCATATATTATGATTCTCCGTTTTTAGGTAAATAAAAAAAATATATATTCATATTTTCATTAAGTGCTTACTGACAAGATAAAATAGCATGCAATGGCCCCACAGAGATGGAGAGGCATACACTTTAAAAAAAAAACCCAAAAACAACTGTGTGTCATAAGCGAAGGCACATCCTCTCAAACTAACACGCACACAAAATCTTCATCCACACACTTACATACACTCCCTTTCTCCCTACCTCATTCATGACCACTTTCACTTTATGCAAATTCATCGAGAGAGAGAGAGTGAGTCCCAAATGGTGGTACGGATCCTTTAAATATTCCATTTATCTGCAAACTGATTCTCATCACTTCCAAAATCTGATTGACTGGTCCTTGGCCCACTACCAAAACTTCCACACATTTCTCAGGAAATTGAATGCACAACTTTGTGCATACTCCTGCTCACAGACAGGCAAACAAGCAAATTTAAAAACACGACTTTGGCAATGGTGACAAAGACAAAAACCTTAACTACGACAATCATGGTTTTGTCATCTCTGTGAACAAGCACATCAGCCCTCATACCGCCCTGCACAGTAGTTGAGACTATTTGATTTTGAACAACAACAAAGATAAGAAATAGAGAAATTGTCCATATTGTTACATTAATTACACGACATTCATATTTGTGATTGTGGAATGAACTGTGGAAGGATAAATGGGCTGGAAACAAAAACACTATGTCAGCTGTAAACATTTCAACTATGTGGCAAACTGAGGCCTGTAATACAGTTCAGCAGTATCATGTGATGTTACAATATGTGTGCACACAAATGCACAATTTTTTTTTTATGTACATGTGTGTTTACGTGTAAATATACTGGGGAATCATTTTCATACTGCTCCAGTTTTATCAGTTATTATTCAATTTCAAACTTACCCATGGGCTTGCCAAACTGGAAAACGTTTCTCAGGAACACTCTCAAGCATCTCTTGTAATTCACTCACACAATATTCTATGACCAAATACCTGCAAAAGACCCATCAATTACAAATCATTGCACTGTGCTAGCAATACCTAATGCTACAAAAAATACCATAGCCATAGCTATCCAAATTCATAACAATCATAATTCATTGTTATACCATGTTATACCAAGTTAAAAATTCTATCTGTACAAGAGATGGCAATGCCAAAGTCTTCAAAGCACGTATGTGATACTCACTTGACTTAATCAAGTTCAATCACCAGATTATAGATATGATGAAATCCTGTGCGGATGGCCTTTACATTTGTACAAGATCTGAATTAGCTAACATCAGAACACTTTCTGTAAAAACAGTGACACAGCAGCAGTGTCAGTCACAGTCCAATGAACTGGCTTGCTTTTTTGTGGAACTGGATAATGACTAGTCACTATGCATGCAAGACTGTGTTAAATTAAGATGGTAACATAATATCATAAACATGTAAAAAAATTAATAAATAAATAAAAAGTATAATTTTCACCTTCCACTCCAGTGAACTGACGGAAACTTTTTGTATAACACATTAAGGCATGAAACGTACAGAACTTTCTAGGATTCCAACCAAAATGCCACAATTTCTACTAAGTGACAGAAAGTATAATCACTAAGAAAAGAGTTTTGATCAACCAGATCTACTTAACTGAACAAAATGCTTTCAAAGAATGCCAGACAATACTGTATCACCAAATGATTTAGGGAATGGACAAGAACACTGAGCACGTATCACACATTACACACTTTAACCCAAGGCTCTGCAACAGTTGAACAATGAGACTGCATCAAAATAGAAATAAAATCCTCAAAGATTACAACAATTAGCTAATTCAACTCCAAGACAGCTATTTGGTTAAGAAGCCATCAAAAAAGGCATCATGGAATCTCTATGCATTTTTATGTTCAGCTGTTGATGACCCTAGACTTGTTAAAATATAAAACATGTATCATCTTCTTTGTGTTAAAACTTTTTACAGCAAAGACATTAGTCCCAGTCAGTGGATTTACACAGCTCTGATGCTCTGCAAATGTTTATGGACAGGATTATGCAGATGGATCTTTCTTGTCTGATGATTTGTTTGAACACTAGGTGTGAAGATAAAGACTGCCAGAGGAAGACGGACCAGTTCTTGCAAACCAAGCAACTCATACAGAAGAGGCTGCGTGAGATGAAGAACACCTGGTGGGAGAGAAAGTCCGAAGAGCTTCAGTCCGCTGCTGATGCACATGACATGAAACCTTCCATGATGGTCTCCAAGCTGTGTATGGGCCGAGAGTCACAGGATCAACCCCTGTCCGAGCCTTGGACCAGACCACCCTCCTGACAGACAAGAAAGACATCCTTGCCCGCTGGGCAGAACACTTCAACACCCTCCTTAACAGGGACTCGTCTGTATCTGACGAGGTAATTGCAGCCCTCCCACAGCTATCAGTCAATGACTCGCTAGCTGCCCCTCCCACCAAGACTGAGACCCTGAAGCTGACAATGTCAGGAAAAGCAGCAGAAGCGGATGGAATCCAGGCTGACATCTACAAGTATGGAGGCGAGGTGCTGACAGACAAACCAACCACCCTGTTCGAGTCTATCTGGGAGAGAGGGGAGGTCCCCCAGGATTTCAAGGATGCTTCAATTGTCCACATCTACAAACAGATAGGAGACAAAACATCCTGCGATAACCACCGTGGAATCTCCCTCCTCTGCATCGCCAGCAAGATCTTTGCCCATATCATACTGAACAGACTGGTTGACAATGTCTCCAACACGGTCATCCCTGAAGCACAGTGCGGCTTCCGCTCAGGCAAGGGAACATGTGACATGGTGTTTGCTGTACGCCAGATGCAAGAGAAGTGCCGGGAGCAGAACAAGGAGTTCCACATGGTCTTTGTAGACCTGACTAAGACCTTCAACACGGTGAACCGCCGTGGTCTGTGGAAGATCCTCCTAAAGTTCAGCTGCCCAGAGAGCCTAATCCAGCTGATTGTGTCATTCCACGATGGCATGCAGGCGAGAGTACAGGAAAATACTGACATGTAGGATCCATTTCCTGTGGTAAATGGAGTGAAGCAGGGCTGCGTCCTGGTACCCACACTGTTCTCCATTCTCTTCTCTGCCATGCTGATTGACGCCTTCCAAGACTGTGACCGGGGCATCTACATTCAGTTTCGTACAGATGGCAAACTTTTCAACTTGTGGCGAAGCCGCACCAGGTCCAGGGTGTTTGAGGCATTGTTGAAAGAGTTCCTCTTCGCTGATGACTGCGCACTTGCTGCACACACCCATGAGGACATGCAGTTCATTATGGACAGATTCTCAACCTCCTGCAGGCACTTTGGACTCACCATCAGCCTCAGCAAGACTGAGTCCATGTACCAACCAGCTAGCTCACAGAACACCAGTGCCTCCCCCCCACCTGCAATCAAGACTGATGACACAGAGATCAAGTCAGTCGACAAGTTTTGCTACCTGGGCAGCACCCTATGCAGCAACGGAGCCCTTGACACAGAAGTGACGCTGCACATCGCCAAGGCCAGCTTCCGCCTTTGGCAGACTCAACAACAGGCTGTGGAACAACAAAGGCATCAGGCTCGGCACCAAAATCAAAACTACAGATTTTTACTGTCCCTGATTCTGCAAAATTCCTAAGTGAGGAGAGAGCACTTTTTTTTCCAAAATTTTCAAATAAATAACTTTACAACAACAAAAAAAGTGTATGATTTTTTTTTTCAGTAACACATACAACATGTATGCTTTCACACATGAATAAAAACACATATACATATATATGCTCCCATGCACATATTCCTATCAAATAACCCAAATTCTTCAAACATCCACCTCAAACATAACACAGGGAGTGGGAACAGGGAAAGCAGCCATCAACCAACCACACAACAAAAAAAAGCAACACTTGCATTTTCTGTTTCTCCTCATTATATAGGACCTCAATCAGTTGTATAACATTCTTGTGACGAAGCCTCTTGAGCAACTGAATTTCCCTGTGAAAACAAAAAATGTTTACATCAGTTACATATCAGTATCGTACATATTACACATTACAATATCATTCCATTATCATATTATATTATCATAAACTAACTTAGGTGAAAAGAACCACTTTCATACTAAATAAACAATAAAACAAGCAGAAATATCATATCTATATTTATAGTTTTTAAGTTACACACAGTTCTAAATAAGTTGATCTCTCTCTTTAAGTCTTAGTCTCTTTCTTAATCACACACACACACACAAACACACACACACAGAGTCACACACACACACACACACACACAATGGTTCACACAATTTATTTGTATTTGTATAATTTGTATTTCACTATTTGTATTTCTTTTTATCACAACAGATTTCTCTTTGTGAAATTCAGGCTGCTCTCCCCAGGGAGAGCGCGTCGCTACACTACAGCACCACAACTTTTTTTTTTTGGTATTTTTTCTTGCGTGCAGTTTTATTTCTTTTTCCTATCGAAGTGGATTTTTATACAGAATTTTGCCTGGAACAACCATTTTGTTACCATGGGTTCTTTTACGTGCGCCAAGTGCATGCTGCACACTAGACCTCGGTTTATCATTTCATCTGAATGACTAGCATCCAGACCACCACTCAAGGTCTAGTGGATGGGGAGAAAATATCGGTGGCTGAGCCATGATTCGAACCAGCACGGTCAGATTCTCTCGCTTCTTAGGCGGACGCGTTACCTCTTGGCCATCACTCCACTACTCTTGTAACAAAATAAAACAATTAATATACACAATCTGGCCATAAAAAAGTAAGTATCAACAAAATCTTGTCACAAAAGCAGACAGGAGATTTTTATAAGGCTCCCAAATTCAAAGTAACTTGCAGGATTGATCACTTTTCGACGTGATCGACGCCAAATGGTTAAAGCGTTAGACTTTCGATCTGAGGGTCCCGGGTTTGAATCACGGTGACGGCGCCTGGTAGGTAAAGGGTGGAGATTTTTACGATCTCCCAGGTCAACATATGTGCAGACCTGCCAGTGCCTGAACCCCCTTCGTGTGTATACGCAAGCATAAGATCAAATACGCACGTTAAAGATCCTGTAATCCACGTCAGCGTTCGGTGGGTTATGGAAACAAGAACATACCCAGCATGCACATCCCCGAAAGCACAGTATGGCTGCCTACATGGCGGGGTAAAAACGGTCATACACATAAAAAGCCCACTCGCGTATATATGAGTGAACGTGGGAGTTGAAGCCCACGAACGCAGAAGAAGAAGAAGATCACTTTTCTTCTCATTTTCAATGTCAGTCTCATCTTCCATCACATGAAACTGATTCAATCTGATCTTCAGGCACTTTAGAAGCATGAGAGAAAAAAAGAAAAAAAAACTGGGCATGTGTCTTCATATTTTCTATTAAATGGAAACTGCTAATTATTCTATATAATTATTGTGTGTCTTGTTTTGGTGTTTAATCATGTCACATGCATTAAGTGATTAACAGCAATACAGCAACAGCTTTAATAATAATAACAGATACTTTTATAGCACACTATCCAGAAATCTGCTCTTGGTGCTTTACAAAACACTTATGTTGACATACCACATTACATCAACGATACATACACACACCAAAATGTAACTACACACACACACACACACACTGCATTATAAATAATACATTTTAACATACATGTACATAGCAGATGCCCTCCACACATATGCACACATAAACATACACACACACACACACACAGACATGCACACACACACACACAAACACACACACAGAACAACACAGATATGTGCATGCACACACACACACACACAATGTGCGAGCGTAATCAAACATACAAAGACACACAAATACACATTACATACATGTATACACACAAGTTTAGTCCAGCACATCACATACAAAGAAGTGGACCTGCCAAAACTAAAGTTATTGCTCAGGGAAGAAGTGAGTATTGAGACTAGATTTTAAATAGGCAAGGGAGTCAGAATGACGGAGGTTATCAGGGAGTTTGTTCCACGTCTTTGGCGATTAATAAGAAAATTATCTGTGTCTGTAGGTCTTACTTCTGACGTGAGGTATCCTGAGAAGTCAAGTATCAGAGGAAGAATGGAACTGGTGAGACAGAGTATGGATATGGAGGAGTTCAGAAAGATACTTTGGGCCAGATCCGTTGAATGCAGAAAAAGTCAGAATCGATAGCTCATATTCTATCTGATCAGAAACAGACAACCAGTGGAAATGATGGAGAAGAGAAACATGGTCAAACTTAGAAGCTCTGCAAATGAGTATGGCAGTGTTATTCTGAATTTGTTGAAGTCTAAGAGATATTTGGGAAGGCTGGCCAAAGGAGAATAACAGTAATCCAATCTTGAGAGAACAAAAGCACAATCAAGTGTTTTGGATGCATAAGTTGATAATAGTGCATAGAACTGATTCTAAGCAATTCCTGATGGGCAACATTTCAGATATTCGAAATATGCTGTTGGAAGGAAAGACTGGTCTTGGATTATGCCAAGACTGGAAATAGAAAGAGATAGTGAAACAGGAGTGCTACTGATCAGGAAAGGAAGGATGTTATTGAAACTTTTTTGGACAGGCTACCATAAATACAGTCTTATTGTCATTTAGTTGCAGCTTATTGAGAGTCATCCAGTCCTAATGGTCAGCAATGCACTCCCGTGTTTGAGTCACCAGTGCATCAGTTTCAGCTATGGAGGCCAACTGATAGAGGTGAGTGTAATCAGCAAAGCTCTCTTGCAACACTGAATGATGACTATCAACATCAGACACAGGAGCCGCACACAGCACGAAAAGAAAAGGACATAGGACAGACCCCTGTGGGACACAAGATCTCAAGGCATATTCTAGTGTCTACCATTTACATACACTTTCTGTACACGTACAATCTGACACAGTGATAGGTAAGACGTGACCCATGCTAGTGCAGCATCACGAACACCAAAGGAAGTTTTAACTTAAAGTATGTTCAAGAGGATAGAGTGGTCAACAGTGTCAAAGGCTGTTGACAAGTCTAAAAGAGCGAGAAAACAGATATCATCATCAAGCCCAGAATGCAAATCATTGCCTAATCTAAAAAGGGCCATTCCACAGCTATGACCACATCTATAAGTTGACTGGTGAGAATTAAGTGAATGATTTTCTTCCACAGAGTTAAGAGCTGAGACAATACAATCTTTTCTATCAATTTTGATAAAAATGACAGATTTGACCTGACTTGACTTGTATGACGTTTGAGGCCCCGTTAAAAGGCCTGTTTGTTGTTCTGCGGATATTAACTATATACTTTGCAGCATGCATGGCTGGCGTATGGGGCAACAGTTAAAGTTAAAAACCATCCAATAACAATTTGGTGAGTACACAGTGGGAAAATCTTTCCAGTGGCAATCAAGTCGATTTTTAAAAGAGTTGATGGAAGGTGCAGTTACAACGCTGTTGGGCAAACTGTTCCAGAGGGAAACAACCCTGTTTGAAAAAAATTTCCTCTAATGTTGAGCCTGTGTCAGTTTTTCTGGAGCTTGAGGTTGTGCCCTCATAGATCTCTTCCGCAGGCAAGCTCAAATTTTGGCCGTTTGACTTCGTAACAACCCTGGAGGTACTTATACACCTCAATCATATCTCCTCAGTGGCGTCGATGTTCTAGGCTTGGCAGTCTCAGAGTTTTCAGTCTCTCCTGATATGGTTTATCCCTCAGGGATGACAGCAGCTTTGTTGCTTGGTGTTGCACATCCTCTACTTCGCTGCGCAATGTTTTTCTGCTGTGGCTGCCAGACACAGTGACCATATTCCAATAGTGGTCGGACAAGGGCCTTGTATAATTGTACAAAGGTCTGATGTGTCAGGTGGTCAAAGGATCTTCCTACAATGCCAAGAATTCTGTTTGCTTTTGCTGTAAACTGTGCAATCTGTTCCCTGAAGAATAGTCCATTATCAATAAATACTCCCAGGTCCTTCTCAACCTCACTTTCTGCCAGGATAAACTGTGTCTCACTTCCTTTTGTGTTGCTGGCTTTCATGTTGTATTTCACATCCGATGCTTTCCCTCCCAGCTTGAGGACACAGCATTTTTGTGGATGGAAACTGAGCTGCCATTTGTTTGTCCAGTTCTGAAGTTGGAAAAAATTTCCTCTTATGTTGATCATTGTGTAGGTCTTGAGAGCCTTGGTAAGTGTCAGTCCTGGCATAGAGCTTTGTGTCATCAGTGAACATCTTTATGTTGCTTTTCACGTATCTAGGGAGATCGTTAATGAAAATGATGAAAAGGATGGGACCAAGAACGCTGCCTTGAGGTATTGGTCATGTCAGCTTCTGATGAATGTATTCCATTGACCACTACTTGTTGGTGTCTGCCAGTCAGGAAATCAGAGATCCAGTCCAATACTTTGCTCCAGATTCCAAGAGCTGCTACTTTTGTCAGCAGTCTGCAATGAGGTACTGAGTTGAAGGCCTTCTGGTAATCCATGTAGATGATATCTACACTGCCACCATCATCTAAGATTTTGGTCCAGTCATCCATGGCTTCCAGTAATTGTGTTATACAGGAACGGCTAGGTACAAACCAATGTTGTTCTCTGCTGATCAGTTGGTTGCGTAGTAGGTGCTCCATGATTTGTTCTCTGACTAGTTTCTCCATTATTTTGCAGACAATGCAGGTGAGGCTAACTGGACAATAGTTGCTAGCTTGTAGTTTGCTCCTTTTCTTAAAGACTGGCATTACAAATGCACATTTCCATTCGTCTGGGATTTTCCCACTGTCTAGACTCTTTCTAAAGAGATGTGCGAGAGGTTCTGCTAGTTTGTCTGCTGCTTCAGCTAAGATGATAGGCAACAGTCCATCCGGTCCTGGTGTTTTGCCTATGTGTAGACCAGCCAGTAGTTTTCTGATTTCTTCTATTGGTATCTGAAAATGTTCAAGTTTTTTGTCAAATGTATACTCTGGATCAGTCTAATATCATCATCTTAGATGAACAGACTATAAATAAATAAATGAACGAACGTATACTCTGGCTGATCTGGCAGTGGTCCTTCATCTTCTATGGTGAAAACACTTTGGAAGAACTGGTTCAGTAATTCTATTTTTTCTTTGTCAGTTCTTGTCTTGGTACCGTCGTTCCCCCTTTAGGTCTGCTACCCCAGTCCGTGTCTTTGTTTTTTACCTTACAAAGTTCCAGAAGGCCTTTGGGTTCTTCTTTGCTTCTTTTGCGACTTTGGCTTCCATGTTCCTTTGTGCCTTTCTGCATTCCTTTCTAGCTTTATTCCTGGCTTTGATGTATTCCAGATAGATTTGACCGTCACTGATTTCTTTCCACCTCCTGAACAGTTGGTGCTTTTTCCGAACTAAGAGTTCCTTTGTCCATCCAGCTTTTACCTCTGCATCCTGTGTGAAAGACCAAAGAGATGCCTTTTCCACAGCAGAGTTAATTGCTGCTTTGATCTTCTGCCACATGTTGTTAGCTGTTAGCCCCTCTAGTTTCTCTCTCCAGTTCATTTTTGCCAGTTCAGCCTTCAGTACAGTGAAATCTGTTTTTGCGTAGTTAAGACGTTTAGCTTTCAGTGGCTTGGTACTTGCGCAGGTTAGCCTAATGATCAATGACAAATGGTCACTCTTTCTAAGTCCAGCTGTTGTAGTAATTTCATTGATCATCTCTGTTGGTGAAGACCAGGTCTACTATGTTGGACTTTTCTCTTACACGGTAACGTGTAGGTTCCCTTTAGTGCTGCATCCAGAAGGCATCTTTTGTTGCTTTCAGGAACTTTGTGGCCGCATGGGTTGGACCTGCCTTGCTTTTCCCATTATTCCAGTCGATTTCTGAAAAGTTGAAATCCCCTATGATTACGGCGTGGGATGCCTTCATCTCAGCTGCCTTTTGCAGTAGCTCATTCAACCTTTCTGAGTTTTCTTCTTCACTGATGGGGCTTCTGTATGTAAGTCCAACTAGAAGTTTACCTTTGTTAAGTTGGCACATGACAAAGAAGTGTTCTGTAAATTCACTTGTCAGTCTGTCACAAACTGATGGTTTCAACACTGTTCTCACGTATAGTGCCACCCCCACCTTCCATGTTGTGAAAGAGTTCATATCCTTCTAGTGCTATTTCACACTCATTTATTGGATGCCTTGAGTTCTTTGGCTTGACTTCTGTTACTCCTATGATATCTGGTGAATGGATATCCACCATAGCTTTTCGCTCACTTCTTCTGTTCATTAGCTGGTCGGCATTCGTACAAAAGCAAGTGCAGTTAACGTATCTACATTTTCTGAAGAAAAAGAAGAACAAGCGCTTTTTGACTTAAAAGTTGTTTTAAAACTATTTACATCCCTCTGAGGTTGTTTTCTCATCCTCTCTTCTCGGTGTACCCCTCTGGGTACTTGCTGATGTTTACAACCTGACCATTCTTGCGAATCCAATGGGCGTACTCGTCCCCCAAAGCCTTTGCCTGATCTCTCTTGCTTTTCATCTCCTTAAAAAGAGCATATTCTTCTTTCCTTTCCTGTGGTGTTAGGTCCTTTCTCAATGTTATCTTAACGTACAGCCTTTCTGGGAGTGGGCTACTTTTTTCATCAACACCTTGTGTAGAACTTGCTTTCCTAGCTCTGTGGTAGGCTGTCAATACTTCATTTCTGGTAGATTCTAAACTGAGGCAGTCGTAATGGTCTCGCTTTCCAATACTGCTCATCAACCTTTTTCTTGTTTAGTATACCCAGTCGTCTCTGTTCAAGTGGTCTGTGTTCTACTTTTAATTCTTCTAGAAGTTTGATTACAGTTGTTTGGTCATTCTTCTTTCTTTTTTCAGCAGATTCAGATCCATCTTCTCTCAGGCCAAATATCACAAGATTGGTCCTTCTTCGCACCCTGTCCTCTAGTTCTGCTATCTGTTCCTTGGATTTTGCTGAGATCATATCTTCCACATCAGCCTTTGTTGTAGCCCTTTCTACTTGGTCTTCATTTTGACGAACTCGGTCATGTGTTATTTCCTTTACTGTGTCAATCATTTCTGCTGTAAACTGACCCTGCTCAATTTCTGTCACTTTATTTTTCACCTCTGAGACCTCCGTAGTCAGTTTTTCTATCTCCTTCTCAAGCTTGAGAATGCTGCCAACAAGCTTGCTTGCTGTCTTATTGCATGACTTTGAGCAGTAGAAATGCAGCACAGAGTTCTGTTTCTGATTGTCCTTTTTAATTAGCTGGTATGTATCATCCTCAATGTCCTCACAGGCTGAATGGAACCATGTTTCACAAAGCTCACAAAAAAGAGCTTTTTGATTATCTGTACATGAAAGTCCGCAACTACCACAGTTGTCAGTATCCACTGACCACTCTGTACTATTTACTGAGCCTTTTCTGCTCTTGTCCTGGCCCGTGGATGAATTTTCTCTTCTGGCAGAACCTGACATTTCGGTGCTGATCCAAGTATGGTCACACTCATAGCCTATGCAATATGAATGTATAAGTGGACCTATGAAACACTTGCTGAAATCCTTGGACCTTATAGTTTGGACAATGTCAATGAACTTGCACAAATGAACACTCATGAAAATTTTAAGAGTGCACAAGATAAAAAGAAAATGTAAAAATCAAGTCCGTATGTTGCTTCATGAAATGCAGCCGCACAGAATGTCATTCGGAAATAGAGAAACAGAAATTTCACTCACCAAATGTTCGATGTGTTTACTGTTTGCAATGCAGATAGTTGCTGCCTAAGTGGCACTCCTCCAATATGTTATCTAAATTTATCTTGACTCAACTGTCTACTCAGTTGCCGCAACCTGTGCCCGCCATCTTGCCTGCGTTTTTGACAACAAATTAAACTCTAATAACTGGTCTATCTTGAAGTTTTAGCTAAAGAAAACACCGCAAAGTAACAAGTCCAGTGTGTACACTATGATTTCTCTTGTTCTTGCTGCCTGTCATCCGATTTTTCATATCAAAATTGACAATTTACTAGTGATTTTGCTGGAGCAAAACAAAACCCACGTCTGCTCCCCCCACCACGCGTGCATCTAGATTTGAGACAGGTCAATAATTTTTCAATTATGATCCAAAGATAGTTTCTTCCACCCTGCAACAGCAGATTTGAAGCTTTCAGGAAAATAACTTGACAACAAGGAAGTATTGATGAGATGAGTGATGTGTGGCAGTTGAACATCAATACCTACAAATAGGACCGGGCAGGTTCAGTCTCTGTCAAGCTCACAGGATTTTGGACAAGCGTTGAGATACACTCCTCCAGTGACTGGAATTAAATGTTACTGACTTCAAGTTAAACTTAAACATAATATATCTCTTTCTCTGAAACGTTGCATGCAAATAGCAATGCATCAATACAGTATAATATAGGATGTTAACACTATCCTGGATCCACTGGCCTCTGGATATAGCTGCAACCTATTCTGAGTTTCAATTTTAGCAAAAGTAACTAATGACTTGTCTCTTGGGTGTCAATGAATTATGAAGCAATATTGAAATTGGAATATCAGTTACCGACACTATTTGTTGCAAATACAGTACTCATGGAATGCATAGATCTGCCCAAAGAAAAAAACCAAATTTTTTTTTAATCTTAAAGTTAAAGAAGGTTTATAACTGCAAGGTATACTGATTAATGACTGCATTATATATTGGGCTGCTGAGTCCATGCCAGACCTCATCATCGTTGGCTCCAGTTGGACTATATATATATATATATATATATAATATTCCTATATGTACATGTGTGTGTGTGTGTGTGTGTGTGTGTGTGTGTCACTGTATGTATATACTAAAAAATAAGTTCGATTCTACATGATAAATATCAACAGTACCTTTGTACATTCTGTTCACCATTGGGTATTTTTCTGAGTTTCTTTCGCTTCAGTATCTTCACTGCTCGACGAAACAATGTCTCGGTATCAAGCACTTCCTTAACTTTACCATACGATCCCTCTCCAAGCAAATCACCCATTAGATATTTCCCTATCAACTTTGCACGTCGCCGCCGAGGTTGGTACACGATGTCTTTTGAATCTACCCGGTGAATGAATAAAGGATCGTCGTCGTTCATGAAATCCGAAGGATCAATGTGCCCCATATCTTCGACTAGATCTTCATTACCGGGTGGTGCTGCATCATCCATTATGTTCCCCTCGTCCATCATTTGAAAGAAATGTATGTATTCTTAAAGAAAACCTCATTACGGGTGTGCGTTCAGAATAGGAAATGCCACCATCTTAGCTTCGTTTCGAAGCGAGGCTGTTGCCGGCAGCCTTAGAACGATAGGCAGTGTTGTTAAATGTCGGTTGATTCAAAAGTCTCTGTAATTTATCAGCATAGCTTGATACACTTTTTTAATCGTGCATTTTTTATTATATTGTATATATTCTTATCAGAATATATTTTGTCTCGAAAGATTGATTATGAATGACAAGGGCCTGGTTGTGCGTTTTTCTGTTGTTTTTTAATGGCTATATGCACGGTCGCTGACAGCTGTGAAGATAATACCACCTCCAGTCTCGATCTTTACTTGCGTCGACAGAGGAGGGTCAATTGATTCCATGCTCTTTAGTTCTATGATTTATAGTGACCAACAATTTTTTTTTTAAAGATCGAATGTAAAAATAAAAACTTGGTGACCCAAATTGTGATCGAGGAAAGGGGTCACGTCATGTGACTTGTGACGGGTCCTATGACCGGTCGACACATCAAGATCCAAAGATGAACAGGCCGGGTTCGGGAGGGTCACCGTAACCCAATTGTTCTATGACTTGAAGGGAGGTGACAGAATGGATAAGACGCTGGTTTTCCAGTGCAGTGTCCGCGAGGGTCTGGGTTCGAATCCCGCTCTCGCTCTTTCCCTAAGTTTGACCGGAAAACCAAACTGAGCGTCTAGTCATTTCCATGAGACGATTATCCGAGGTCCCTTGGCGCACTGAAAAAGAAGCAATGGCAAAATATGTGTTGTCCTCTGGCAAAAATCTGTAGAAGAATATCCACTCGGCCCAGGTATACAAGTATACAGGAGATCCTGTATGTACAGTTATCATGTGGGAAGATATCCTTTATGCACACTCACTATATCTGGAAGGATATCCTTTATCTAGAAGCATATCGTTTATGCTCAGTATGTATCCTTCATACACAGTAAATACTGAACAGGGAGGATATTCTTTATTCACAGTCATTAACTGGAAGGATATCATTTTTGTGCAGTCACTATCTGGAAGGATATCCCGTTGCACAGAAACTATCTGCAATGATATCCCTTTTGCATGTGGAAGGACATCCTTTATGCACCTTAAAGAACAGGCTGCAGAAGTTGCACCTCGTTGGAAAGGTCTTGAAAAATTACATTGGCTTATTTGTGTGTCAGTCACCAGTCAACATGACTGACTTTCCCGAGTATTCCTCAGTCAGCTCCTAAGATATCACAGGAGAGTTTGCTGCAATATATTTTCCTTTTGCTGAATATTACTCTATATGGTTTGTAGAATCTGAAAATCAACCCTAGGACACACATGTCACTGTCCTACTGGCTGAAAATTGGGTCACATTACGCGATACCTTGTACAAATGAACTACTTTACAAATTCTTGCGGGAATATGCAGACGTTGGGAAAGCCTTGAAAAATTACATTCAAATCTGTCATCAAATCATATTCATAACATAAATCACAACAGTAAAAGGCTTATTTGTGTGTCAGTCACCAATAAGCATATCAGTTTGCCCTGGTAATCCTCGGTCACTTCGTCCAAAGATAATCACAGGAGAATTTGCATAAGTAACACTGCGGCAGTTACCGCATGTAACAGAGCAGGCCAGTCCATGTTTCTTGCAGCTCCACCACCTTGAACCACAGTTTGACTGCATCTGTATCCAATTACTAAAAGAAGTGTGTCTGGAGCAGGTGGCGGGTCTCAAGATGGTCGTCATTTTCACCCCATCCCTTGTCCTCTGGATTCAGGTTACAGTCACAGTGCACCCAATGCGGTACTTGAAGATAAGACCACATATTGTGATACTTGCTGGCATCACTGGTTGGTGACAGAGAGTGGACCTGTACAAAGCTGGGAAATTAGACCCACTTGCCGTTGTACAATATGACGACAATCTCGCCTGCAGACACCAACCCTTCCACTGTTTGGAATACACTTCAGCAGCTTCCTGAAAGGGGTTTTCTGCTTTCAGCTCCCTTAGTGTGGGTATGCTTTTCCCCATCCCAAACAACCTTGAGGTTGTGCATAATTTATCATGTGATGGCATGCACAAACATTAATGCCTGGCATATATCCTCTCCAAGTGCCTGCTGTAGCCTCTAGATGACCCACACTCGTTGTTTCTTTATCTGACCTGATGTGAACATTTGGGCTGACATGGTATCAGAGCAAAATCAGCAGGTCGTTGTCTTCTCCAATGGCCACAACAGCTGTATGTCTGACGGGTGCAATAGCCGAGTAGTTAAAACGTTGGACTTTCGATCTGAGGGTCTCGGGTTCGAATCTCGGCAACGGCGCCTGGTGGGTAAAGGGTGGAGATTTTTCCGATCTCCCAGGTCAACATATGTGCAGACCTGCTAGTGCCTGAACCCCCTTCGTGTGTATACGCAAGCAGAAGATCAAATATGCACGTTAAAGAACCTGTAATCCATGTCAGCGTTCGGTGGGTTATGGAAACAACATACCCAGCATGCACATCCCCGAAAACGGAGTACGGCTGCCTACATGGCGGGGTAAAATCCCATTCGTGTAATATGCGAGTGAACGTGGGAGTTGCAGCCCACGAACGAAGAAGAAGAAGCAGCTGTATGTCTCAGTGATGGCAGTTTCAACATTTTCAACGATGGGGGCGTCTGAATCAATTTGGCTGTGAAGTGTTGGATGTCCATTTGCCACAAACATCTCAAAAAGCACAGTTATGAGTCTTAGTTTGTTCACAACGTATGTCTGATGGCAGTTTCAACATTTTCGATTTGGCTGTGAAGTGTTGGGTGTCCATTTGCCACAAACATTTCACAAAGCTCAGTTATGAGTCTTAGCTTGTTCACAACGTTTGCCAGAAATTCTCCATGTTTTGTGGTAAAGCAATGTTGGTATTGAAGTTGACTGTAGTTTAAACCACTGAGCTGAATGGGAAGGACTTGAGTGGCAGCCGCGATAGCATAAACAGGCCGCCGCGCGCGGCAGCCGGTTCTCCATCTTGCTAGAGGCTGGCAGCGTGTACATTTCACTGCTGGTCAGTAGTGGAGTGTAGACATTTTCAGCAAAATACTTAATCGTTGTTTGGCAATAAACTGCGAGAATAGATAAGTGAAAGAACTATTTGTTAAAAACAAAAAAAACCCATAAACAAAGCAAACAAACGATCTTTTATTTTCGATCTCTCTCTCTCTCTCTCTCTCTCTCAAAACTCATCTCCCTTGGTTGATGCTGAATGGACGTGTGTGTTTCTGCCGTCCAATGCAAAAAATTTCAGTGGACCGTGTTCGTTAGAAAACCGGAAGTCAGTGAAAAGTTCAGCCCCTTCACCTTGGGACGTCCGTATAAGTAAATATGGCGACTCCGTCCACTGAAACTGGAAGTGCGCTTGAATCCATGAAAGTTAAAGAACCGAAAGAGTATTAAAAAACCAAAAAAAAAAAAAAAGGAACGGACAACAGTAGCGCGAAAGTTGAACTTGTTCGTCGTGCAAAGATTTTCAATTGTCGCGGAACCAGAAACAAGAGGGCGAAGTCAAGTCAGTTTCTGCTGTCACAGAGACATTTCTGCTGTCACAGCGACATAAACCTCCCGCAGATTTTTAACTGAACTGAAGAAAAAAGTATCGCTCCTGTGTGTGACCCATTCAATCAGAATCTATAAACATTCTAGCATTTCATATTTTGCTACATAGTTTGAATGAGTGTGTGTGTGTGTCGCGCGCGTGTAGTGTGTGTGTGTGTGTGTGTGTGTGTGTGTGTGCGCGCGCCCCTTCTAAAAACATTTCGGACATGAGAAAATGGCCATTGCTGTTCCAATGAATTTGATCTTTTTCTGCCTTTTCTATCACATGACTTTTTAATACACATAGTGGGGAAGAGAGTGTTGGAGTTGAGCATGGAAATCTGTAGGGAAATGAGTGGTGCAGTTTAGCATGGAAATTGTAGGGAGAAGAGTGGTGGAGCTGTGCATGGAATTTGATTAAAGATAATCATCATCAAGACTGATTCATGTGTGTTTCATCACAGTTGCATTGATGATTAACTGCAAGTAAAGAATAATTTCATCTTATAGCATGCATGCATGTGTGCGTACAGTACTCATTCATCATTACAACTGACATGCACTGATAAATCTTCTCAAGACTCCCAGACATTCAGACACACCAGTCTGGTACAGTCAGCTGGCCTGTTTACCCAAAATGGATATGTCTGTACTTTCACCAGGTTATAATATGTATTTCTTTTATGGAAACCTGTAAATACATTGTATCTAACAACTGGCCAAAGGATTAACACATAATACCAGTTTTCTCTTTGATGCCATTTTTTTAGAAACTGGTAGTGCTGTAAATTCTTAGTGTAAGTATTTGCATTTATTTACATTCCCCACCTCCCATCTTTTATTTCCTGTATTATTTTTAATCATTTGCTTATTGCTTGCTTGTCAAATCTGTACAATCAAATTTGGACTGTTTACAAAATACAGTGTGAACAGGTCTGAGTCAAACACAAACAGACTTGAAGAAAATCACTTTGATTAGATATTTTATTATTATTTTTTTGTATCATTCATTCATACCTAAATGCTAAACAATGAACACTTGTCTAAACAATTTGAGTCATTTATTATATGAGCACCATTTAGTTTTGGATGTTGTGCATATGTGTGTTTGTGTGTGTGTGTGTGTGTGTGTGTGTGTGTGTGTGCGCACATCTGTATTGAAGTGCAATGTCTACATTCACAAAGTTTTGATTTTTTTTTCCATGATCAGAAAGAAAAAAACAAAACTCTGCAGTGAATCTCAACTGGTTTGAACCACACTGCACCCATCCCCACCCCCCACCTTTCTCCCTCAGAAGAAAAATCACAGCAACAGTTTCTGAAGTCTTGCTTAAATGCACCATATGATCAACATCATTAGCAAGCAGTGGGTATAAGCTTTGGCTGTTGAAATCAAATTAACTCTTGTATACAAGTGATGTATATATTGCATATGAAGCAACATTATATCAGATAAATATAAACAGTAGATGTGACCAAGCGCTATGCTTGCTCCAAAAATTGTTTCTCACACAAGCTACAGCAGACGACAGTTTTCGCAACTAACCCGCGCACAGATTGTGTGACATCACTCCCAGTTTGAACGCAAAGCCGCTTACATCATTTTGTCCTCGCCAGACAACCTATTCACGGCTTGACCAGTGTCACATCGCGGTACGCTATTGGCTGAGCTGGAATCTGTGTTTCTGCTCCACCGCAGTTAATATCTTTTGTTGGATCAGTAAACTACAAGTATTATATACTGGCAGAATCATCGCAATTCCATCTTTAAGTCTATTCCATTTATTTGTGCCTACGTTAAACTGATTTAATGCAGTTTGTAATTTTCAGTGACGAGCTTGTTAAAACTGACCCTGTTCAGGTGACTTAAATTAAGATTATAAATTCATCTTAAATAATCAACACTTCATTTTATACTCATAAAGTAGGCATTGAACTCTTTCTTTTGCAACTTATCCGATGTAAATCAGTTCAGGAATCATTTAGAAATCTGTCACTGAACACCTTGTAAGAAACATAGTTGTCAGATTTGGCCCGATTAGATACGATCTGCTTGCAGCACACGCGATTGTCTTTGCAGTCCGCTTAACTTGCATAAATTAGCACAGTGAGTGATGAGTGGTCACTTCATACCTGGTCAGTCATCTGACCAGAGCTGCTCTCTCTTGCTGTGTCGCGAAGCAGTGTTGTGTCGTATGTGTCTCCCACAATGGCTGACATCTCGCTATGTATCGCTGTAAGTACTAGTGTGTAGAATGTGTTGATTTGGAAATTGTATTGTTCGACACAGTACTTGTGTTCATATGAGTATGTTCAGTTATTTCTTTGTTCAGTTATTGCTTTGACATGTTAGTCACAGCTCGGCTATGATTGATCTAAATAATCACGATGTGGTCATATGCTTGGAGCAGTGCTCCATTTGATTCTTCTTAACGTCACAGTCAATGACGTCTCTGGACACAAATAGTTTGTTCGAGAATATTCTATTGAGTGCATATGATGTGTTCTTTCTCATTTGCTGTCACTGATGAAGGTTACAGTGTTTCACTGATTCTCAGTACTCTTAAGATGTGTGTAGTATTCTGTCATGATTACAAGATAGTGTTGGATTAATATCAGTCATTGGTTAAAACCACCCGATATGTATGTCTTAATTGTAATTTAGTTACCATGCCCTCTCCTTTCTGGCTTACTCCAGTATAGTGCTACATGATAAACTGATTCATTTGAGTCACTTTGACACAGTATAAGCTTTACCCAAACTATACTGTCAGTGTACTTTCACTAAATCAGCATAGTTTCAATCACTTTAACTGCACTATTTAAATGTATTATAAATGTCATTTGATGTCAGTGTTTGGTCTTCACACATTGCATTACCAAGTGGTAGTCTTTCCATGTAATATGTATACATGTACTTTATTATTCACTTGTGCCGACATGTTGTGCTAATGACATTTGTTTGTGTCATTCCAGGCACTGTCTTATCATTATTATTCTCTTTTTATATCTTCTCTTAGGTCTTCTCTTCTTTGTCTTCCTTTTATCTCTTCTCCATTATTTCTTCTTCTCTACATAACTATTGTAAATAAAATAGAAGAACCCATTTGTGACTGGCCTCAATATGTTCCTGGCCTGTGCGCGGGAATTCTCGTCTATCCTTTAATACATTCAATCATCATTTAGTTAAGTCTTTTGTACCGTACCCTATTAGAACCACTCGGTCGGCTACAAAAGTGGCATCGCCGACAGGATAGAGATCCATTATAAAATAGATCCAAATTATCCCCTTTAAGGTTTCAATTCTTGTATCCAAATCAAATCCATCCCTAAACCACAGCCCTTTACCACCAAGTGTACCTTGTTACAGCTTGGCGCTGTGAGCAAGGATGTGCTAATTCTCTAAATATCTAATAATAAATCACAGCTCCTAGCCAAGCATACTCTTATCACATACTTGGCACTGTAAGCTAGGATCGTACAGGGACAAGAGGTTGCATTAACAGTCACATAGGGAAAATGAAATGAAATTATGGTGCTTAGAGCCTCGCCGACCACTAAGGCCATCTCAAGGCTATCGCCGCGTCAATTACTACTACAAGGCTAAAAAAAACAACCAATTAAAACGAGTCACCACTTCAAACTTTCCACTCCAAAGTTTCAAAAAAAACTTCCATAGTTTAAAACCTTCAAATCTGGTTAAAAAGGTTCACTTCTTTTAAGAAGTCCATCAGCGCCCACGGAGGGACATCACGAAACAAAGTCTTCAAAGAAACCGCCGTGTAATGTCTGCGTCTAACGTCATGCAGATCCCAACAGTCAAGGAGCACGTGTTTCACGGTGAGAGGCTCGTCACAGGGAACGCATCGAGGGGCCTCCTCCCCCTTCAACAAGTAAGAATGAGTAAAAAAAGTGTGCCCCGTACGCAGTCTGCACAGCACAGATTCCTCCTTTCTGTTCTTCACCCCCGAAGGGACGGTCTCCCCCAGGTCCGGACGGATCTGGAAGAGCTTGTTGTCTATCTGGGTGTTCCATTTCTCTTGCCAAAGATCTTTAACGTAAGAATTGACCTTCCGCTTCATGTCTGTATAGGGTACCAAGGATCTGGACAATTCTTTCTTTACAGCGTTCCTGGCCAGCAGGTCCGCCCTTTCGTTACCACGAATGCCAACATGTCCGGGAACCCAGGCCAACACAACCTCGTATCCTTTCTTCGTTGCGAGAGTAAAAGTTTCATAAAATTCCAGCAGTTTGGGATGAGTGATATTCCTGCAGGCGATCGCCTCCAGGGCTGATAAGGAGTCGGAAAAGATCATGAATCTCTTCTGTTTGGAAGAGAGAACCATTTTTAACCCCAGGACCAGTGCCGTCAGTTCCGCGGTGTATACCGAGCTGTCAGACAGGATGTCTTCCGTTGAGGGCCGGTCAGGAAAGGCGGGACAGAACGCAGATGCGGCGACTCCGTCCTCTGACTTGGAACCGTCAGTGAAGATGCCTTGAAAGGTGGGGAATTTGTGGCACAGTTCCGAAAAGTAGGTTCTGTAGGCCAGAGAGCTGGTGGTGTCCTTACGGTACGAGGCCAGATCGAATCGGACCTCAGGTGTTGTAAAGGTCCACGGGGGGCTGTCAGGGAACTTAGAGAAATCTGAGATGCCACCGACATCCAGATCGGCATTTTCCAAGTGCGGCTGAATGCGGAGTCCGAGAGGAGGTATGCAGTTTGGGTTGTCTGTAAATTTCTTATCGAAAGGGTTGTTGAATACAGCATCGTAAGCAGGGTTTGTAGGTTCCGAAAACAATTTCAAATAATAGTTCAGGGTCAGCTTCAGTCTGCGGTTGGAAAGAGGTGGTTCCCCCGCCTCTGCATACAGGCTGTGCACAGGGGTGGTGCGGAAAGCACCCAAGCTGAGACGGAGCCCTTGGTGGTGTACAGGGTCCAACAGTTTCAGGTAGGACGGTCTGGCCGAGCCGTATACAACACTTCCATAATCCAGTTTGGACCGGACCAGGGCTCTGTAGAGGTGCAAGAGAGTCCTCTTATCAGCACCCCAGTTTGTGTGTGCCACAACTCGGATGATGTTCAGGGCTTTTAGGCAAGATATTTTCAGCTGTTTAATGTGGCTGAGAAAATTCAGCTTCTGATCGAAGACGACCCCTAGAAATCTGGCTTCCTTGACCGCCGGGATGGTGGATGTTCCCAGACGGATTTCAGGGTCCTGATAGAATTGACGAAAATTATGAAAGTGGATGCATTCAGTTTTGGAGGACGAAAATGTGAAGCCATTCTCCTCTGCCCAACACTGGATTTTGTTGACGCAGAGCTGAAGCCGTCGCTGGATGCTGGCGTACGTGCTGCCGGTTGCATATAAAGCAAAATCATCCACGAACAGCGAGCTGTCCGATCCTTTCTGAACAGATTGAACGATGTCATTAATTTTGATACTGAACAGAGCAGGCGACAGGATGCTCCCCTGCGGGACACCCAGCTCCTGCTCGTGAATGTCGGACAGGGTGGTGCCGACTCTCACCTGGAATTGTCTGTCTTGTAAAAAATTGTGGATAAACTGAGGCAGGTGTCCTCGGAAGCCGAGCTTGTGCAAGTCGGAAAGAATACCAAATTTCCACGTGGTATCGTAAGCTTTCTCCAGGTCAAAAAATATGGCCACCACATGTTGTTTGTTGACGAAAGCATTTCTTATCGTGGTTTCCAGACGAACCAGATGGTCAACGGTAGAGCGATGCTTGCGGAAACCGCACTGTTCCTTCGCCAGAAGGCCGTCGGTCTCTAGTTTCCACATCAGTCTACCGTTGACCATCTTCTCCATCAGTTTGCAGACGCAGCTGGTCAGTGCAATTGGGCGGTAGTTGGAGGGGTTCGAGGGGTCTTTACCCGGTTTCGGCAGCGGAATTATGAGGGCTTTCCGCCAGGAGGGTGGAAAGAAGCCTGTGACCCAGATGTGGTTATAAACTTTAAGCAGGGTGTCCAGACAGGTTTGGGGAAGGTGCTTTAGGAGTTTATAATGGACTTCGTCCATTCCTGGACAGGAATCCGTACAGGTCTGAAGGGCAGATTTAAGTTCGTTCATTGTGAAAGGAAGGTTGTAATTCTCTGTGTTGTCGGAAAAGAAGTTACATGGTGTTTTTTCTGACAGGTTTTTGGTTTTAAGAAAGCGAGCAGATTTGTTAGCAGATCTCGAGTTCTGTTCTATTGTGGAGGCAAGCAAATTGGCAACTGCTTTCTTCTCTGTGACCAGAGCGTCTGAAAGTTTAAGATGGTGGAAGGTCGGGCATGCGTTTTTGCCCTTAATTCTTTTTAAAACCCTCCACACTTTCTTCTTGGGTGTGTTGGAGGTTAAGGAAGAGCAGAAATCTCTCCAAGACTTCCTCTGGCTCTTTTTAAAAACATACCTGGCTTTCGCCCTCAGCTGTTGATGGGTTCGAACGCTATCGGACTCCGGTCTCCGAAAGACGCGTCGCTGCGCTCTCTTCCGAGACTTGCGGGCCTCCCGACATTCCGCGTTGAACCAGGGCGTTCTAGGGACCTGAGGCTTGGAGGTAGACGATGGGACTGCTGCTTTGGCGCAATCTAAAACGATCCGAGTCAGAGCGTCAGCAGGGTCCTTGCTTTTCAATACTGTTTCTTCCTGCAGCTCAGCTCTTATCTTGGTGGTAAAAAAACTCCAGTCTGCTTTGTCGTAGTACAGGCGGTCAGGCAGAGAGTCACCTTCTCCATCTGTGGGGCGGAGGATGACAGGAAAGTGGTCACTCCCGTGCAGATCGTCGTGCACTTTCCACTCGTAGTCCAGGACCAACGATGGATCGCAGACCGACAGATCTAAACACGAGAGCTTTCCAGAGGACAGATGCAGGTAAGTGGGAGACTTGTCGTTAAGACAGCACAAGTCCATGTCAGAGAGAAGGTTTTCTAAGAGAAGACCTCGGGCTGATGTCATCTCACTTCCCCAGAGCGGGGAGTGTCCGTTGAAGTCGCCCAACAGTAAAAACGGACGTGGGAGCTGGTCGACCAGGTTCATGAGGTCCTGCCTCAGAACACGGACGGAAGGGGGAAGGTAGAGAGAGCAGACAGTGATGGTTTTCTCGAGCGTGACTCTGACTGCCACCGCCTGTAAAGGGGTGCTTAAAAGAACTGTACTGTATAAAAGGGACTTTCGAATAAAAAGAGCGACACCTCCCGTCAACCCCTCTTGCTTCGGTTGAGCGGGTTTAAAAACGGAGTTAAAACCAGAGAGAGATAAAACCTTGCCATCTCTTTGCAGAGTCTCCTGCAGTGCCAGCACTGAAGGTTTCAAAGCACGACAAAGCAGCTGGAGTTCCTGGAAGTTGGCATAGAATCCCCGGATATTCCAGTGGATCACTGCCATTAAAAAGGTTTGTTTTTTTTTTTAAATTAAAAAAAAAAAAAAATAAAATAAAGCAGCAGCCTATTCCATCGCTACCCCCTGCTCCTCCACTTGCGGTGGCTCAAGGTCCGCCAGGATGGAATATTTGTTCTTTGACATAAATTTTTCAGGTTCCGACCGGGTCGAAATATCCACCACCTCGGCCCCTCCCGATCCCGCCGTGGCCGCAGCCCTCCCCTCCTTGAGTTTTGGAGGTGCGGGGGGCTTCCGGCCACTTCCGCCAGCCCGAGGGCCAGGCAGACGAGAGGCGGGGCGAGGGGGGCCGGGGGGTGGGGTGGGGCGGGAGGCGGACAACGTGCCTCCGCCCGAGGCTTTTCTCTCCCGCCCAGCAGCCCCTGAGGACTGCCGCGCAGGATGGGAAGGGGTGGACACAGCGCCTCCACCCAAGGCCGACGGTTCCGACGAGGCGGTTAAGTCGTCCGTCTGCGTTCCTGTGGACGTCGTCTGGACTGCGACGTCCACCGTCCCGGATCTGACGACAGAGGCATACGACGTCCTAGGCGACGCGGCCTCCACCTGTTTCCTTGCCTCAAAGAAGGAAATTTTCTGTTCTGTCTTGACTTTCTGAATTTGTTTTTCTTTCTTCCAGGCGGGGCAGTCCTTCGATGAGGACGGGTGGCCACCTCCGCAGTTCGCACACAGGGCTGCACTGACGCAATCGCCCTGGTGCGCCGCCTTCGAACAGGTGCCACACGCCTCTTCCTCCTTACATCTGTCTCTCACGTGTCCGAATTTCTGACACTTAAAGCATCTCAGAGGGGACGGTACGTACAGGCTGACATTAACTAGCAGGTATCCGACCCGAATGTCCACGAAGGGGTAGCCGATTGACACACACGGGCCAATGTGTGCCGCCTGTCTTAGGAGAGGTCCGAGCCAAAGGGATGTGTTGAGAGCAGCGTGCTCTCTCAATCCCCAGGATCTCATTCCCCTCCATCACAGGTCGCGCCGCACGGCAAACACGGCGGGCCTAAAGAAGGCCGCAGAGAAAAAAAGAATGTGGAAAAGAAGGCTTGATGGGGAGCTGAGGACAGAAAAGAGGCGGTAAAAAGAAGAACAAAGAATAGCGAAAGGGACAGTGGGTCACGTTTAGTTTGGGCCTCACTCACGACCTGTTCGGCATGGGAAGCCCTATCAGGGGCATCAGTACAAAACCACCACTTATTCAGCCCTAACAGCTACGATGGCTATGTAGGCTGTCAATTAAGACCTGGGACCAGAGCACCAAACCCCAAGAAGCACTGATGCCCCCGCCGACATAGCTCGCTCGATCACTGGCCACTAAGCCTCCCGACCACGACAAGGTAGTGACCCTCCCGGGAGTGGGTCAGGAGAACACCAGCCTGACCCCCTCCAGGTTTCGGGAGGAGTCACATAGGGATAGTTTAACATAGGAGATGAGAGAAGACAGTGCAGCAGGTACACAAGTCCACAAGAAACGTCGCCCCATCAAGATGGCTTCAACCGACTTCCTGCCCAAACTCCCGATGCTATCCAGTGAGGAAAGCGGCAGTGAGGTCGACGACTTCATCAGTGAGGCCAGACTGATTCTCGAGCTACAGCCCCTGGATGATGCAACAGCCTCTCTGGCTGATCTCAGCCCTTGCCGGCCGAGCTCGCCAGCAGATCGTCAGGCTGCCAGCGACTGAAGTGGACACCCCAGCCAAGATCCTTGCAGTTCTTGAGGAGAACTGGGGAGATCAGCGAGATGCTACATCCCTTGCCACTGCCTTCAACAGATGGCAGCAGCCCAAGGAGACGGTGATCGACTACGCGTCCCATCTTCGGCACCTGTGGACCAAGGTCAACAAGGCTGAAGATGGGATCATCCCGGTGCCAGCAACCATACTCTGCGATGCCTATGCCAGAGGTCTTCAGCCAGCCACACTGAGGCGCGATGTCAGGCACTTCATCAGAGACCATCCTGACACCACCTTCAAGGCGGCGAAGAAGTCGGCCATGCGATGGCTGCGGGAGGACAGCCACACCTACAACATCTGCCCCGGCGTAGACACCACTGTTGCCCGCCTGGAAGCCCAGCTGGCCACACTCACAGCTGAGAACATGCGACATCAGCTGCAATCACCCATGCCAGCACACCACCCACATCCTCCACAACCAGCGCTTCACCCTCACCGCTGTGCTGCTGACCGTGCCCCACACCCTCCACACTGTGTCTGGTGTAAGAGGCCCAGTCACACTGACGACCAGTGTCGCCACAAGCAACGCTACCAGGCCAGGCAACATAATCCTGACCACCAGCCTGCAGTTCCAGCCCACAACCAGTGTGTTCCTACCACACACACTGGGCAACTGGGACTGATGCCGCCAAGTCCAGCTCCAAACCTGCGATGCAGGAGACGCCGATGCAGATTGAGGCGCCACAGCACCACACCTGACGCTGTGGTCCCATGCTTGTCCCCACCTATACTCAGCCCCGCACTGCAGAGGTCCAGCCAACAACCACCCTCTGTCACGCCGACTCACCGGGTCCCACTGCACCAAATAACTGTCAACAAGAAACTATGTACCAAACAAGAAAATATCTACCGATAACGAGAAAGTATCTACCAGATAACTATTATACAATATTATTAATAATAATAATTTGAAAATAATAATAATAATAATTAGTAGTAGTAGTAGTATCATTATTAGTAATAGTAGTATTGTTATTTTGTTATTGAAGAAGAACTTATAATTATTATTATTATTATTACTATGTTGCTGTTGTTATCTAATAGTAATAATAATAATTAGAAGAATATAATGATAATAATAATAATATGATAATAATAATATGAAAATAATGTGATATAATAATAATAATTATTATTATCTAATAATAATGATAATGATAATGATGAAAATAATATAACAACAACAACATCATTAATAATAATTATTATTATTATAAGAATAATAAAAATAATAATAAGATGAAGAAGAAGAAAATATTATTGTTAGATTATAACAATAATAATAACTATTATTAATATTATCATAATTATTACATGATTGTAATAATTATATTATTGTTATTAATAATCATTATTATTGGAATAACCTAATAATAATAATAATTAGAAGAATTTAAATTTTTATTATAATCATCATTATCATCATCATATTATTATTATATCATCATCATCATTATTATTAATATTATTATTGTTGTTCTTATTTTATCATGATGATGATGATTCTTCTTATTATTATATTATGATTATTATTATGATGATGATTAGTATTAGTATTAATATATTAGTATTAGTATTAGATTATTACAATAATAATTATTATTTTCATATTATTATCATCATCATTAATAATAATAATAATGTCACGACCCCCCTAGGGAAGAGGTCGAGAACTGTTTTAAAACCTAACACCCAACCCAGTTCACCCGACAACACAAACACAGAATACAGATATTTCTCTTCCACACAAAATTTATTCTCTTCCGCTCTGTCTATCCCACTCACGCAACCTTACCATAGCCTATACTTGCATGCAAAAAACAACAACAAACAAAAAAACAAAACCCAACAACAAAAACAACCGTATACCATAACTACAAAAAACGAAACGAACTGAAGTCGCATACAAAACTACCGATTCCCCCAAACGTTCTCAAAAGCGATTTTACACACACACACACACACACACTCTCTCTCTCTCTCTCTCAAGGAAAAAACAACCCAAAACCAGGACTGGTACACAGATGTTCGTGCTTTAGTCTTTGGCGGGTTCAGGAAGTTTTCCTCTTAAAAAAAAGGGGGAAAAACCATTAACACACGGCTCCAGACGAACGGACACGTGGCGCAGAAGTCCGACCAAAGGCACGATCCCTCAATCAAAAGGCACAGGTGCCAGAACTCAGCATACAGCGCCAGGCAAAGGCCCGGAGCCTAGGACACCAGTCATGGGGCAGGAAGGCGCGAAGACCCAGGACACCAGTCACAGGGCAGGAGGGGACGAACACCCAGGACGCCAGTCACGGGACAGGAAGGGGTGAAGATCTGGGTCACCAGACGAAAGGCCCGGGACCCAGCACACAGCGAGAGCTGGAACATTACGGAATGTTTCCCCCTGTGCTGAGCAATACTAATTCTAACGATAATTAACAAAAACAAATGTACCGCACATTCAAAATACAAAGCCGGAATATAATTCCATTGACAAGGCGAATTACAGAACTCATACGGCACTCGCACTCTCTGCACCTAACATACAGAGCCAACGCCCAGTTTTACACAGTGAACTAAGGTAAAATTGTATCATTTTAAAACTCAGCAAGAGAGGCAAGGCCTTCAAGACTCACTTGTGATACACTTTAAAAAAAAAAAAATCTAATCGTCAAAATGTGTTCTGTATTTGTTATTATAAAGCTTCGCGTTTAAAAAAAAAAAGAAAAGAAAAGGAGCCCTAACCAGATTCGAACCCCATGTGTTCGAGTGAAAAGAAACTGCCTTATCCATTACACTATCGTTGTTCCTTAACTGACGTTTTAAAATTTAATATTTGAACATACTTTTTTAAAGGGCGATAAATCAATTGTGGTATTCGCAGTGAGAACGCTGTTTAAATGATATTATTCTGGTGTATCTTGGGCATTCAAAAAATCTTTAAGGGCAATAAAAATTAAAAAAATTCTTTTTAATGACTATCGCCGCAATCACTGCAACATTTAGCCCGCGTTTTTACTAGATCTGGATAGATGTACAAGTTTAGTTACACCCACCGGGAATGTAGTTCGACAGGGTCGATTCAATTTCTCTTATGTTCATTCTAGTTTTATAGTTTTAAAGTTGATATGAAAATTTAGTATTTTGTTAAACTAATAACATGTAGAGCCAAGTACAAGTACTTCTAAACGTCGAAAGAAGTGAAAAGGACTTCATTTTGAGAAAAGTCAAGACTTGAATTTTTTTTACATTTCATCAGTTCAAGGGTATTAACTGCATGGTTTACAATTTTTAACTGTGAATTCCAACTGATTCTGTGGATATTTTTATGGCAGTAACTGATGAGGCGTTCACAAATCAGTCTCTGAATAAATATTTAACGGTCTCCTTCTCCAACTTTCCATCACATGTTATCGTGTATTGTCCATTGAATATAGGATCAAACGGGCAGGTCAACAACTTGAAACAAAATGACGTTGTTTGCGTTCGCGAAGAGTATGAGCACGCGCTTTGAATGTGTATAAATATGTGTGCGCAATTGATTTTTGCCCATGACCTTCAGGGCTCAGCCAACAGATCTGTAAAGTCCACTCGTCATATTGATTTTAGTATTTCCCAAAAAGACCACTTGGGCGAATGAACATAGTGAAAGCCCTGTACACTGAGAGTAAAACACACAAGCTTTTTATGTATTGATTATAAGTTCAAAATGTAATGTTTAAGATGATAGATCAGTTTAAAGCAAATTAAGTCCCCTAGCATTAATTACAGAGTAATTTCCCATTTTTACTATCTGCACCAAAACGTTTGCAAAATAAATAAAACTTCCATGCTTTGCAAAAGAAGTTCCTGTTTGAACAAAAAATGATAATGACTGCTCTTGTTGTTGTGTCAGAATATCAGATCAAAGTGCCAAGTTTAGAGAAAACAAAAAATATAAATATAACAGTAAATGCAGTTTGCATATAATTAGGCTTCATTTTATTTTTTGTGCCCATCCCAGAGGTGCAATATTGTTTTAAACAAGATGACTGGAAAGGACTGAATTTTTCCTATTTTTATGCCTAATTTGGTGTCAACTGACAAAGTATTTGCAGAGAAAATGCCAATGTTAAAGTTTACCACGGGGACACACACACACACACACACACACACACACACACACACACAACCGAACATCGGGTTAAAACATAGACTCACTTTGTTTACACAAGTGAGTCAATAATAAAATTGGCAAAAATATTAACCGACACAAAAAGTACATATTCACGCAGTGGTAGCACACAAGTAATAAACGAAATAAGATTATTGTGTCAAAACCTAACGTACACCTTTCTTGTCGAACCTCTACCTCTTTACATTCCTACATCCCTGATGGAAATACAACCAAGCTAAGTAGACAAGTGGCTTCTTACCTGCCACAGGTGGCGTACACTAATGACCACCACAAAGACACGACGACGACGAAGACAGACGAAGAAACACAGAAGTGGCACCCATGGAGGACAGCCGGCCCTCACTTCGTATGGTGCCTAGACGTCGGGGTGACCCCACCAACAACAGGAACTCGGGCTGCAAAAAAAGTTTTCTTTTGCGTTGGGCCCAATGCCTGCTTGATGCCGCCATACATCGCCTTGATGTTGCCTGTGTCAGCTGCGATCTGAATCTGGGACACACTGGGAGTTTCTCGTTGACAGTTATTAGGGAGATGGTTTCTCATTAATAGTTGGCGCATTGCCTGGCACACTGCTGGAATTTGCTACGAGCAGCATGGGAGAACCTGGAGGTTATGCTCACTGGGATTGGTTTTGCATGCCGTCAAGGCGTTTCTCTTGGCCTCGATGACTGGTGTCATTTCTTCTAAGTGAACTTCGAACCAATCAGCTGACTTTTGCTGGTCATATCATAATATGAACATAATAATAATCATATAATAATAATAATAATTATCATTATGATTATAATCTAATGATGATGATAAAAAAATAATAATAATTTAAAAAAATTATCATTAATATTATTATTATTATAAGTTAATAATAACTTATATTAATAATAATAATAATAATAATAATAATAATAATAATTAAAATTAAAAAAATACTAATAATTACAATGCTATATCTACTAATAATAATGATAATAATAATAATAATTCAATTATTAAAAAAAAAAAGAAGTAATAATAATAACAATACTACTACTACTACTACTACTACTACTACTACTACTATTATTATAATTATAATCTAATGATAATAATAATAATAATAATAATAATAATATATTTATGATTATTATTATTATTTTTATATAAAAAATATAATAATTGTTGATATTATTATAATAACCTAATAATAATAATAATAATAATAAATGAACATGGTAATAATAATAATAATGATAATAATAATAATAATAATGATAATAGAATACTACTACTATTACTACTACTACAACTATTTTTATTATTATTATTAATTATTTTATTATTACTATAATAATAATGATAATAATAATAATAATGTTAATGATAATGATAATAATAATAAAATAATAATAGTAATAATGATAATAATATAAAAATAGTAATAATAATATAAAAAAATAATAGAATACTCCTCCACCTCCTCCTCCTCCTCCTACTACTACTATTACTTAATTTATTATTATTATACTATAATAATAATAATAATAATTAGAAGAAGAATATAACAACAACAACAACAACAACAACAACAGCAACAATAATAATAATAATAATAATAACAACAACATTATTATTATTATTATTATTATTATTATTATTATTATTATTATTATTATTATTATTATTATTATTATTATTATTATTATTATTATTATCATTTTGTTGTTGTTGTTATTATCATCATCATCTAATAATAATAACAGCAATAAGAAGAAGAACATGAAGAACAAGAAGAAGAAGAAGAAGAAGAATATTATTATTATTATTATTATTATTATTATTATTATTATTATTATTATTATTATCAAGATTAATATTAATAATGATAATAATATAATAATAGTAACAATAATGATGATGATGATAATAATAATAATAATGAACATGGTAAAAATAATAATGATGATGATGATGATAATAATAATAATAATAATAATAACAATAATAATAATAAAAAATAATAGAATACTACCACTACTACTCCTACTATTATTATTATTATTTATTTTATTATTACTATACTACTACTACTACTACTACTACTACTACTACTACTACTACTACTACTACTAGTGATGCTAATAATATATTAATAATAATAATAATAATAATAATAAGTAATAATCAGAAGAAGAAGAAGAAGAAGAATATAAAAAAATAATAGAATAGTACTACGACTACTACTACTACTACTATTATTATTATTATTATTATTATTATTATTATTAATTAATTAATTTCTTCTTCTTCTTCTTCTTCTTCTTCTTCTTCCTCCTCCTCCTCCTCCTCATTATTATTATTATTATTATTATTACTATATTATTATTATCATTATTATGATTATATATTAATAATAATAATAATAATAATAATATGAAAATAATAATAATAATAATAATAATAATATTAATTATTATCATTATTATAATCTAATCATAATAATAATAACAATAATGATAATGCCAATTATAATAATAATAAGAAACAGCATATAATAATAATAATAATAATATTATTATTATTATTATTATTAATATTAATAATTATAATATGAACATAATAATAATAATAATAATAATAATAATAATAATAATAACAATAACAATAATAATAATAATAATAATAATAATAATAATAATAATAATAATTATTATTATTATTATTATTATTATTATTATTATATTAAAAAAAAATATATATATAATAATTATTAATATTATTATAATAACCTAATAATAATAATAATAATAAAAATAATGATAATAATAATATGATGATGATGATGATTATGATTATTATTATGATTATTATGATGATGATGATTATTATTATTATGATTATTATGATGATGATGATGATTTTTTTTTCTTTTATTATAATTTAAAAAAAAAATCATTATTAATATTATTATCATCATCCTCTGATAATAATAATAATAAGAAGAAGAACTAGAAGAAGAATATGATAATAATAATATTCATCATCATCATTATCATCATCATCATCATAAAAGGGACATAGTAATAATAATAATAACAATAATAATAATAATAATAATAATAATTATTATTATTATTATAGTCTAATAATAGTAATAATAATGATACTACTACTACTACTACTACTACTACTACTAATAATAATAATAAGAAGAAGAAGAAGAAGATAATAATAATAATAATAATAATAAAATGACATTATTATTAATATTATTATTATTATCATCATCATCTAATAATAATAATAACAATAATAATAATAAGAAGAAGAACATGAAGAACAAGAAGAAGAAGAACTAGAAGAAGAATACAATAACAATAATAATAGTAATAAGAATGATGATAATGAAAATAATAACAATAACAATAATATTAATAGAATACTACTACTACTACTACTACTACTACTACTACTACTACTACTACTACTACTACTACTACTACTACTATTTATTATTTTGTTATTATTATAATATAATAATAATTATTATTATAATAATGATAATAATAATAATAATAGTAATAAAATACTACTACTACTATTATTATTATTATTTATTATTTTGTAATAATAATAAAATAATAATCATATAATAATAATACTATCATTATTATAATCTAATAACAATAATAATAATTAAAATCATAACGATTATTATAATAATAGTAAGAAGAAGAAGAAGAAGAAGAAGAAGAAGAAAATAATAGTAATAATAATAATAATAATAATAATAATAATAATAATAATAATATGAACATAGTAATAATAATAATAACAATAATATTCTAATGATAAGAAGAAGAAGAAGAAGAAGAAGAAGAAGAAGAAGAAGAAGAAGAAGAAGAAGAAGAAGAAGAAGAAGAATGTGTGTGGTTCGTCGGGATCAACGAGGACCATCCTGGTGTTGTTCGATGGGCACTGTGGGTACGCAGATGACTGGTCAGGCCAATCCGCGCCCGGACGCAGTGTGGACAGGGGATGGTCGCGGCTGTCGGGGACTTGCTGACACTGCTTTTCCTGGCCTGTCTGCGTTGCTCTGCTGCAGCGATTCTGTTGACCTCACAGGAATATTTGGCGCCTTTGTGGACAGCTGAACGCCACTTTGGTCTGTCCATTGCATTCAGCTCCCATGTGTCGTGGCTGATGTTGAAGGCCTTCAGAGAAGCTTTCAGAGTGTCTTTGAAGCGCTTCTTTTGGCCTCCGTGGGAGCGCTTGACATGTTGGAGTTCGCC
>NC_134878.1:38515994-38518494 GCF_041734735.1 Babylonia areolata
GTGGATTGTATGTCGAGTTTTGGTTTATGCGTAGAGATGATATTACGTTCGCGGCGCCTTGGGCCCTTTCAAGGCGGAGAAAGTATTTTGTGGTTGTTTTTTTCCCCACTTGACTCTTGAAAGAATCTGAGCACCTCTTGCTTCTGTTAGTTCCTGTAGTTCTATCTTTTTTTAGTTGTTGCGCTTTCGTTATCATGTTTTTTTTATCAGGAATGCTTTGTGTCAGATTTTATGTTCAATGTCGTGCAACATTTTGATTTTTGTATGTTTATTTGAAGTTCTATTTTTGGCGATTTTTGAATAGTTGATACAGTAGGACTTTATACATTCCCAGTCCTTTTGTGGATTTTCGTCTTTGTATTTTGAGAAATGTGAATCTATAAATTCGTTTGTTTCTTTCAGAAAACGTTCCTCTGATAGCAACGGGCTATCCTGGACCTCTTAGAAACCTGTTTGCGCTGAATATTGCTTTCACAAGTTTGTGGTCTGTGGGGAAATAACTCAATATCTGTTTTCTGCACGAGTGCTTGGGAGATAGTGTCACAGAAAATATAATCAATTCTCCTTGCTGTGAAAGGAGTGGATCTTTGACGTCTGGGTGGATAAATCTCCATGTGTCTTCCAGGTCTAGAGAGAAAACATTTCCATGAGAGCTTCATTTTCTCGTGGTGAGTGTGGATTGCCCGCGATGTTATCTAGATGGCTTATTGTTGTGTTGAAATCACCCAGTACCCACAAATGGTCGTAGTCTTGCTCTAGCAGTAGGCTGCCCAGTTGGTTTATGAATTCTAATTTATCTACGGTCGAGTTTGGTGCATAGCAATTAGCGATGATGGTTATTTTGTTGTCATTCATTCATTCACTTTGCCCATCGCTCCTGGTGGAGCATAGGCCATCGACCCCTCGACATCGCACTCTGTTCTGGGCTGTTCTGGCCATTCCAGTCCACTTGGTCCCTTGCTGCTTCAGCTCTGCCTCGGTATCTCGCCTCCAGCCGTTGCGAGGCCGGCCTCTCTTCCTCTTTCCCTGCGGGTTCCAGGTCAGTGCTTGGCGTGTGATGCTGGACGCTGGCTTCCTGACGGTGTGTCCGATCCAGCCTCACAGATCTTCGTTTCGGACCTTCTCCTGCCATCGGATCTTGTAGATGCGCCTCAGAAATGTGTTGAAGAATGTCTTAATCATCTGCTGCATCGCCTGTGTTGTCCGTCATGTCTCGCATCCGTAGAGCAGAATTGATTTCACATTGGAGTTAAAGATGCGGAGTTTGGTTTTCATACTGATTGTTCCAGATGCCCAGATATTCTTGAGCATGATGAAAGCAGTTCTTGCCTTGCCGATTCTGGCTGTGACGTCTCGGTCCGTACCTCCCTGTCGGTCAACCACGCTTCCCAAGTAGACGAAACTCCACCTCCCTGATGGGACTATGACTGGAGTGTTGGCAGTGGTGTTGATCTTCATCAGCTCGGTCTTCTTCTTGTTGATCTTGAGTCCTGTCCTGGCTGACGTGGTCTCCAGGCGAGTAGTCTTGTCCTGCATCTGGCTGTGTCCAGAGTGTCCACTGTATACCGTTGTTCCTGCCTGTTGTAGTGGTCTTCATGATCCAGTCGATGACCAGGAGGAAGAGGAACGGTGACGAACTCCGGTCTTCACCTCGAAACTTTCGGACAGCTGGGCCTGCGTGGGCAATCCTGCAGCTCATGTCCTGGTAGGTGCACCGGATGAGGGAGATGATCTTCTCTGGGACTCCGTAGTACCTCAGCAGCTTCGACACTGTCGAAGGCCTTCTCATAATCTATGAAGTTGATGTAGAGGGGGGAGTTCCACTCCAGCGACTGCTCCACGATGATGCGCAGGTTGGCGAACTGGTCGGCACATGATTTGTTCCGCCGGAAGCCTGCCTGCTGGTCTCGGAATTTGGGATCGACGGCCTATTTCATCCTTTCCAGTAGAACCCTGTTGAGAACCTTGCCTGGCGTTGACAGGAGCATGATCCCTCGATAGTTGCTGCAGTCGCTGAGGTCTCCTTTCTTCGGCAGCCTGATGATGATTCCTTCTTTCCACTGGGCCGGTACCTCCTCCTTCTCCCAGATCTTGCTGACGAGGCTGTATAGCATGTTGACAGCTATTTCCGTGTCTGCTTTGATGGCTTCTGCTGGTATCTTGTCCGGCCCTGCAGCCTTCCCATTTCTCAGAGTCATGATGGCCTTGATCTCTACCTTTGAGGGTTTGTCGCAGCTGATGGGCAGTTCTGTCTGCAGGTGGAATGTCTGGTGGTGCATCAGGGGCGGGGTGGTTCAGCAGCTCCCTGAAGTGTTCTGCCCATCGTTTCAGCTGTTCCTCGGTTGTTGTCAATGGGTCCCCGTTCACTGGCTTGTCTGTCTGCTGGAATTTGCCCGTCAGCTTCTTGGTCACCAGGTACAGGTCCAGGTTCCTGTCCGGCTGCTGCCTCTGCTTGACTGGCCAGGTCGTCTCTTGTCCCTCTTGTCGTAAGAAGGTGGTG
>NC_134878.1:38538494-38602612 GCF_041734735.1 Babylonia areolata
AAAATATTGTGTGTGTGACTTATTATTCTTTTTTGATAATTGATTGATTAGTTATTAATCAATCAATTAATCAATTAATTAATCTATCAATCAATCAAACATGCGTGGTGGAGACCTTTTAGATCAGTGGGACGGATACCACTGACTGGTTGGTTAGTGAGGCGCACGATGGACAACTCTAATTTTATTTTCTTCCACACGCCCTAATAGCATGCCCTTGGAAAAAGAAGTCGCCGGCATTTTTGAGCGGAGTCCTCGTGGACGGCTGTGTGAGTACAACTGCTCGATCGAACATGTTGCTTTGAGTCTGAATGTTCCATGAAACAAAAGGTTGTCAGCAGTGCACCTATTGGTTACATTTCTATGGTTTGTGGGACCAGGAACAAAAACGCAAGATGGTGGCACGTTAGTTTAGTAAAAACTAAAATAACGTACAAAATAAGCTGGTCGAAATCCACTGAAAATGGGTTATAACATAGATCTATAGATGGGTAATATCGTTTCATACATGCACAAAAATTGCCGGTGAAATGTGTTGCTGAATTTAGGATGCTAAAATAGGACTTGACCTTAGGATGCTAAAATTAGACTTGAGACAAATGTACACGAATACGTGTTTTGCAAAAACAGTAAAACGTTATCCTCATCACGTTTTGTTTTTTAAACTGGCTCGTTCACTATCAAACTGTATCCATACCCTGGAGAGGAACACGAACAAGACATTGATAGTGTCATATTCTGATAATATATCGAGTAATAATTATTATTGGGATGATTACTGAAACAAAAAGTCCAATGAAAATTCAACTTTTTAATAATTTCAGTGCCGGGCATTATTTTGGCTTGTGCTTCCTATTTGTCTGATGGTTTTTGGTTTTGAAGTTTGTGCATCTACCAATGGCGTTCAAAGTTTAAGATTTAAACATTTTTTTTAAAGCGTGATAAATTGATTACAGTATTCGAGGTGATAACGCTGTTTAAATAATGTTATTTTGGTATATCTCGGGCATTTAAGAAATTCTTTAAGGTCTGCTGTAAAAGAGACGTTGCCATCGGGCACCCACCGCAACTTCCTCTAGGTCTGTGGAGATCAGTGTTCAACAGGCACAGTTACACTCGGAAATCACAACATGGTCCATTCAGTTTCTCTTTTAATTATTTATGTTCATTCTAGTTAATTCAGTATCCACTTAAAAATATTCAAATGCATTAAACATTTCAATGATGTTTATGTCGATGATGTAGTTAGTGTCACTGTATGTGTTCTGTCCAGATTTTGTATATTTAAAAAAATTGCAAACAAGGAAAAAATGAGATTATGCCGTCTTCAAACCCAACCATTTTCTGAATCTGGATCCTCCAAGAAATAAACCATTCATGATCTGAAAATTAATATAGCTTAATCTGGAAGATTTGCAACCTATTAATATTATTGGTATGAATGTGAAGATTTCCCCCCCACTATTTTCAGTCCAAATTTAGTATTGGCAGGTAAAGTATTTCCAGAGAAAATGACAGTATTCAAAGTTTACAAAAGACACACAGACATGTACACACACACACACACACACACACAACTGAACACCAGGTTATTACATAGGCTCAGTGTTTACACAAGTCCGTCAAAAATTCTTGCATGCAAACTGCTGCAAGAAATTATACTTAACCCATAATTTTCTGAAAGGAAGATGAACAGACTATCAATATCTGATAGTATGACTGTGATTGTATGAAGTTTACTTAAGATGCTGGTTAACAGTGGGTGAACTCACTGAACTGTAATCGTGAGAAAAATATATTTCACATACTTTCTGGATATATGTTATGAATTGTTTAGTAACACTAACACTTTAACAGCAGCTGAAATGAACCTGGAAAATTTTTAATACTTGAAAACTAAAACAAATGTGTTGCTGTACCTTATGTACACATGATAGAGTCATGAATTGTAATCCAAATTTCTGGAATTCTACACATTAAATTTTTCAGCCCATCATTCGCACACAGTTTCTTGGTAACTGCAGTAGAAATGTGGCTAGCAAACTGTTCCTTTCATTTTTTTTTTTTTCGAAGGGAAAACAAAACAAAACACATGCGCACACACATCCAGTGACACACACACACACACACACACACACACACACACACACTGATGCTTTGGCTTTTTTTTTTGGTTTTTTTTTTGCAATATACTACTGCTTCAAGCTACTTGTTCCAGAGCCAGTTTGTGTTTCGTCATCCACCATCTTGAAATATTCTGAGAGGGGTACTGACAATAACATCCAGTGATTAACATACAGAGTGTCACTGGCTGTTGCTCCTCGCTGATAATGAAAGTTGACATATGATGAAAGACTTTCTGGCTGGTGTTTTTTTGACACATCGACTTCAAAACGTAACTGAAAAATCCTGAAATGATGCAGATATATAGATTATATATATACATCATTGGGCTAATAGCGATGCATCTTTTATGACCCTTATATATTTCATGGGGTACTGAAGAGGTTAAAGGAGGTAGGCTTGCTAAGAACATTTTTGTTTGATTGTCTGTTGGCTCTCTTGTTAAAATGTGAATCGAACTCATAATAATATCCCTGTCAGCGCATGTATTTGTGTGCATGTGTGTGTGTGGTTAACTGTATTGAACAGAAAAAAACCCAACACTTTTATTTAACAGGTTTATTTTGACCAGAGTACTTTGTGAGTCAACATCAGATTTGGCTTAAATTGTTAAAACTAGGAGAAAATCAGTTCTTTCCACACATGGTCAGATTATTGGATAATCAGTGACAGTGCTCTTCTTGGAAAGGCACAAAAAATTATAGACTGATCTGTAAGTCTAACTGCAAACAATCAAGTCAAAGTGACCAGCTCAGTGTGTATACTGTACAGATAACAGATTGTGTTCTTTTTCATGCTGAGTAGCTACAATCAGCATGTTGATTTGTTTGCTGCTTTGACCTGGAGGAATGCTGTAATTTCCTTTGGTGGTGATGAAAACAAATAATTTATTTTCAGAAAACTCTGATAGCTAACAGGAGTCCTTCGCTGCATATGGAGCTGCCAGCAAAATAATAACACTTGCCTGTTGTCCTATCCTGAATACAAAATGACGACCTGATCAGGCCCATAAGTGCCACTCCAACAAAAACAAAAACAGAAAGATGTAATAAACAATAAAGATTGTTGGGGGTTGAATTGATGGAGGGAGTATTTGGGTTTGGGGGGAATGGTCGGAAACTTGGGAGCGTGAAGAGGGGAATCGGGCAGTTGTTCTGTACTCCATGCCTGGCAGGATGCTGTCAAGATTGATGCTGTTTTAGGCCAGTCCATGAAAGGAGAAAGAAAGTAGTCTGTCCTGCACCAGATCACTCTGAACTGCTCATCCTGTCCTTTTCAGCACTGAGTTGTGTTGTATTACTTTTTGTCAGAACAAATTTTCTTTACGTGGATCTTCTGAGTATTGTGACCCTAGCTTTCTAAAGTTTCTCACTTTGGTCCAGCAGTGTTGGCCACCCAAGGTGTTCCAGCAATGCACCCCAGCTAAAGGTTATGTGGTAGTGGATCAAGACAAAGCATACTGCACGTTGCTGTATTGGTTGGAGTTTGTCAGTGTTCCTCTGAGTGTGAGTGTATGGGTCCTAGACTGTACACTCTCCAAATCTCTCCCTCTGTTAGATGAGGTACACTCTCTAAGTCTCTCCCTCTGTTTGACGAGGTACACTCTCTAAGTCTCTTCCTCTGTTTTTTTTTATATTATTTTTTATATTTTTTAACTGACCTTGAGGTTTCTGTAAAGAAAACTAAGCATCTTTCTGGCTTTAGCAGTGATGGCGTCAATGTATGTTGATCCCAAGTGACTTCCTTGTGGAATGTTATACCAAGGTTACACATGGCGACTGATTCCAGCATGAAGCCATGGAGAATATTGTAAAAAGTGCTATCTCCTTACCAGGGAATTTTGAGGATTCACTTTCAGGGGTAATAAATGAAATTGTAGCATGGAAACTACAGGAGATACAGAAAGAAAGTAAATATTTTTGTGAAGGAAAAGAATAATGTGGATTCTTAATCTGAGCTTCTTTCCCAATTATTTTAAATGTAGACTAGTGTTCAGGCATTTGAAACTGAAAGTGAACATTGTAATTTTTGTGCTACAGAAAAGCATTTCCACCTCACAGAATGACATCTAAAAAGAAAACCAACAAAAACCATCTGGAAACAGCATGCTTGTTGTTAGATTATGATATTTGTATCTGTAGACGAAAGTAAAACATGTTAGATGTTCATGATAACAAATGTGAACTTGTGTAGACATGGAAGTGAATAACTGTCCCAACAGTGACAAACCTGGATTGTTAGGACAGTCAACATAAAAAGCCAGTCATGTTGTCAGAAACTGAGGGTCCCGGGTTTGAATTTTGGTAACGGCGCCTCATGGGTATTGGCTGGAGATTTTTCCCATCTCCCAGGTCAACATGTGCAGATCTGCTAGTGCCTGAACCTCCTTTTTGCGCGTACGCACGCAGAAGATTAAATGCACATGTTAAAGATCCTGTAATCCATGTCAGCGTTCAGTGGGTTATGGAAACAAGAACATACCCAGCATACATCCCCCCCCCCCCCCTGAAAATGGAGTATGGCTGCCTACATCTCACATGGTTGGGTAAATAAATAAAATGGTCATACATGTAAAATTTTACATATCTGAGTGTGTATCGCATAGTATGCATGCTTGACTTAAACCTGACTGCATGATGCAGGAAAGGAATGATGGGCGCTCAATGACAGCTGTCAGTTGGCTCTACCCAGGTAGGCAGCCTGTTGTGAAAATGACACTGTGATTGTAAAGCGCTTAGACTAGAGCTTGGTCTCCAATCAGTGACAGGCGCTTTTTAAGTATTAGTATCCATATCAATCAATCAGTCAAGTATTTTGACAGCCAAGAGCTTTCCCCCTTTAGAAGGGGAAGTTTTTTGATGACACTCCTTCGAGGTTGCAGCTGGGCTGATTAAAGTTTCTGCTGTGCATACAGTTTGCCTCCTCTACAAACAGGTCAGTCATCTGATTCAATGACAAAAGTGTGAAATAAATAACATGTTTCAGGTCCACTGCACTTTCAACCCATGAAAAAAGTGGATTATTGGTTTTGTCAGTGTTCAGTGAAGTAACAGTTCACAGACATCCACAGCCATGCCCTCTCAGACTGGCATTTGTCTTACACAACTCCTCTCCCTCTCTCCTCAGGACACTCTTCTCACTTGTACTCTAATTCATGTGTGCTGTCTGATTGGATAGATGGACTAAGCAAGCATTAAATGGGCTGTCAGTTTCGTCACTGTCATTGTCATTCACCTTCATGTTTAAGCAAATCAGACAGTTCCATCTCCATTGTTATACCTATCCATAATTATTGGCACAGCTTGCAAAATCATGTAACTCCTTTGAATGGAACTACTAGGCCAGGGAATTTTGATTAAAATTTGCGTTAGGTCAAAATGTGTGCAACAAAACCGTTCTTTTTACGATAAAATAGATTAAATCATACTGATCACACTGATGAAAAGTTGACCACTATAGGGGGGCAGGAACATAAGTAGATTTTGATTTTTAATGTCCAGAAACGAATGTTTTTATTACTTCTGCCTGTGTGAGAGCACCTTACAAAGAGTCGCAAGGCAAGAACATGCGAAGGTTACGCAAGCGCGGTATAAGTGGTCACCATATGAAACTGTTCAGTGCGGTACAGTACATGTGACTGACTGCTGCTGCGCTGATGCTGATCTGTGAGCAGGTCACTGCGGCAGACAACTGATTCTGAACAGAAAGCTAGGAGCAGAGCTCTTTGGGGTCAAAAGGAAACAAACATTTTCAATTTTATGTATTTTATACTAAATTGGTAGAAGACGCAAATCCGCTTTTATGAATGTTTTCCAGTTTCTTACCATTCATGACATATAAAGAATGAAATCGGTATTATACCGACTTACGAAGGCAGCACGGGATCATTTAGTTCATAAGTACAATTTTGTTGATATTTTATGCAATGCACAACTAGGATATACTCCATGCTCTGCTTATTAACGTGTAGAATATGAATATCTAAATATGTGTTAACCAGGTTTGGTTTCAATGAACATTATCGGCGCTATGTCCAGACAATAAACTGGGAAAGTATGGAGAGCAGATGATGGCAAAATTGAACATCATGTCTTGATGTGAAAAGAACGGTATCGTCAGTATGAAATACATATTTTTCTTTGGAAATGAACCGGTATTTGCAAATGTGACTCATGAACCCTGGTGCAGTAGACGTCGATTTAGCTTGGGTTATAAATAATAGTCATAATGGTAACAATGGATCATAAATTTTATTAATGATTATGTAAAACTTTGTTGTAATGCGTGTAACATTGAATCCAAGTTACCTAAACTAACTTTCCCGACAGATGTTTGAATTACTGGATTTATGATCATGATAGTAATGAATCTATCATGCAATCCTTAGGCAATACAATGCATTCAAACAAAGCCTGTGCAAAATTATGTATTTTATTAATGATTACCTAAAACCTTATGACATATGTAACATGGAACCCAAAATACCTAAACTAACTTCCCCACCCAGGATGATTTTATTTTTCAGAAACACTGCAGGCACTCCATTTTCACATCAGTTCTCCCCAGTGCTTAACTGTTTAAAGTACTACTGTTCATCGTATTATGAAATGGGAATTGTACAATGTATGATTTATATCACTTGACAAAAGTTTTCCTCTTTATCTGAAGAATTGTGATCAAAACACCGGATTCTTTGTATCTTTCTATTCGATCAATCAACAGAAAACTGATAGCGGTGAATCACAGTGAACAAAAATGTAGGATTGCCGAAAAACAAAATGTAATAAAAGTAAGACTATGAGAAAAAACCAAACAACAACAACAACAACTAAAAATAAAGAATTTTATTATCTGCGTAAAGCAGAACCGAAGAACACGTGTTCCGTGTTTGAATGTGACACCTAACTTCATCTCAAGGAATACTGAGCGTGAAATGCTTCAACCTTAATTAATTTTAAGAAATTCATTCACAATCAATGTATAGTTTGGTTTTTCAGAACTTGCGTGATGTAAAGTGTGGCAATTCTGCAAAACAATAAGCGCGTAGGGACTGACTTGTTTCGGATACAATGAATTTTTTCGTTCCACACGTCGTCTGTCTTGTGAACTGATAAACTACATCATTTCATGATAAAACGTCACCAGACAGCAAAGGCCAGAATCAAGGTTATTTAAGAGGGCGATTTTCTACTTTTTGTGGAGTGATGGCCCAGAGGTAACGCGTCCGCCTAGCAAGCGAGAGAATCTGAGCGCGCTGGTTCGAATCACGGCTCAGCCGCCGATATTTTCTCCCCCTCCACTAGATCTTGAGTGGTGGTCTGGACGCTGGTCATTCGGATGAGACGATAAACCGAGGTCCCGTGTGCAGCATGCAAAATTCTGTAGAAAATCTACTTCGATAGGAAAAACAAATAAAACTGCACGCAGGAAAAAATACAAAAAAATCGGTGGCGCTGTAGTGTAGCGACGCACTCTTCCTGGGGAGAGCAGCCCGAATTTCACACAGAGAAATCTGTTGTGATAAAAACAGATACAAATACAATACAAATACTTTGAACTTTGTTGTTGTGATAAAAACAGATACAAATACAATACAAATACTTTGAACTTTGTTGTTTGGAACTTTTGATGCAACAAGTCTTCAACTGAAAGCAGTCTTACCGAACTACATGCGTTGACTTGGTTTGAAATCTTACGCCAGTATCCGAATATTACCGCATCTCGGCATGTGTCAGAAACAGTGATTGTGTCTAAACTTAATTGGATAAGAGAAAAAATGTACAAACAAACCATAACAACGACGAAATTAACACACGCACACGCACACACACACACACACATATATATATATATATATATTTATATTTATTTATATAAATATAGCAACCACGGGGTGCGAACTATGAACATATCGGAGATTTCCAGGTTCAGGTTCAGGTTAGGGGCTGATGTTGATCATCGTAGCCTCACGGCTTTTTACGCCCCTAATCATTTATGATTAGCACAAGGCCTCACGGCTTTCTTTGTGCTATGTCGTTATCGGTCTTGTCTCAGTCTAAGTAGACCCAGTTAAAATTTATCTTGGACCATCAAAGTCAAACCAGATGTCTTTTAAAATTTTGTGATTATCGATAAGGTTCTTGAAGTTGTTGGTATTGGAAGCATACTTGATGTTAGTGGTTAGTTTGTTCCAGTCGTTAGTAACCCTATAACTGAAAGCAAATTTCCTTGTGTTATTGTTATGTCTCTGTTTATAAATTTTATCAGCACTGTTGCTTGTTTCCATATTAGTATCTGGCGGTGAATCAAAGAAGTGATTTTTTTAATAACGTCTGTACCATTACAGATCTTATAGGCTTGAATCAAATCTATTTTTCGTCTTGCTTTCATTGAGGGTAATTTTAGGAATTTCAGTCTATCTTCGTAAGACAAATCCTTAATTTCATGCACCAGTTTAGTAGCACGTCTTTGCACTCTTTCAATAGTAATTGATTGACGTATTAGTCTAGGACACCAGGCAGGGAGACCATACTCCAAGAGAGGTCTTACAAGAGCTTTATAAAGTTGGAGAAAAATATCCTTATCAATAAACGAAAAAGTATGTTTAATAATACCCAGCCTTTGATTTGCCTTCTTAACAACTTGGTTAATATGTCTGTCAAACAGTAAGTCTTTATCAAACGTCACTCCTAAGTCTTTCTCCTCTTCACATTTCACAATATTGGTTATTTCGTCATCGTTTTTCATTACATAGTTATGTTTTGGGTTTGGTTCGACCAATGTGTAATACTTTGCATTTGGAAGCATTAAAGTATAAGTTTCATTTTTCAGACCATTCTATCAAGGAGTCAATGTCATTTTGCATAATATGTGGTGAACTTGGTGAACAGTAAAGTTTAGTGTCGTCTGCAAAAATTTTACATACACTTGACACTGTTTGAGGCAAGCCGTTTATGAATAATGTAAAAAGTATGGGTCCCTGTGGAATTCCACTAAGGACCATTGCTTCCTCTGAATAACTATCTCCCACTTTAACTCTTTGTTTTCGGTTAGTGAGAAAATCCCAAGTCCAATTTAATACTTTTCCTGAAATTCCATAAGATTCTATCTTTTTTAATAATCTCTGGTATGGCACAGAATCAAAAGCTTTCTTAAAGTCTAAGTAAAGCACATCAATATCTTTGCCCCTGTTTATCATTCGTATGAAGTCTTCCATGACTTCTAGTAATTGAGTTACACATGATCTTTGTTTCCGAAATCCGTGTTGGCATTCCGCATACAAACAATTTTCTGTCATATGATCAACAATAGTATCTCTTACATATGATTCCAGAACTTTACATGTTATACAAGTCAAACTAACAGGTCTATAGTTTCCAGGGTCAGTTCTTGTACCTTTTTTAAATATTGGCGTTACTGTTGTCATCTTCCAGTCATCTGGTTTGTTCAACTGTTTATCCATTTGTTCAACTGATTTATTAAACAATATGCTTAGCGGTTCTGCTAGCTCTTCACTTAACTCTTTTAGAATCCTTGCTGGTACTGCATCTGGGCCCTGAGCTTTATTTGGATTTATTTTTTTCAACTTTTGTTTTACAGATTCACTTGTAATTTTAATGTCAGTTACCATTTTGCCATTTGATCTAGATCCAGGGTCCAGATTTGGTATGTTATCAACTTTCTCCTTTGTAAAAACACTTGAGAAGAATCTGTTAAGAGTATTGGCTTTTTCTTTGTCACTTACAGATTTCGTGCCATCCTTCAAGAGCCGCCTAGACAAACGCTGGAGGGGCCTACCTAGTCTGTACAACCCATCTTGTCAGAGCAACTGATTTGGTTTAGCCGCGCTCGCCACGCATGCAACCAATTCAGTGATAGTTCTTTTTTGGAACACGAACAGGCCTCGAACAGGCCTCGGGAGAGGCCTAAACCGTTGTCAAGTCAAGTCTTGTCAATTAGGGGGCTTATTCCAATTTTTGATTTAGTTTTAGTTTGGACATATTTCCAAAAGCCTTTTTGATAAGATTTGACATCTTTAGAGAGCTTTTTCTCAAATTCTTTAGTTGCACTTTTGATCTGTTTGTTACATAGGTTTCTTGTTTCAATATATTTTTGATAATCTTTACCATCTTTTGTATTCAAAAATCTCTGGTATAAGTTATATTTCTTCTTGATAATCCGCATAGCGTTTTTTATCGAGCCACATGGGTTTATATTTCTTTCGTTTGATGTATCTCATTTTAGGAATGTTTTTATTTATAGTTGAGTGTAATTCCTTTTTAATATATTCCCAAGTGTCATTTACATCCTTGTCGTATAGGCATTTCCAATCTATGGATTTTATGTCCAATCTCATATTATTGTAATTTGCTTTGTTCATATTATACTTCATCTCCTCTTTCTTTTCTGTACATTTTTGGTCTGCAATATATAGACAGAAAGCAAGAACTTCATGGTCACTTTTACCCAGTGAGGACAAATGTTCAATGTCCGAAACTGTTTGTTCATTGTTTACAAGAACCAAATCGAGTATGTTAGCTTTTTGTCCTTTTCTTCTTCTTGTGGGTTTATTTACATTTGGTATAAAAATGCATTTCGTGTGCATTCTCTAAATTTGTCATCACCTTCACCAGTTCCCCTCCTGTCCAATCTACATTGGGGTAATTAAAATCTCCTACTATGCACACACAGTCATATTTATGTAGGCAATCTCTATGCAAGAGTTCAAATAGTCTATCTTCATTATCTTTGGTACTGTTTGGGCTTCTGTATACACAACCAAACAAGGTTTTTTGTCCATCTACGCTTACAAGATCAACAAACATACACTCTTCAAAATCTGTATCATTCATTAAACTACATTCTTTCGCATTCATACTCTCTTTTATGTACAAAACAACAGCTCTTTTTGGATTCTGATTGTGGAAAAGATCAAAACCTGGAATTTCATATTCGGAATAATTGAAATGTTTTTGATTTTTAGCTTTAGCTTCCGTGATTGCTATTATACTGGGTTTTATATCATCCATTAAAGCAAGTAGTTCATTTTTCTTGTTAAGGAGACCATTATCAGAATTTGTGTACAGGACTGTACGCAAGATATTTGGTTGAGCTGAATGGTTAAAAGGGCTAAAACTATTTTCATTTTTTGAATGGGTATGTTGTCCGGCTTCATCCCGGTCCAGCTTCTGCTGGGCCCAGGTGACCTCGACAATCTCACCCCTGCGGATTCCTATGTTTTTCTTACCCTTTTCGATGCGAGCCTTGAGCTCATCTCGAAGCTCTTTGTTTTTCTTTCGTTGGATGAGAGTGTAGTCGGGATTTATGTAGATCCTGTTTTTCTCTTCCACCCCCTCGTTTATTTTGCGTGCCTTGCGGAGGATCTCTGTAACATATGCACATTTCACACACTGTCGGAAACAACACATTCTCTGAATCTATGTTCAAACACACATGATTGAAGGGTGTTTGTCAAACCGATTTACGCTTTCCCGCGATGAATCCGCATGATTTATGTGAAAACAGTTCTAATTTTGTTTACATGTATATTTTTATTGGGTTGTGTACATGCACAGAAGTGACACAGAAAGGCAGAACTGAAAATTAATATGCAAAGTCGATTGCATTTAAGTAGTTGAATAGACTTTTTTCCCCCAGAAGATGAGTGTATGTGCTGCAGAAGATATAGATGTGTTGACCACCTGTTGCAAGTAAAGAACGTGTAGTGTATTCATGAATGTGCTTGCCTTTGAATGAATAAAAAACATGTCAAGAGGAAGGGGTTGTTTACGTCTGTCACGTGGGTTTTTTGCGTAATATTTCAAACTTAATGTACCATTTTTATTGATGATCAATGTTTTCTTATCACAACAAATGAATATAGATCAGGTCTGTATGTACTGGATTTTAATCAGGTTTGTACTTATTTGTTTCTGACCACTTCATGTTCAGACACATTGCCATGTCACAAAATGGCACAGAAATTTTGGATGTTTTTGATAATTTTCAACACATTTAAAACACAAGAACAAACCACATTCTCACAAAATTGTTGGAGACATTTCTCAAATGAATTGCAATCCTGATAACATGTGAAACATTTGAATAATCATTGTAAACCCATGTTTATACTGAATCAGACAGAGAGACCCCCATTTCCAACAAAGTTCTGGAGACGACCCATTTTCATCTTCCAGGCAGTCTTTGCTCTTCATGGCTATCTGATGCACTTCATTTTGCCACCTTCATACTCCAGCCAGATACATTTTCTTTCCCACGCTAAACTGACGTGTGTACTGTGCCAGGGTTTGTTAGTCACATTTGCAAATATCGCTTCATTTCCAAAGAAAAAAATATATTTCATACCGTTCTTTTACATCAAGACATGATGTTGGTCGATTTTGCCATCATCTGCCTTCCATGCTTTCTGAATTAATTGTCTGGACAGTGCTCCGACAATGTTCACTGAAACAAACCCAGTTAACATGCGGAGGAGGAAACCTTTCCCAACGGCTGTGAAGGCGGATGAGGATGACCAAAGGGCAGGGGGAGCTCTTATCCTTGGCTGGAAGTACCCCTAGGAGACGGAGCTCCGAAGAAAAAACCTGCACCTGCCGAGGCCAACCTACACGTGGCAGTATCTGCACCTGTGGGACTGTGAGTGTCAGTAGGCGAGAGAGTGGGGAAAGGACTGCACAACTCCTCACTAAAAAAAAAAGTCACCGGTGCTGGTCAGGCAACCAGGCTAATGTCGATTCCCAAGCCCTTTAGCGATGGAGAAGTGGTAACGGGGACAGGCAGAGGATGCTGCTGGCAGTTCCTAGTCACGACTCTGCACGCAGGCGGCTGTAGGGTGATTGTTGTCCGCCGTAGACTGGGGCAGATGCGGCGCCCATATCCTCCCACAGTGTCAGAGCAGCCCGTTTTAGGGACAGCACTGCTCTCCCCACATGGGGAAGGGGAGATAAAAGGATCCCTAAACAAAGCCTGCCTCGCCTAGTAAATAATAGGAAACTGCACCTACTTGGACATCCAACACTAGCGGTCAAAAACAACAGAAGAAAAGAACCAGGAGTCATGCCCTGACTCTGGGTGCCTGGAATGTTCGCACCCTCTTAGACAGAGACGACAGACCAGAACGACGCACAGTGCTCATTGCTAGAATGCTTGATCGCTACCAGGTGGACATAGCAGCCCTGAGCGAAACCAGGTTTGCGGGTGAAACCCAGCTGGAGGAAGTTGGAGGGGGCTACACCTTCTACTGTAGTTGGGAAGCCAGATAGCACCCCAAGAACCCCTCCTGAAACCTGGAGGGGGTCAAGCTGGTGTTCTCTTGACCCCCTCCCGGGGGGGTCACTACCTTGTGGTCGGGAGGCTTAGTGGCCAGTGATCGAGCGAGCTATGTCGGCGGGGGCATCAGTGCTTCTGGGGGTTTACTGCTCTAGTCCCAGGTCTTAATTGGCAGCCTACATAGCCATTGTAGCTGTTCAGGCTGAATAAGTGGTGGTTTTCGTACTGATGCCCCTGATAGGGCTTCCCATGCCGAACAGGTCGTGGGTGAGGCCCAAACTAAACGTTACCCACTGTCCCTTTCGCTATTCTCTATTCTTCTTTTTACCTCCTCTTTTCTGTCCTCAGCTCCCCATCAAGCCTTCTTTTCCACATTCTTTTTTCTCTGCGGCCTTCTTCAGGCCCGCTGTATTTGCCGTGCGGCGCGACCTGTGATGGAGGGGAATGAGATCCTGGGGATTGAGAGAGCACGCTGCTCTCAGCACATCCCTTTGGCTTGGACCTCTCCTAAGACAGGCGGCACACATTGGCCCGTGTGTGTCAATCGGCTACCCCTTCATGGGGCTGGGTCAAGTTTGGAGGCTAGCTAGGATAACCCCCGTAGTGCTGGGTTCTCTGTCCCCGGGAGCTGGGCATGATCGGGGGGGAACACGTTGGAGCTAAGCTGTTAGTCGTATATCCCTCCCGAAACCTGGAAGGGGTCAAGCTGGTGTTCCCATGACCCTGGCCCCTAAGTTGGACCCCATGGTGGGTGGGTAAGGGAGGGATGAATATACAATTATTAAAACCATGACTTCCAAACAAATACACCCCCCTAAACTTGGCAAAAGAAGGAGACCAGGAACTGATGACTCGGACTCTGATTCGGAGGTCGGTGAGACCTCTGGATTTTGGCCGTCGTGGCTTGTGGTGGAGGGCGCTGTGGTGGACAAGCCCTTGTCGGCTCTCAGCCCCTTCGCTATCCAGAAGGGCTTCCAGTGTCTGGCAGGATCACTGAAATCTATCAAGAGGCTGAGGAGCGGAGCATTTCTGGTGGAGACAGAGTCCAAAAGGCAGACACAGCTTCTGCTCAAGGCAACCACTTTTGTGGATAGGGTGGTGAGGGTTTCCCCTCACCAAGGACTGAACTGTTCAAAGGGGGTAATCAGATGCCCGGAGTTGAGAGGAGTGTCTGAAGCAGAGATCAAGAGCGAGCTGTCCTCTCAGGGAGTGACCGACGTTTACAGGGTGACAGTAAGGAAGGGGTCGGACAGAGTCCCGACCAACACATTTTTCCTCACCTTCTGCTGCCTGAATGTCCCCAAGGACATTCGAGTCGGATACCTGCTGGTGAACGTAAGCCTGTACGTGCTGTCCCCTCTAAGATGTTTCAAGTGCCAGAAATTCGGACACGTGCGGGACCGCTGCAAGGAGGAAGAGGCGTGTGGCACCTGTTCAAAGGTGGCGCACCAGGGCGAATGCGTCAGTCCAGCCCGTTGTGCGAACTGCGGAGGCGGCCACCCGTCCTCATCAAAAGACTGCCCTGCCTGGAAAAAAGAAAAAGAAATCCAGAAGGTGAAGACGGAGAAGAAAATTTCTTTCTTTGAGGCACGAAAACAAGTAGAGGCCGCATTGCCTAAGGCGTCTTACGCCTCTGTCGTCAGACTCAGGATGGTGGACGTTATGGTCCAGACGACGTCCACAGGGACGCAGACGGATGACGTACCTACCTTGATAGAACCGTTGGCCTTGGGTGGAGGCACTGTGTCCACCCCTTCCCATCCTTGTCGGCGGTCCTCAGGGGCTGCTGGGTGGGAGCGGAAAGCCTCGGGCGGAGGCATGTTGTCCGCCTCCCATCCCCCCCAACCCCCCGGCCTCCCTCGCCCCGCCTCTCGCCTGCCTGGCCCTCGGGCTGGCGGGAGTGGCCAGAAACCCCCCATACCTCCAAAACTCAAGGTGGGGAGGGTTGCGGCCTCGGCGGGATCGGGAAGAGCTGAGGTGGTAGATATTCCGGCTTGGTCGGAATCGGAGAAATTAAGTTAAAAAAATAGATACACGATCTTGGCTGACCTTGAGCCACCGCAAGCAGAGGAGCAGGGGGTAGCGATGGATTAGGCTGCTGCTTTATTTTTTTTAACCTTTTTAATGGCAGTGATCCACTGGAACATCTGTGGGTTCTACGCCAATTTCCAGGAACTTCAGCTGCTTTGTCGTGCCTTGAAACCTTCAGTGCTGGCGCTGCAGGAGACTCTGCAAAGAGATGGCAAGGTTTTATCTCTCTCTGGTTTTAACTCCATTTTTAAACACGCTCAACCGAAGCAAGAGGGATTGACGGGAGGTGTCGCTCTTTTTATACGTAAGTCCCTTTTATACAGTACAGTTCCTTTAAGCACCCCTTTACAGGCGGTGGCAGTCAGAGTCACACTTGAGAAAACCATCACTGTCTGCTCTCTGTACCTTCCTCCTTCCGTCCGTGTTCTGAGGCAGGACCTCATGAACCTGGTTGACCAGCTCCCACGACCGTTTCTACTGTCAGTGGCCACTCCCCGCTCTGGGGAAGTGAGATGACATCAGCCCGAGGTCTTCTTTTGGAAAACCTTCTCTCCGATATGGACCTGTGCTGTCTTAACGACAAGTCACCCACTTACCTTCATCTGTCCTCTGGAAAGCTCTCGTGTTTAGATCTGTTGGTCTGCGATCCATCGTTGGTCCTGGTCTACGAGTGGAGAGTGCATGACGATCTGCACGGGAGTGACCACTTTCCTGTCATCCTCCGCCCCACAGATGGGGAAGGTGACTCTCTGCCTGACCGCCTGAATTATGACAAAGCCGACTGGGGAATTTTTACCACGAAGATAAGAGCAGAGCTGCAGGAAGAAACAGTATTAAAAAGCAAGGACCCTGCTGACACTCTGACTCAGAATGTTTTAGACTGCGCCAAAGCAGCAGTCCCATCGTCTACCTCCAAGCCTCAGATGCCAAGAACGCCCTGGTTCAATGCGGAATGTCGGGAGGCCCGTAAGTCTCGGAAGAGAGCGCAACGACGCGTCTTTCGGAGACCGGAGACCAATAGCATTCGAACCCATCAACAGCTGAGGGCGAAAGCCAGGTATGTTTTTAAAAAGAGCCAGAGAAAGTCATGGAGAGATTTTTGCTCTTCCTTAACCTCCAACACACCCAAGAAGAAAATGTGGAGGGTTTTAAAAAAAATTAAGGGCAAAAACATCTGCCCAACTTTTCATCACCTTAAACTTTCAGACGCTATGGTCACAGAGAAGAAAGCAGTTGCCAATTTGCTTGCCTCCACAATTGAACTGAACTCAAGATCTGCTAACAAATCTGCTCGGTTTCTCAAAACCAAAAACCTGACAGAAAAAACACCTTGCAACTTCTCTTCCGACAACACAGAGAGCTACAACCTTCCTTTCTCTATGAATGAACTAAAATCTGCCCTTCAGACCTGCACGGATTCCTTTCCAGGAATGGACAAGGTCCATTATAAACTCTTAAAATATCTTCCCGAAACCTGTCTGGACACCCTGCTCAAAGTTTACAACCAGATCTGGATCACAGGCTTTTTTCCACCCTCCTGGCGGAAAGCCCTCATAATCCTGGTGCCAAAACCGGGAAAAGACCCTTCAAACCCCTCCAACTACCGCCCAATAGCACTGACCAGCTGCATCTGCAAACTGATGGAGAAGATGGTCAACGGTAGACTGATGTGGAAACTAGAGACTGACGGCCTTCTGGCGAAAGAACAGTGCGGTTTCCACAAGCATGGCTCTACCGTTGACCATCTGGTTCGTCTGGAAACCACTGTAAGAAATGCCTTTGTAAACAAACAGCATGTGGTGGCCATATTTTTTGACTTGGAGAAAGCTTACGATACCACCTGGAAATTTGGAATCCTCTCGGACCTTCACAAGCTCGGCTTCCAAGGACACCTGCCCCAGTTCATCCACAATTTTTTGCAAGACAGACAATTCCAGGTGAGGGTCGGCACCACCCTGTCTGACATTCACGAGCAGGAGCTGGGTGTCCCGCAAGGGAGCATTCTGTCACCGGCTCTCTTCAGCATCAAAATTAATGACATTGTTCAATCCGTTCAGAAGGGATCAGACAGCTCGCTGTTCGTGGACGATTTCGCCTTGTATGCAACTGGCAGCACGTATGCCAGCATCCAGCGACGGCTTCAGCTCTGCGTCGACAAAATCCAGTGTTGGGCAGAGGAGAATGGCTTCACTTTTTCGTCCTCCAAACTGAATGTATTGATTTTCATAACTTTTGCCAGTTCTGTCCGGACCCTGAAATCCATCTGGCAAAATCCACCATCCGGGCGGTCAAGGAAGCCAAATTTTTAGGGGTCGTCTTTGATCAGAAGCTGAACTTCCTCAGCCATATCAAACAGCTGAAAATATCTTGCCAAAAAGCCCTGAACATCATCCGAGTTGTGGCACACACGGACTGGGGTGCTGATAAGAGAACTCTCTTGCACCTCTACAGAGCTCTGGTCCGGTCCAAACTGGATTACGGAAGTGTAGTATACGGCTCGTCCAGACGGTCTTACCTGAAACTGTTGGACCCTATACACCACCAAGGGCTCCGTCTCAGCTTAGGTGCTTTCCGCACCACCCCTGTGCACAGCCTGTACGCAGAGGCGGGGGAACCGCCTCTCTCCAACCGCAGACTGAAGCTGACCCTAAACTATTATTTGAAATTGTTTTCTGAACCTACAAACCCTGCTTACGACGCTGTATTCAACAACCCTTTCGGTAAGAAATTTAAAGACAACCCAAACTGCATACCTCCCCTCGGACTCCGCATTCAGCCGCACTTAGAAAATGCCGATCTGGATGTCGGTGGCATCTCGGATTTCTCTAAGTTCCCTGACAGCCCTCCGTGGACCTTTACAACACCTGAGGTCCGATTCAATCTGGCTTTGTACCGTAAATACACCACCAGTTCTCTGGCCTACAGAACTTACTTTTCGGAACTGTGCCACAAATTCCCCACTTTTCAAAGCATCTTCACTGACGGTTCCAAGTCAGAGGATGGAGTCGCTGCATCTGCGTTCTGTCCCGCCTTTCCTGACCGGCCCTCAACGGAGCACATCCTGTCTGACAGCTCGGTGTACACTGCGGAACTGACCGTACTGGTTCTGGCGGTAAAAATGGTTCTCTCTTCGAAACAAAAGAGATTCATGATCTTTTCCGACTCCTTGTCAGCCCTGGAGGCGATCGCCTGCAGGAATATCACTCATCCCAAACTGCTGGAATTTTATGAAGATTTTACTCTCGCAACGAAGAAAGGATACGAGGTTGTGTTGGCCTGGGTTCCCGGACATGTTGGCATTCGTGGTAACGAAAGGGCGGACCTGCTGGCCAGGAACGCTGTAAAGAAAGAATTATCCAGATCCTTTGTACCATATACAGACATGAAGCGGAAGGTGAACACTTACGTTAAGGATCTTTGGCAAGAGGAGTGGAACACCCAGACGGACAACAAGCTCTTCCAGATCCATCCAGACCTAAACGAGACCCTCCCTTCAGGGGTGAAGAACAGAAAGGAGGTGTCTGTGCTGTGCAGACTGCGTACGGGGCACACTTTTTTTTACTCATTCTTACTTGTTGAAGGGGGAAGAGGCCCCTCGATGCATTCCCTGTGACGAGCCTCTCACTGTGAAACACGTGCTCCTTGATTGTTGGGATCTGAATGACGTTAGACGCAGACATTACACGGCGGTTTCTTTGAAGACTTTGTTTCGTGATGTCCCTCCGTGGGCGCTGATGGACTTCTTAAAAGAAGTGAACATTTTTAACCAGATTTGAAGGTTTTAAACTATGGAAGTTTTTTTTAACTTTGGAGTGGAAAGTTTGAAGTGGTCACTCGTTTTAATTGGTTTTTGTTTTTTTTATCCTTGTAGTAGTTATTGACGCGGCGATAGCCTTGAGATGGCCTTAGTGGTCGGTGAGGCTCTAAACACCATAATTTCATTTCATTTCAATCTCCAAGCTCCTGAACATACTGCATATACGCCATCAGGATAACATTTCCGATAAAGACTGCCAGAGGAAGGAGAACCAATTCTTGCAAACCAAGCAACTCGTACAGAAGAGGCTGTGTGAGATGAAGAACACCTGGTGGGAGAGAAAGTTCGAAGAGCTTCAGTCAGCTGCTGATGCTCACGACATGAAGACCTTCCTTGATGGTCTCCGAGCTGTGTATGGGCCAAGAGTCACAGGATCAACCACCCTCCTGACAGACAAGAAAGACATCCTTGCCCGCTGGGCAGAGCACTTCAACACCCTCCTCAACAGGGACTCGTCCGTATCTGACGAGGCAATTGCAGCCCTCCCACAGCTACCAGTCAGTGACTCGCTAGCTGCCCCTTCCACCAAGGCCAAGACCCAGAAGGCCCTGAAGCTGACTACATCAGGAAAAGCACCAGGAGCGGATGGAATCCAGGCCGACATCTACAAGTATGGAAGTGAGGTGCTGACAGACATGCTGACCACCCTGTTCCAGTCTATCTGGGAGAGAGGGGAAGCCCCCCAGGATTTCAAGGATGCTTCATTTGTCCACATTTACAAATAGAAGGGAGACAAAACATCCTGAGTTAACCACCGTGGAATTTCTCTCCTCTGCATCACCGGCAAGATCTTCGCCCGCATCATACTGAACAGACTGGTTGACCATGTCTCCAACACAGTCATCCCTGAAGCACAGTGTGGCTTCCGCTCAGGCAGGGGAACATGTGACATGGTGTTTGCCGTACGCCAGATGCAAGAGAAGTGCCATGAGCATAACAAGGAGCTCCACATGATCTTTGTAGACCTGACTAAGGCCTTCGACACGGTGAACTGCCATGGTCTGTGGAAGATCCTCCTGAAGTTCAGCTGCCCAGAGCGCCTAATCCGGCTGATTGTGTCTGTTTTGTTCTCCATTCTCTTCTCTGCCATGCTGATTGACGCCTTCCAAGACTGACCGGGGCATCTACATTCAGTTTTGCACAGATGGCAAACTTTTCAACTTGCAGCGACTCCATGCCAGGTCCAGGGTGTTTGAGGCACTGTTGAGACATTTCCTCTTTTCTGATGACTGCGCGCTTGCTGCACACACCCATGAGGACATGCAGTTCATTATGGACAGGTTCTCAACCTCCTGCAGGCGCTTTGGACTCACCATCAGCCTTAGCAAGACCGATTCCATGTACCAACCAGCTAGCTCACAGAAAGCCAGTGCCTCTCCCCCACCTGCAATCAAAATCGATGACACAGAGATCAAGTCAGTCGACAAGTTTTGCTACCTGGGCAGCACCCTATGCAGCAACGGAGCCCTTGATGCAGAAGTGACGCTGCGCATCGCCAATGCCAGCTCTGCCTTTGGCAGACTCAACAACAGGCTGTGGAACAATAAAAGTATCAGGCTCAGCACCAAGATGAAAACCTACAGAGCTGTTGTGCTGACCACCTTGTACTGCTGTGAAACATGGACAACATATCGCCGTCACATTCAACAACTTGAGCAATTTCACCAGAGATGCCTACGAAAGATCCTTGGCATAAAGTGGCAAGACAGGGTCTCCAACCTCCAAGTCCTAGAGAGGAACGGCCTGCCCAGCATCGAAAGCCTGCTGATCCAGTGTCAGCTACGCTGGACAGGACACGTTGTCCGCATGACATACAGCAGGATCCCGAAGATGCGTTTGTATGGCCAGCTGAAGGAAGGCCACCATGAACTTGGAAGACCCTGCAAGCACTTCAAGGACACCTTGAAGACAAGCCTCAAAGCGTGTGACATAGACATCGCTTCCTGGGAAACTGATGCCCTTGACCACTCTCGCTGGAGGATGCTGTGCTCTAGTGGCATAAAGACGTTTGAAAACAAGAGAACGCTGGCCATTAAGGAGAAGCATGAGGGAAGGAAGCAGGGCTCAAGTTCTGTAGATGTTTTCCCTTGCAACACGTGTGGAAAGTGCTGTGCATCCAGAATCGGCCTCTTCTCCCATATGAGGACACACACCGACAGATAAGCCTGCCTGCCTACTCATCCGTTGGACCGACAGGAGACTCCATCAGATATTCATATACTACACGTTAAGAAGCAGAGCATGAATTATTTCCAAGTTGTGCATTGCGTAAAATGTCAATTGTTCTTACGAACTAAATGATCCCGTGTTGCCTTTGTAAATTCACCTTTGCAGTCAGTATAATACCGATTTAATTCTTTATGGAATATCATGACTGGTAAGAAACTGTAAAACATTTATAAAAGCAAAACTTGCGTTTTCTACCAATTTAGTATATAATATTTTGTATATAATAGTTGAAATTAAAAATGTTTGTTTCCTCTTGACCCCAAAAGGTTCTCTTATTTTCTGTACGGCATCTGTCAACTGCCGCAGTGTCCTACAAACAGAGGTATAGGACAGCATCAGCGCGGCAGCAGTCAGTCACAAGTACTGTACCGTGCGAAACGCTTTCCTCTGGCGATCCCTTATACCGTGCTTGCGTAACCCTGGCTTGCTCTTGCCTTGCAACTCTTTGTAAGGGGCTGTCTCATGGCCAGAAGTGTGATAAATGATTATTAAAAACCAAAATCTAATTATGTTCCCACCCACCTACAGCAGTCAGCTTTATATCAGTGTGATCAGTATGATTTATTCTATTTTATTGTGAAAAGAACGGTTTTGTTGCACACATTTCGGCCATTTTTGTATCTGCCCCGGGCAAAACTGCCTTTGCTGGTCAAAGTTTGACGCCTTTTTATTTGCAATAATGATAAGAGAAAGTCACCAATCAAATGAATAGATATCAACAATACTGAACACAACATATTCCAATTTGCAGATGATACTCAATTGCTATTAGAAGGAGATAGATTATCATTTGAGAACATAAAAAAACCATTAGATTTGGGAATGTCTCTGGACTGTTTATGAACACTGAAAAAACTAAAAGCAATTTGGTTAGGGAATAAAGTCTTATCAAAAGTCAAGCATATGTGTCACCTAAAATTGGACTGGAACTGCAAACAGTTTAAAATTCTTGGAGTGTGGTTCTCTGCAGACCTGAGGCAGTGAGTAGAGCTTGAATAATTACACTGAAAGATTTTGGAAGTAAGAGAACTTTTTAAAAATTTGGTTAAAAGAAGTATCACACCTGTTGGAAAAGTGGCCATATTGAAATCATTGATTTTGTCACAGCTAGTTCATCTTTGGATTTTGTTGCCAAATCTACTAAATGATATGATAAATGATCTTCAGAAGTGATGCTTTAAATTCACAATACTTTAATAGAATAATAAACTAGACTGGATCTCGAGAAAAACTACTATTAAAAGTGGCATAGGTATTTCATCTATTAAACATTTCATAAGTGCTTTAAAACTTGCTGGGGTTAGAAAACTTATATTCAGCAAACAAATGGAAAACCGTTGTAGAAGTGTGTCCAATTATTAAAGATTTGGAAAAGTACAGCTCAATTCTTCCAGTTAGTAAACATAGATTAAACGCCTTCTGAGTAGATACTCAAGGCATATAAACAGTAATAAAACAATGATATTCAGGAACTGGTTGGATAAATGTGTGTATGGTGTTGCCAGTCTGACCAATCCTGATTGAACTATCAACAGTTCAGAAATGCTCACGATATCCAAATTTTGTACTTTTACTGGGGTGCCTTTGTGCGATTATAGCGTACTGCAATAGAATGGGTATGAGTCTATGTGGTAGTCAGTTCAGAAGTACATGTAAATCTCTGAGCACAGATAATCTGCGTATTTCTGTGGCATGTGTCTTATGTGTCTTGATGTGATTGGTTTATATGGAAGTCTAATGCTGTAATGATTTGATCATTTTGTCACCTCCATTACTGATGTTTTGTTGTTTAGAATTAAATAATCACTAATATGACCTAATTTTAATTCAGAGAATGAAGGGATCTTGAATATCACTAGTGTGACCTAATCTTGATTTATTTCAGATAATGAAAGAATCTGAATGCCTTCCATGGTAAATGCTGAATCCACCAAAGAAAAAACAGATTTCTACAGTTATGGACAAGCACTTGGCATCGCCAGTCAGCACTCTTCCTTCATCCAGTGACCAAGGTTTTGATTCTCCAGCCCCATCTGAAATATTGAAAGGTTGGCGCTGTATCAGTGTTTGTATGGCGTGTGTGAGTGCACATGCATGTATTTACATTATTATACAGTCAAAGCCGCTTATACGAAGTCAGATGTAACGAATGCTGGATATAATGAAGCAGAAAGGTTGGTCCTGGCAAAACTCCTTCTATTCATGCCTATTGCAAATCATATGTTCCCCATGCATAAGCGGATCTACGACTCCGCAATGCATAATGTTACTGCTTTTGTTGACACAGTGAAGACCACGTTCTGTTCGTCAATGGTGTCCGGTTCACGCACGTGCAAGCAGTTGTTTCAGAACATGACGTCCCTTCTTGGCAAGACCAAACCAATTTCGCTACGTCTGTCTTGGATATAAAGCTCCTTCCTAACATGTTTGCAGACTTATTCAGTAACAAAATTTTGACCATTAGAAACAGTTTCCACTCAGCCTTACAGTCACACAATTTGTCTCCATCTTTCTCTGATACCCCATTCTCTGAGTTTGATCCTGTTACTGAAGACTTTGTGAGAAAAACTATTTTGCACACTACTCCAAAAACATGTGAGCTAGATCCAATGCCCACCAAGTTTCTGTTCCAACACTTCGACCCTCTTCTGCCTGCTATTACTCATATCATGAATGAATCTCTCATTTCTAGTGTCTTTCATACTGAATTTAAAACAGCCATACTGAAATGTCAACTGAAGGAAGCAAACCTAGACCCCAACGACTTGAAACATCACAGACCCATCTTGAACTTACCATACCTCTCAAAACTTCTAGAAGGACTCTTGCTCCATCAACTTTTCTCTCGTTTGACCTCTCACTCGCTACGCAGCGATCACCAGTCTGCTTACAGGCAGAATTCTCTAGATCAAGACAATTTATGTTCTTCTACTTTTGGACCTTTCTGCAGCCTTTGATACGATAGATCACGATTTCATCTTTCACATTTGAATCAAATGTTTGGAATTACAATTACACTGCCCTCAACTGGTTTCGATCTTATCTCTCTGACAGAAAGCAAATTGTCCTTGTAAACAGAAATAGATCTTCTGAATCCACTCTTAATTTCGGCATTCCACAAGGCTCTGTGCTGGGCCCAGTGCTTTTCATATTCTTCACCACTCCACTCACACCTCTCATTGACACTTATTCCATCTGTCATGAAATGTATGCTGATGATACTCAAACATTCTGATTCCCATCCAAATTATGAACATCTGATTCAAATTCTCCAAGACTGTGTCACAGAAGTAAAAAATTGGATAACAGAAAACAAACTGAAACTAAACGATGATAAGACTGAAGCCCTCAGACTCTTTCCTCCATCAGTAGATGCCACTTCCCTGCCTTCCACTGTCAATCATGGAATCTCTTCTCTCATTCTCTGATCATGTCCGTGACTTTGGTTTTTTCCTCAGTAAAGATCTTTCCATGCAGTATCACATCAGCAAAACCTTTCAAGCAGTCTACTTTGAACTCAGATGAATCAGCTCCATACGCCACTACCTCAAACTCGACGCAACCGAAACACTAGTTAGTTCATGCATACTCTCTAGATTAGACTATTGCAACTCTCTTCTCATTGGTTGTCCGCGAACACTCCTCAGATCACTACAACAGGTACAAAACTCCGCTGCCAAACTGATTTATAAAGCAAAAAGATCTGCGCACTGCACACCCCTTCTAAAAGAGTTGCACTGGTTACTCCGAGAGCAAAGAATCAAATATAAAGCTGCCTGTCACTCTACCATGTCATATCTGGAACTGCACCCCTTTCAGATCTTTCAGATCTATGTACCATCCCATTCTCTTCGGTCTGCTGCCCATGATAGAACCTTCTGTATCACAAAATACAAAAGAGAACAGCACGGTGGTTGAGCCTTTTCATCATCAGCTGTTCAAATATGGAACTCTTTGCCTCACCACATCTGTCACAGCCCCTTTCTGCCTTCCTTTAAGTCTAACCTCAAGACATTCCTCTTCCAGCAGCATTTCCTCTGGACCTCTCTCAATCATAGAAGTAGTCAGTTGATTGTGTAGGTATATATATTTGTAATGCTGTATTGTTTGTGTGTCAAATGTAGATATATGTATGGATGGATGCATGTATGTATGTATATATTGTACATACAAGTTTGTATGCGCATATGTGTGTTTATTGTGCATGATTCATTGATTGTGAGTTGAGGACTAAGTGTGTTCTGTATGCATGTGTGTGTGGATTGTAAAGTGCTTTGTGCAATGAGGAAAGTGCTGATAAATATTCAGTTATTATTATCATTATCATTATTATTATTATTATGATGTTCGGCCCCATGAAGAGTTCAAGCTGGATATAGTGAAGTGGTTACTTTTGTTTTGGGGAACCATTTCTCATAAATGGTTGGTTAGTTTGCTGCGATGTATATTCCTTCATACAATCCCTGTCTATTCTTGGGAGATGGAGGAGTGTCCACATAGGCACATGAAATGCAGAGCTTTCTATGCATTGCTTTAACCCTTTCGCTGCCAGGAAAATAAGATTTAAGTGAAATCTGTTTACCAGGGTTTTTTTCCACAAAAAACGGATATGTATTTTAAAAAAATTCTGTGCTTTTTGTTATCGAAGAAAGACCCATAAAAGTAGATTTTTTCTGAAAGATAGATAAAGAATACAAAACACATGTTTTCCCATTTTATATATTTTCAGTGACATGCTGTTGTTGTTTTGAAATCAGTGTTTTGTTTTTTGTCACATTTTCAGCTTGTTCATTACAAACATTAGTCAGGTAATTTGCACTAAAATATATTTTCTGGACAAATGGATGATACCTGCATGCACAAATTATACAAGAACAACCACAATAAAAAATATTTAAAAAAAGAGACAGATACACAATACATTGTCACCTCTCCAAGTGATAATATGGATGTGGGGCCATGCCCCCATGGTCTCACCCCCCCTCCTCTTCACCCCTCTCACACACCATCACTTTGTCCAGTTCTCATCAGATCACATTGGCTGAGTGCCAAGAAAATCGCTCACACTGTGTCCTGCTAAAAATTGAGTCACTTTCTGTCAACTGCTACAGCTGTAAAGTCTACATCACTCACTGATAGTCGTATCTTGGCCAGTCTCTTCATTGCTCCCTTCTATCAAATCGTCCTACAAAAGTTCATCACTGTCTTCTTCGAATTTACACTTCAATTCTTTCTGAGCATCAGCTAAAGAAAGCAATCTTGGTTGATTTAGTGCAACCACAATCACATGTCTTGAGCATGGGGTCTGACATTTTGTTGAGTGAACGAGGAGAGGAGCCAGGCAAACACTGCAGCAGTAATCCAACCAAATCATTCAAATAAAGGACTGCCTCTTGACGTAGATAGGTTTTTTAGCTATGAATAGAATCTAGAAAGATTCCCCAAGCTAAAGTTGCCAGTATTTTTGTCAACGAACTCATTGTGAACCAGGGAAAAGTCAGAATATTTCGATGATGGGTTATCTCGACATTGTGGCAGCGAAGTATGCATTACATGGTTGCGCTGGCGAGTTATCTTGTCATATAGGCAGCCTAGGGGTTAAATAGATATCACAAGTTTATAGGTGTGTTTGATCTGCTGCATAACCCTAAGGTTGTTTAATTTTCTTTCACAGCTTCACATACACATAGGTAGATTAAAAGTTCACAGTATTTTTTACTGTATGTTTGTTGTATGATAAATGTCACCTCGGTAATTCATAAGCAATAAAATTGTATTCTAATGTCCTGTAAAGCGAGTGGTTGCGATTGTCGGAACAGAGTGGTCGACTCATGTGGGGTCAGAGTTTCAACAACTGTAGACAGAGGAGAGATGCTAGAGGGATGAGGGTGGGGTGAAGGGGAAGGAGGGTGTCAGGTTTTGATTTCATAGGTCATTTCATCATGGCATCTGCATATCACTAAAGTGAAAATTTGAAATTATTCAAGAAGTTGAAAGAAAAGTTGATGGAGAAAAGTCAAAGATTTTCATTTTCTTTTCAATACCTTATTTAGACAATATTTATTTTTGGTTATTGTGATTTCTTTTCAAGCTGTGACAAGCACAAAAAATTGCTTGAACTTGCAGTGTGAAACAGTAAACGAACAGTGCAGAAATCCCATTTTTTCCTCCTCCACTTCAGGTCGTGGCGCTGTGTGAATTCTTTTGACAATCTCTTCTTCTGAAGTCTTCAGAATAATACAGTAAATTTTGTTCACCTGTTCTTATTATCACTTTCTAAGCCTTGAAATTGCAATATAGGCCTATGTGATCTGTTTATCCTATCTGTTTATACTAGGGTATGGGGGGTGTGTGGGGGGGGGGGGATGCGTGCATGTGAGACAGAAGTTGGATATAACGAAGCAATTTTGAATGTCACCGGCAATTATAACTTTATAAGTGGCTTTGACAGTATGAGTATGTATGTGAGTTTATGTAAGTTTGTGCCTGCCTGTGTGTGCGTATGTGTTAGGGTAGCTGTTAGATACTCATGTATTGTTAAAATGTATGTATGCAGTGTGTGTGTGTGTGCGTGCATGCGCGCGCCCGCGCACACGCATGTGTGTGTGTGTGTGTGTGTGTAGTCACATTTTGGTGTATGTATGTAACATAGATGTAATGTTTTATGTTAACAAAGCATTTTTGTAAAGCACCTAGAGCAGATTTCTGGATAGTGTGCAATATAAGTATCCATTATTATTATTATTATTATTATGTATGTGTGTATTATATGATATATGTAATAATTAGTATATATGTGTGTGTGTATAAAATATAATGAAAAAAATCACTTTTCATGAAATGGATTCAAAATGAAATGAAAATCAGATCTTATTTTTCTGGTTGTTTCTTTTCTGGGTTGATTGTAAATTTTGTATAGAATATATTGATATAAAATGGATACAATTCTAGACAAAGTATGATATCAGTGGATTTTTATTTTATTTAATGTAACAGTAATGACAAAATTGCTTGAAATGTTTACACATTTTCTTATATTGAGTTGTAAGTGTTGTGAATTTTGTCTGGGTCTTTAGAAATTAATATATCAAGATCACACACACACACACATATATCATATATATAACATATTTGGTATGGCCATGTCAGTTTGTGGAAAAAAAGCATTATTAAAAGTGTTTTAACATGAAATAAGATTTATCTATCTATTAATCTGTCAATCGATCTGTCTGTCTGTCTATATATCTATCTATCTATCTGTCTGTCTGTATACATATATGTATATATATATATATATATATATATATATATATATGTGTGTGTGTGTGTGTGTGTTTGTGTATACATGTATGTGTATGTCTGTATATGTATGTATGTATATGTGTGTGTGTATATATATATATATATATATATAGATGCTGTTATTAGTACAATAAATGTTAATTTATGTGGTCTGGGGTCTCATGCATGAAACCTTACAACTGCAGTAGGCAACTTCACCACAGCTGGCAACTCTATAGTTCCTTACTTCCATTGTCCGTTGTGGGGTATGCATGGAGCTTTGTCAGAAGGCAACAGTGCAGTAAGGTATGTTATTTTTATCTTCAGGAATACACGAAACTGTCAGCCAGTAGACATGCACACAGATAGTTTTTCCAGTCATTTCCTGCTTGAAGACAAAGAAACTAATTGACAATGAAAATCCTAAAAATGAAAATTATTGCCTCAAAATGCAGTCAGTATGTTTGGAAGAGCTGCATATAGAATACATGATAACACAAACAGCTGAGACTGCAAACGTCTAAGGACGAAAACGTGGGCACGGATAACACTTGACGTGAACGCTGTTGACGGGCAAAACTGGTAAGTTGTCAAGTTCAACTTTCGAAATTAATAATGAGATGTGTTTACAACGTGTGTTAAATTTCAAAATAGCCAAATTGTGTGCTTGTTTCACAACAGCAGTGGAGGTAATATCAGAACTGCTTGTAGTGATTTGAATGACACTAAGTATGCAGTACAGATTAAAATGCCACGGAAACATCAGACAGAATCATTATGACTTAGATAAGTTAATTGGAATAAATGCACTTGATGAAACTGAAAGCTAACCTGAAGACATTTTAGAAACAATCATGAATCTTTGACAAAAATAAGATGGATCAGAGGAAAAGGAGAAATAAATCTGACATATGACATTTTTAAGTCTGACACAGTCAGTGTGATATTACTGCAGTTGTCATTGTTGCTTGACATATACTGTATGCAGATAAAGATTGAAGTTTACCATCAATCTCAGTTTTGTATTTGAAGGTGACTCCATTTAAGTTTCGATACCACTCCACCTCCGTGCTTGGGGTGAGTCCTGTCAACGTCTTCAGTGTTGGCAGATTCATGGGGTGCTGTTGTTTAAAGGACGTAGTGGTGGTCTCCATTTTGGGAGAGACGCTCACTCAGTCTGGCTGCGTTACTAAGCCATTATTGTCGTTAGTAGGAGGCTTAGTACGTGGTGTCCTAAGTACGTTAAATCAGCAGCAGTGCAGGGTCTCCTCTGGTGTGTGGCCTCCTGGCGACCTAACATTGATGGTTCCCTGTGGACTGCTGACGCTGGAACTGTGATGGACGAACCCGGGTGTGGCCGTGTATGGAGGAATCTAAATGACCAGCGTGGGAGTAATGCCGCTGAAATGGTGCAGTGGATGGGACAGCAAAAAAAAAAAAAAAAAAAAAGTGATGACAGTTAGGTTGGTCTTGTGTGTAAACCCAAATATGACTGATTTTCTTTACATATGGAGTGAAAGTCTAGTGCAAAACTCTGGAACAACATGCAAGACAGTGTAAAAAAAAAAAAAAAAAAAAAAAAAAAAAGACCAAAAAGGGTTGCACAGACATGGGCAAAACTACCAGACAAATTTCATGAATGGAAGCAGCAGCATCAGTGCAGTTGGTAGGTATTGTATGGTTGTGGATTTTCCAATACAAGTACCAAAGCAATTCATACAACAATCTTGGTGCAAAACATTTTGTTTTCATTTAGATGTAATTCTATCTGTTACAAGTTATCATTTGATAATTATTTTAAAAGCGCAACTAAATATTGGTTCAAACTTTACAATAAAGCCTGACCAGCTTGTACTGATCAAGTTGTTTGAGAAAATGGGAATGTTTTGATTTAAAATCTAAAGGAGGATATAGTTGCTCTTGGCGGTGACATATTGCATATATCTGGGATGCCTTGATTTGTGTTGAAACTTTATCAGTTCTATGTAAAATTTGATTTGAATTGATAATAATGTATGACAAGAATAGAATTACTCAATTAGTGTGCTTTCTTACTATTATTGATTTCAAACTTCAAGAATTATTTGTGTTTATAGATCATGTACATGACCTTAAGTACATTGGTACTTGCAGGTACTGAATTGTTATTTCTTAACACACAACATACCTTTGGACATCAACTAGTTGATAAAGAATGTTTGGTAATGCAAAATATTTTTTCAAACTGCAGTTGAATTCCAACTCAAGCACTCTCATTCTGTCTCTCTTGTGCACACACACAGTGAAAAAGACACACCCATTAACCCCAGGGCTTCCTATATGACAAGATAACTTGTCATCGCAGGCATGTAAACTTTGCTGCCACAATGACGAGATAACTTGTCATTGAAATATTCTGACTTTTCCCTGGTTTGCATTCAGTTCGTTGACAGCTTTGGTAGCTTTAGCTCATGGAATCTTTCTAGATTCTATTCATAGCTAGAAACACCATCTACGTCATGAGGCAGTCCTTCATTTGAACATTTTGGTTGGGTTACTGTCACAGTGTTTGCCTGGCTCCTTTCCTCGCTTGCTCAACAAAATGTCGGACCCCATGCTCAAGGCATGCGATTTTGGCGAACAGAATCAACCAAGATTGCTTTCTTTAGCTGATGCTCAGAAAGAATTGAAGCGTAAATCTGAAGAAGACATTGACGAATATTTGTTGGATGATTTGATGAAAATGAAGAGAGCAATCAAGAGAGTGGCCAAGATACGACTATCAGTGAGTGATGCTGGCTGTACAGCTGTGACAGACGACAGAAAGTGGCCAAATTATTAGCAGGATACAGTGTGAGCGATTTTCTTGGCACTCAGCCAATGCAGTCTGATGAGAACTGGATAAAGTGACCTTGTGAGAGGGGTGAAGAGGAGGGTGGGTTTTGACTGAGGGGGTGTGGCCTCACATCCATATTATCACTTGGAGAAGTCACAATTCAGTGTGTAATTTTTTTTTTATTGTGGTTGTTCTAGCATGATTTTGTGTGTGCATATATCCATTTGTTCAGAAAATATGATATTTTAGTGCAAATTACCTAATATTTGTAATGAACAAGTTGAAAATGTGACAAAAAACAAAACACTGATTTCAAAATGACAGCATATCACTTCAAAATATATAAAATGGGAAAATATCATATGTTTTGTATTCTTTATTCTTTTACCTTTCAAAAAATAGATACTTTTATGGGTCTTTCTCCAATAACAAAGAGCACAGAATTTTTTGAAAATTTATGCCCTTTTTTGTGGAAAAAAACCCCTGGCAAATAGATTTCACTTAAATCTTATTTTCCTGGCAGCGAAAGGGTTAAAAATATCTCATATTTAATTTTACGACGATTTCTTTTTCAGTAGATCAGGAGTATGGGGACACTATGACTGAAAAAACCGCAAAACAAACCAATAACGTGGATGCTTATTTTCAAGGTATGCAAATGTTACAAGACAACTCTGACTCTCACACATTTAGAAAATGGAGACGTGTAGTTTTTGAAGACTGAACATGCAAGGTTCGTAGGGTCCTTTCAAGTCCTTTTAAGTCCTTAGGAATTGGATTTTGGTCAAAAGGCCTTTTAAGTGCTTTGATTCAGCAAGTTGGTCCTTTTAACTCATCAGGAGGTCCTTTTAATTTTTGAAAGGTACTGTTAAGTCCTGTTTTATGAAGAGAAAGAGACTTGAGAACGAAACTGAAACACCTTCGACACCAAAACCGCAAGTTGCAAAGCGCGTTGAAAGATGCCGACGCGATCGTCTGAAACTCAGTACTTACTGTAGGAGGATACAGCCTATAGGCCTAGGCCCTAACAGTAGTGCGCTTTCTGCTCGGTGGCAGACGCGAAGCGTGGTACAGTGGCTGTGAGTCACGCCTGCTGCTGCTGCTTTGCTTAGGCCTAGCCTACAGTGACGTGAATTGCAAAGACTAAATACGACAGTCAAATGGGATTAGCTGTTCTTCCGTTTATGAGAGGTAAGTGTCTGCTGTTCTGCATGTCAAATAGATTGGGGTGTACTGTAAAGTCATGTCGGCAAAGGTCCTTTTAAACTGATTTGAGGTCCTTATAAAGTCCTTTAAAGGTCCTTTTTTGGCTTCATGCCCACCACCTGGGAACCCTGACATGCAGAAATAAAAGATTCTCTTAAAACAAAATCATTGAAATATAAGTGTATATATCTGCTAAGTTGACAATAATTGTTAGATATCAAACTGGCAATTTTCATGATGCTTGATCTTTTCTTGTATACTATGATAATGATATTTATATAGCGCTAAATCTTGTGCAGAGACAAATCAAAGCGCTTTCGCACCAGTCATTCACACGCATGCATAACTCTAAAACTGGAAAATCTGAAGACATGGAAGAGGCAGAGAAGGGATGTGTAAGCTTAATTTTTTTTAGTTAGATGGATAGCACTAATTCAGTGGACATGACTATTACTTTTTGTATGTCATTTAAAAATAGTTTATTGTCACTGCTGTCATTGTCACTTGATGAAACCTTCAGGTATGAAATATTACTGAACCAGTGAATGATTTGGTCACAGCAAATCACACTTTTTGAGTACAGTAGTTTTACCTTACCAGATGCATAACTAAATAATGACACTGATATTTGATACATAATTATGTTTGCAAAGAGAGTAATATAACCATTTGAAAATATGTTGGAAGTGGGTATTGCGAAGACCCTAGAAATCAATAATATGAATTACTGAATAAGTGGAGGAAGTTTCCAGTGGGCACCTGCAAAAATCTGTTGTAAAAAAAAAAAAGAAAAAAAAAGAAGGAAAAATGAAAAAAGAAAGCATTTTATCATTTGCTCAAGGTTAATCTAATGTATGCATGCAGTCGTTTGACATTTGCTAGGTTCAGCATACCATATAATTGTTATTTGAATGAAATGGTGTTCTAGTTGTAATGCACCTGATTAGTTTGGAGTCACATGGACTAAGATGTGCTTTGGCTGTTAGTCATTCAGATGAGATGATAAACTCAGGCCCTGTATACAGCATGCACTTAACACACTTAAAAGAATCCATGGCAACAAAAGGGTTGTCCCCGGAAAAAATATGTAGAAAATCTACTTTGATAGTAAAATCCACTTGAGACAAGGAAAAAATATATGGGTGGCACTGCACTTTGTGTGTGTGTGTGTGTTGGGGGGTGGTGGTGGTTAAGTATGCCCACTATCTAGGATTTAGAACATGATTTCTTGAGCCAATACTTAAAAAATAAAGCCCAACAGCAACACACAAAAGCCACATCAAACAACTGACAATAATAACTTCAGTTTCACTGACAAATATATGCACTCTTAGTTTCTCTTTTGATGAATACTGGGGATAAAATGATTTTAAAATGTTTCAGCTACTGCTCCTTTTTGGCCAAACAGTGGCGGTGATGCCATCAACAGCCACACCACACACACAAGGACTGCTTTTTTCCACAGTTGGTCCACCCCCAGGCAGCGGGTGATCAGTGGCTCACTTTCTTCTCACACAAAAAGAACAAGAGAGGCAATGCCTTCAAGACTCACTTGTGATATGCACTTGATCCAACAAAGGAATTGAGAAAAAAGAAAAAGAAAAAAGAAAAGAAAAAAAAATCTGGCAAAAAGACATGCACGAACGCATGCACGCACGCACACACACTCTCTCTTCTCTCTCTTTCATCTAGATCTATATGTGTGTTTGATAAAAGTGAAATGGTGAGAATGTGGACTGCTTCAGATGGAATTTTATCTTTCAAACATGCAACTTTCAGTTCTCCGAATACACATTTCTGACGAAAAGCAGAAAATATTATTTGGATTGATGGTATATATGTGTTAATAGGCCCACTGGCAACACTAAACAAGAGCTTGCTTGTTGAAGTTATTCACCCACACTTCAGTCACTGGATGACTAAAGTTAAACATTGAGGATTTTACTGACCTGAATAAGACAGATGCTTCGTCAAACTAACTGCCGCAGCTACACCTTGCCTCGAAAGCCCACAGTACTTGCTAACTATTTCTATCATCTGATCAGAGTAAATAAACAGCATAGTTGTTACACACTTGTTCTTTCAAAAAAAACTGGTTCTTTCAAAAAAAAAAAAAAGGGGGTTCTTTGAAAAAAAACAAGGGGAATCCCCAAGGGCCAAACCAAAAGTATTGGATATTCTGCATTTCTTGAACTGTTCCATTTCATTTTACATGGGTTACCATGTGATGACATGGCATGACCACTTGCTAGTTCATAACACCAATCTGCCGCCCTTTGTGTTAATGGACTATACTGTGACAGCTAATTTTAGACAGGCTGTGAGCTGCCAAAACACCCATAGGTACCTCGAAACATCGCTGTCTGCTAGAAGTTGCTAAGCATATTTGTACAAGGCCTCCGAAAGATATGAAAAACAGACATACTAAAGGTTATATCACTGTTAAAAAAACTTAATACATCTTTCATGGCTGAGTATTGCATGTTTTACAGGCTTCCACAGACTACAATAAATAGACGCACAGTTGGAAGTTGACCCTCTGCGTATGTGCAGTGCAATGTGATGAAACTGACAAATTGTGAAATTGTGCTTGGAAAATTGATTTTGTTTATTTGTGTGGTTGTTGCGGACATTTATGCAGTAGGTTTTTTTTAGGTCTGTGCACAAATCTCTCTGAATAAAAAAAAAAGAAGAAAGAAAAAAGCTGCCTTCTTCGCTTCCTGTCAATCATATGCAGTCACAAATTCTTGATTGAATGTTGCACATTCTTGCACTCGTATTCCAAGATGTCCACAACTGGGGTCTGTTGATTACAATTTATGTTATGTTTATTCTAGGTAGTAGCATTTGTAAGATATTCATATGCAGTAAACACATCAATGTAGTCAGCATCATTCTCAAATATAGAAAGTGTAAGACCTTCCCACTGAGTATAAAACACAAAAGCCTTTGTATGCCCAGAGTCATGTTTTAATTTTGTAATGTTTTAGTTGAGTGAGATCTGTTATTAGATAATTATCTCCCTTACGAATAATCAGTTTTCAGCCAGTAAGTATAATGTCCCATGAACAAGCACATTGAGAGATGAGTGTGTTAATGTAACTTCCATACTGTTCCATTTTCAGCGACAAAAACAGTAATTAACTGCTATTGCTCATTGTGTCAGTATGTCACAAAAAATACTAAGTTTTGTGCATAAAAAAGGAAAATGTAACAGTAATTTTTGTGTGAAAATATTTAAATCTGTTTTGTGCCCTTCCCAGAGGTGCAATATCATTATGATTAAAATGTATGGAAAGAACTGATCATTTGTTATTTTTGTGCCAGATTTGGTATCAACTAATTAAGTATTTCCAGAGAAAATACAATGTTAAAGTTTGACCATGGACACACAGACATACATACAGACAGGCACACACATACACACACACACACACAAACACAGACAACCGAATGCTGGGTTATTACATAGACTCGCATTGTTTATGCAAGTGAGTCAAAATGACTGTCAGCATATCTAAGCAATGATGATGGTGTAATGAAAGAATGGATTATGTCTGAATTAAAAACAAAAACAAAACCACATTCATTAGGAATTCTATGTACCCCTGAACATGAAATTGCAGCAAGAAATGCAGGCTCTGAAAAAAATCCTAGTTTACATGAGCTCTGAAACATGACAATCTGAAATCAGTAAAACTGTTAAAAAACAGAGGTATATCAGATGATATCAGATGTGTGTGAAAAGAAATCATCCAATCCCCATCCCCATGTTTATCTAACTTTGTGGAATACATCTTACAGCATACTGTCTATTGATAATCTGCTGGAGCAGAAATCAGTCTGATCTCATTTTAACAATTTATTACATTTTTTTATCAAAATATTTCATATATATATATATATATATATATATATATATATGTATATAATAGTCAGTTGTGTCCGACTATGACCATCAGAACAGCAGAGGAGGCAACTGCTGTTCCAACTATTTGGGCTGGAATTTGATTATAGTGGAGAGTGTCTTGCCCAAGTACATCCCCACTCTCTCGGCCAAGAGGGTTTTAGGACAGTTGGCGTTGGGATGGTTCCCAAAGGCCAACTAGCCCACAAGGCTGCAGCACTGAGAGCCAGTGCAATTTTGCCTCCTAGTTTGAGAGTCATAGTCCACTAAAGACCAAGCTATAAATGGTTTCCCATTGACTGGAGAAACCATTGATAATACAGCTGTCACTTTGCTGTTGGCTCAAATGTAAACTTATGTCAATCTGTGATATAAGCCAACTTTTTAAGCCAACAGCACCCAGTGTTCCCAGGTGGTCACCCATCCAGGTACTAACCGGGCCCGATGCTGCTTAATTTTGGTGATCAGATGAGAACCGGCGTTTTCAGTGTGGTGTGGCTGTTAATGTGTGGTTATGTATGTATGTATATATGTATGTATGAAGTATTTTCAGTTTTTCTGAAAATATTTCATACATACATATATACGTACATACATAACCACACACCAACACACACTCAGTGACTTACACCTGTGTGCACATCATACACACACACACCACACACTGTGACACACATACACACACTGTGACACACACACTGACACACACACTGTCACACACACACACACACACACACACAAAAATCTGCAAGCACTTATACAGCTGTTACCTATGCATGCACAGTGCACCCCACCAGTACCATACACACATTTTAGTAGTGCACATTATGTACTGACAGTGACACTTGCACATAAATATACATTTTCACACACACACACACACACACACACACACACACACACAATCTAATAAATCTAATGTCACAAACAAAAGTTAATTGAAACTACCAATTTCCTTACCACATATGGTAAAAAAACACTTCAAAACCTGAAAACAAATATGGCACCCGGACCCAACGGAATCCACTCCATGGTGCTGGCCATGGCTGCAGACTCATTAGCACGTCCAATAGCTCATCTGTTCTGCCTCACTCTGGGCCTTGGGGAAATACCAACTGATTGGAAAGAAGCCACAGTCACCCCAATTTACAAGAGGAAAGGAAGCCGACAGCAACCGGGAAACTATCGCCCTGTCAGCCTACCTGCATCCTGTGCAAGGCAATGGAAACACTTCTGAGAGAACAAATAATGAATCACCTACAATGCAATGAGTTACTATGTGAGGAGTAACATGGGTTCGTCCAGGGGAAATCATGTGTGACAAATCTGCAGGAAGCTCTCGACGACTGGACCAGACTCATCGACCCTGGCAGCAACATTGACGTTGTGTATATGGACTTTAAAAAAGCCTTTGACACTGTACCACACCGTCGTCTGCTGAGCAAAGTAGAAGCCCATGGAATAAAAGGCCCAATACTCAGCTGGATAGCAGCCTTCCTTGGTGATTGAAAGCAACGAGTTAGAATCAACGGAACTTTCTCTGAAGAGGCTGCAGTCACAAGCGGTATCCCACAAGGTAGTGTGTTAGGACCAGTCCTGTTTGTCATCTACATCAATGACCTGCTGAAACATGTAAAAAACACTGTCAAACTATTTGCAGATGACACAAAGTTGTAAACTGCAAGCGATGACCAAGAATCAACCGCATCATTCCAGCAGGACCTAGACAGTCTCCAGAAATGGTCGGATGATTTGCTTCTGAGATTCCACCCACAGAAATGCAAAGTGATGAAACTCAGCACACGGAAATCAGAAGCAACGTAACATATGAAGCACACAGATGCTGAAACCGGAACCAGCAGAGAAATAACCCTGGCAGAAAGTGAGGTGGAAGTGAATCAGGGCACTCATGTCGACAATGACCTCAAATTTAAGCAACACATTGACAGCGTCACATCAAGAGCAAACAGCGTAATAGGCGTCATCCGCAGAACCTTCGAGTTCTTAGACTGCAAGCTCTTCATCCAGCAATACAAGACACTAGCAAGAACCTATCCTCGAGTATGGACAAACTGTGTAGCAACCCCAACATAAGACATCATGCAAACAACCAGAGGATGTGCAGCGCCGAGCCACAAAGTTGATCTCCTCAATCAGTGAACTGCCATACCCAGCAAGACTGGAGTGACTTGGCCTGCCTAGCTTGGAACACAGACGTCTAAGAGGAGATATGATCGACACCTTCAAATATGTCCACAGAATCTACAAGACTGAAAAACCAAAGCTTGAAACTCCCAAGGATGCAGGCACCAGAGGAAATGCAATGAAACTGTTCCCGCACCATACCCACTGTGATACCAGGAAACACTTCTTCAGCGAAAGAATCACCAAAACGTGGAACAGCCTCCCAGACAAAGTGGTTCTGGCACTTTCTGTAAATGCCTTCAAGAGTAGGTTGGATGCTTGCTGGAAGAAGAAACCCGACCAGTACAATCTGTCTTGCCAATAAGCCACGCATGCAAAGTTTTTAGTATACTAGCCATATAACCCACATGGATTGATGAACAGGACTTCCTACAAGACCTCAAACATCGTATAGTTCAAGTTATAATTTCAAACTCCCCTATACTGGATTGAGGATTGGGGTCATCAGCCAGGTTACTGATCATGTATCCAACTATTGCCAAGAAGATACAGTCCAGTGGAGGCTGATTTCCCTCAAAAGCTGTAAACAGTGGGCTCAACCTCAATACCCTGACATGGACAGATCTCGCTCATCTTGTCACAATGCTGATGAATCTCATGTCTGCATCACAGGCAACTTGGCAAACAGTAAAATTTTAGTAATTTAATTTTTGTAGTGTAATTCACACAAATTCATGCTTTTATAAGTTTACAGACCTTTGTAATATCAACAATGGACAATGTGGAATCAGAAACATTCAAATCAATTGAATATAATTTGCTAACAGATAGGTAAAAACAAAAACTGTCGTTCTAGATAATTTCATAAACCATCAACATGAAATTGTTTCTTTGGAAAACACACTAAATTCTTTGTCAGATTATTGTGAAAATGGGCTTACAAAAATACAAGACACAGGAGTGTTTGGGTGTGAAGTGGGCCATCATATGATTTATTATTGCATGTAGTGGTGGTGGTGGTGTGTGTGTGTGTTTAAGAGCACTGATAGGAGTGGGGAGGGGTTGATAAGATGGATAGAGTTGAATGTGTGTCAACAGTATTTCTAAAATGCCTGGAACAAATTGGCTGTATTATCAGTTTTTCATTATTATGATTATGCACATATCAAACCCAGAACGTGAACACACTCAAACTGCCCTTCAGTGTCCTGCATTTTAATTGAAATGACACCATACTACATTACGTGTCACAACCAATTTGGCAAGTTCGCTACAGCATGTGCCAGTGTTAATGATTATTGACTGTAGTCAGTCCACACACACACACACACACACACACACACACACAGTTACAGTGGTTTTGACTAACTGAATATTGACGTACCTGCACATTGTGAGAATGATGTTTTCAGTTAACAAAATCATTCTCAAATTCACATGATGATGCCTGCATGGATGTGGATGCGTGTTCCACCCTCTGTCATTTGGAAAGCCTCTCATTGCAAATAACTTGCTTTTGTTGACCTCGCCGGCTCCCTCTTGTCCGCGTATCCATTTCCCCATACAAGGATAGAAAGCGTTGGTCACTCACGTAATTGTGCGAAATGCTGTCACTTGATCCACACTGATCAAATCTGGCGCAGTATTTTGAAACATTGCTGTAGCATAAAATCGAAGTGTCAGGCAAATTTGCATAACGGGGGTGAGCGATTCTCTTGGTCCTTCCTACTTTGATGTTAACTCCTGTTTTTTTTCGTGTTAACCAAAAAATATGTGCCTTGGATATCAAAAATTCATGTAGATTTGTGAGTCGTTGAACATTTTTATTGGGTGTGTATGGTCCATTGGTACGCATTCTCTTTGGATTGTGTGCATGTTTTGTTGCTTCAACATGAACACGCCATCTTGTTTGGTGGCCAGATAGTTGGCTACTAAAGGATTTCCACCACCTCCAAGGGAGTCAACTTCGATCAAAACAACTGGAAGTAAGGTTTCATGCATTTGTCAATTTGAGATTTAGTTGCTAACTTTAGTGTAGTTGGCAACTGAGCGTTTAGTAAGGTTTCATGCGTAATACCCCTGATAACTGCATCATTTATGTGGAAGTATGTTAAACATCTGAAAGTGCAGGAGTTATAAAGCTTTTATTATATAATTACTTTATTAGGAATATTACAATTTTTGCATCTTTGTTTCTGTGTCTCACTCGTTGATTTTACTGTGGTGTTCATGTACAGGTGTAGTGGCATATGTTGAAGTAAGGACGGCAAATGACAACCGAAGTGCAGCAGTGAAATGGGTATTGGAGAGAATGGGAGCAAAAGTGGAGGAGAAATTCTCAGATGATGTGACGCATGTCATCTTCAAAGAGGGGAAGAAACGTACACTGGATAAAGCACAGAAATTGGGAGTTCACCTTGTGTCTGTGCTCTGGGTTGACAGGTGAGACTGAGAGATCTTTAGAATTAAAAAAAAAAAAAAAGTATTGTTAAGTTAACCAGGGAATTTTCAATGTTTTGGAGGACTTCCACAAATTGTGTGCATATCCTCATCACACTATTCTTTATTTTTATCCACTTCATGACCACAATCAACAAGATGATTACTCTGTCATAAGCATGCTAATAATACCTTTAACCTTTGACCCCAGAGGACCAGTTGATCTCAGGGTGACCCAACGCAGAACTGGGCCACAAAATATATATTACAGGGATGTGAGAGCTACACAGAAACATGTAAATGATCTTTTTCAGCTCAATAAATAAAATAAAAAAGAGAGAGAGGCGTCTGTCACTGGGCGTCACTACCACAGAAAAGTCCCAGAGGTCGTTTGTGAGATCTGTGCATATCCGGAGAGAAAAGTGGGGTGTGGGTGTGGGGCTTGGGGGGTGAAACTTAGGTATGATGTTGCCAACAATGGCTGTTGCGAGGCTACTGCTGATGTATTTGATGACCAAAAATGAAAAGAAAGGTTTGTTTTTGTGTTGATGGAACTGATTCTTGTGCCATAGGGAGAGGGTGGATGGGTAAGGGGGCAGCTCTGTTGTGAACATCAGCTGCTTGAAGTGTCCATTGTTTACATTTTGTTTCATAATTTAGAAAGTTTTGTTAGACTGGGACATTTGGCAAGACTGTTTTTAAGGTAGCTGTGATTTGCCTTGTGAAGTAAGCTCCTGTTTAATTGTGTTGCGTTTTGGATGTTTGATGTGCAAACTTTTGCACAAAGAATTTAGACACATGACCATTAAACTTTCTGTAGACCCCTGAATTGCGTATGTGCTTTGCTCATTGTGGTTCTGTGTCCTCCTATGTTGCAAGTGTTATGTGATCCTAGATTTTGATATCTTAAATGATTTAAGAGGGGGAGAAGAGGTGGATTTAGAATTGTAATGAAGCAAAGAGGACCTAGATTTGCCAGTGTCTAGTATTGTTTTAGGAAATGCAGTCAGTTTGCAACAAAACTGATGAACTTGAGACCTATATTCGGTTTTTGACTGAGTAATGTGAGGCTAGTTTGATTTGTCTTAGCAAGATGTGGTAAAGTAGACAGACACTGACATCCCCCGCCCCTGACCTACCTGTTTTTCTGTGGTCAAGAGAGCAGCAACCAACAAATCCAAGGATGGCTGTGAACAAGCGATGGTGTACCAATGTCTTAGTTACAGAAGATCACTGTTGTCAGAATATTGAACTACTGTCAGTAGGTCTTCAGCCCTTTTATTTACAAAGAGAATTCCAGTGAGTGTCTGTGACAGTTGTTTACATTCACCCGAGGGCTGATGTCAGTATTGCCACGGACAAAATCTGCCAAGTTGTGCAGACACAAGAAACCAGCTGTTCTGACTCTGCATCTTAGTTTAGGTGATTTTAATCAGTGCCGGCAGCATGTGACATGCAAGACATGCAGGGAGAATATACTGTATCTCTGCTATGGGAACATCACTGAGGCAAACAAGAGCAGAACTTTTCCATCTCTGAGTAAGTCTGAGTAGTAAACTTGTCAAAGCATACCAAATTTCCTGAGACTTTAGGACAGCTTCTTAATATTTGCACATTGTTTTTCTCCTCATTGGTACAAAAGAAACAGGGAATCTGAGATTTCATGAAGAAATAAAAACCTCGGTAGGAATGAGTCTGTGCAAGACTCTCAGCTGGACCATCAAAGATGACTATCCACAGTAGATTAAAATGGCATAAGAAATATCTTGCCCAAATTAAGGGAGTGTTAGAATACAGTAATTTCCACATTCTTACACATGGAGGCTGAGTTTCATTGTTTGTTAGAGCAAAGTACACAATATGTGTGCCTCCACATTTGAGTAATATCCACACTGTTGAAAATTCATCTTTGCCAGTATTAGTGTGTTTGAATTCCTGCCCAGATTTTTACTTTTACCATTTGATAATATACACTTAAAAAGGTGTTGGTCTTCCAGAAAACTTAAGTTGAAAGTGTTCAAAACAAAATAAATTCCCATAATGTCTGTCAGTTGATCTGATTTCATCATGTTCAGTCCACTCTTGTAAGTGTACAGTTCTTTAATACCTAATCACATTGGCATTGCAGTGTATACATTCTGCATAGAATCTCTGGTATTTTCTGTTTTACATTTGTCACACTTTTTTTTTTTTATTGTGTATAAAAAAAACATCAAACCAAAACTTTTGATAATTCTACTCGTTAAAATATTTGCATATTCCCCTCCATACTTGTCAATTTTCTGTATATCTGGGCATGTACGAAACATCTTTTGCAGCAATGAATCAGAAGACCGAATCCTTATGATCATAGTTCATCTTCACAATATCATCTACAGTTGTGGAGAAAACAATACCATGGACTTAAAATGTGGTTGAAATCAGTTTCTTTTGTGGTTGGTATTAGTGACAGATGATGACCACTCAACAACCATTCTTATATGTATTATTTTCTAGCAGCAGCAGATATAGTTTTATATAGTCATTGCGATTGTTTTATTTTTTGTTGTATTTTACTGGAATTGGTTCAAATCTGAAATGGTTCATCAAGACATTTTCTTGTGTAAAATAATTTCTTCTTTTTTTTTTTATCATTTGCAGCTGTAAGGAGAAGCAGCAAAGGGTATCAGAGCATGAGTTTTCTGCTAACACCAAACACTGTGGTACACCTCCTCCTGGTATTCGTTGGAAGGTATTTGGCATTTCTCAGTTATTTTCCTTTTAACTCTTGACAACTCCCAAAGCTGATATATATATATATATATATATATATATATATATATATATATGTATATATATATATATATTTTTTTTTAACTTAAAAATGTTTTTGCAAAGACATGTATACAATACAGAGAACAGTATGAAACAAACAATATAAAATGAACAGTAGCATCCACTAGAAAGAGAAAGACAACACAATAAAAAGTGATATATATATATAAATATAAACAGCAACAACAACAACAACATCAACAAATATAGAAAAACAAAACAAACAAAAAACAAAAAAACAAAAAAAACAACAACCCCAATTTGTCCAATCATTTCATCAATCCATGTTTACACATTATTGATTGCAGTAATCACAATGATTTAAGATGACATTAATAATAAAGAGACCAGTTGTAACATAGCAATAGCATCAATTATGCCAACTATTACAGTAATGACATCAAGGATGAGGCGAAAGCGAGTGGTAGCATTATAATATCATAATAAGGAGCAATGAGTAAACCACTTCTACATTATTGGAAAAGAAAACTTGTAGTTAATCACATTGTAAAGACAACAACAACAATAACATTTAAAAAAAAAACAATTAAAAAAAAAAACAAAAACATAAAGACCTGCTAGTACAAAGTAAGGACTATTATACAGATTGATAACTATGGAACATGCAAAATTGGTATCAGGTAACAGTTTCCGTAATTGGAAGGTAACTGTTCCACTTTGTTCGGAAAACATGATGGTTCATTAGTATATAAGATGCATGTTCTTTGGTTTTGTATCTGTATCCAAAAAAGGTGTTCAATGGTTTCTGGATGTGATCCACAGAAGCTGCATTTATCATTATGAGAGATATTCATCTGTTTCAGAGACATGTTTGTTGCAAAAGTCCTATGAACTATTCTTATTTGAAACCATTTTAAGTTTACATCACTTATTTTGTGTATTTTGTGAAATGTCTGTTTCCAGTTAATGTTCAGTTGCAACAAATCGTTCCATTTGTTACAGCATTTAGGGGTCATATTGTTGTTAACTAAAGTGTCAAAATAAACTTTTGTTCCTTTTTCCACTGAATATATCATTTGTAATGATTTTCTCGTCTGCAAAGACTGTCATTATCAATTTCAATGTTCAGGTTTTTTATATAATTTCTAACTGACCTTATGCAACCAATTAAAGGAAGAAAAATTGTTATATTTCCATGCTTTTGACTAAAATCTTCATAGGAAAGGAAACTACTGTCCCCATGCACTATCTAGATGAGAAATATTCCATCCAATTTCTGTATGATAAAACCTTCCTTCCAATTTTGATATTTTGGTTCAGAAAGATTGGTTCTGCTGAAACTTCTTTGCTGTTTGATAGTGGGACCTTCTGACAAAATTATTTGTAGGCTTGGAAAACATGAATCCAGAACTTATTCTTGTCATCAGGTGTTGGTGGACAGGGTCCATATCTATCAAAATCTTCAATAATGGGATGGATTGCTTTTATTATTAAAGTCCATTTATGGTTTGAAAACTTTATGTATCCAGCTCAGTTTAAGACCTTTAATAAATTGCTTGATGTCAAACATTCCTAATCCTCCTATTCTTATACTTTTAATTACTGTTTTTCTACTTATTCGATCCTGTTTTTTGTTCCAAATGAACTGAAAACATGCCTTCTGCAGCTCATCAATATATTCATCAGGTGGATTTGGTAGAAACATCCATAACTGGATTATTTTTGATAAATTAATGACTTGAGAACAGCTATCCTTCCTAAAGGGGTAATCAATCTTTTTATCCATATTCTAAATAACATTCTAATTTAAGATATTTTGTCTTTATAGTTTAATTCCTCACATTCTTCTAAATCAGCGGTAAACCACACTCATAAGATCTTAAATTTTGGTGGGTTCCACACCATTTTTAAATGAGGTAGACATCTAATTTGACATTGTTTTCTGCTACCCAGCCATATTGCTCAAGTTTTTACCTGCATTCATAAATAATCCTGAAAAACTACTAAACAACTCAATTGTCCTTATGATCTCCTCAAATGATACTCTACCTCCTTTGGTCATCAATTGGGTGTCATCTGCAAACTGTGCAATTTTATGTTCTGTATTGTTAATATTAATACCTTTTATCAGTTTATTTTCTCTTATCATTAAGCCAAGGATTTCAACACATAAAAGAAATAAATAGGGTGAAATGAGATCACCTTGACAACATCCTCTCTCTTCTGGAAACCAAGAAGATGCTGTTCCGTTTACTACTGCTGCTGATTTAATATTTTGATAAGAGGTACTTATCCATCTACAGAAGACTGGACCCAATCCAAATGCTTTTAACACTTTCATCATAAAGGTGACGTCAACAGTATCAGATTCTTTTTCAAAATCTATATAAATCAATAAACCAGGCAACTGTTTTGAATTTGAATAATGAATCAAATCATGTATTAATCTAATGTTGTCACCAATTAATCTGTTAGACATAAATCCTGTTTGGTCATCACTAATTAAAGAGGAGAGCACAGACTTTACTCTATTTGTTAAGCAAGAAGATCCAATTTTATAAACAACATTTAACCTGTTGACTGCGCTGTTGACGTACGGCATATGTCATGAAATGTCGCTGGCCAATTGATGTGTGCCGTACGTCATGTTACAACGTTCTATGTTTTGAGTCCCACACTGCAGAAAAAACAGTCTGCTAACCATTAAATTAGCTCCACTGAGAACTCTTTGTCTCCTGAGTTCCATTAGCTAAAAATATCCACCTATTGTCATATTTATGGCGAAAGTTTTGCAAGTTTGTACGAAGCTTAAGTTGTGTTTACAAAGCCATGGCTGAACGCAGACAAACCCCAACACTTGCATGAATATTGGAAGAAATCCTTCACGATGCAAATAGTAGAGATGAAGATTGTGGACTGAATGAGATAGAACTGCGTGAAGTTGATGCCGAAGATGCAGATTTTGACATGCAGGGGGGTGGAAGGTGGCGTTGCTTGACGAAAATGAACAGACAAGCTCAGTTGATTCAAGATGCAGGTGGGTGTTTATGAGGTTTGTCAGTTTATTATTTACTTTCTGTTTGTTGTAACAATGAATATGACTGCATTGTGTGTGTTTTGAATGTGTTAGCTGTAGTAAGTTGCTTCGTCAGTCATTGATCAGTGTCTGTGTGTGAGAGAGAGAGAGTCAGTCACGTGTGTATGCTGTGTGACCAACGCTGCACGAGGGGGTGTGGTTTGCTGGCTGGCTCATTGTTGATGACAGTGTGTATCGCTCGCCTAGAGCATTCTGTGAATTCGTTCCCAAGTCGCCCGAAAGCGGAGTATGGCTGCCTACATGGCGGGGTAGAAACAGTCATACACGTAAGAGCCCACTCGTGTGCCTACAAGTGAACGTGGGAGCTGCAACCCACGAATGCAGAAGAAGAAGAAGTTCCCGAGTGTTTATTGGTTTTTTGTTGTTGTTGTTGTTGGTGGTGGTGGTGGTGGTGGTGAGTGAGTGTGAGGGTGAGTGAGTGTGTGTGTGAGTGTGTGTGTGAGAGTGAGTGGGGAAGGGGTAGGGGTTGTGGGGGGGGGGGGAGGAAATATTTACAAAACTGAAATCAGAGAATGATATACAGAATTGTATGCCTAAATTACTTTGTAAATGTAACACTTGTAGAAGTGTGTGTGTGTGTGTGTGTGGTGTCATTTTGTTTTGTATGAGAAAGAGAATGAAGGGGGTGTGGCATACCATGAACCAGTTTCAGTGTGTGTGTGTGTGTTGGGGGGTTGGGGGGGGGTATGTGTGTGTGTTTGTATTTCAGCTTCTCAGAACAATCAGAAATAAAATGATACCATTTCATAACCTTTTTATATGTAAAAAAAACCAAAAACAACCAACCAAACAAACAACAAAAAAAAACCCAACAAACTTAGTCTTTTATGCAGTGTGTTTCAGGTATGCAGCATGGTGATGTTCATGATGTTTGTCCTGGACCATCTGGAGTTGACAACTTGCCACAAACCTGCAGCTGAAGACCAGCAGCAGCAAGACCAAAGGGCAGTAAATAAGCCTCCAGCAATTCTGGATTACAACAAAAACATTGGTGCCATGGACCATCAAGACCAACAACTGCAGCCCTACAATGCCACAAGAAAACCCTGGTGGTATGAATATCTGTGTGTACATTTTCTACAAATTGCCATGCTGAATGCACACATTCTCAACAAAAAAGCAGGCAACAGTAGTACATTTCTGGACTTCAGAAGGATGTAATAAGTGTCATGATTTTTGGTGACCAAGACCCAGACACTGCTAAAGATGACCACGCTGTTCGTCTGTGTGGACGACACTTTGTTGATGTCATCCCACATACCCCACAGAAGGCCCAGCTACAAAGGAGGTGCAGAGTCTGCTGGAAAAAAGGGCAAAGAAAGGATGTGAGGTTCTACTGCCCAGACTACTCCAGCAAACCGCACTGTGTCTTGAAGACTGTTTACGCAAGTACCACACACAGCGTTTTTACTGGCGATAGATGCTGGGTGAGTACACCCTTTTCATTCTTTGTGTGGACTGTGTTGGAGACTTATGGACCTGGACACTGTTGCACAACCTTTGACAGTGTGTGTGGTCGATCACAACAGTCACAAGAAAGACTGGTTGATAATCTGGTTGATGTTGTAGCAATTTTTTTTTTATTGCATTTTATGGAATTTTTGTGTCAGATTGACTCATTATTTGAACATGCGAGTATAAAAAACACACAAAATCTTGGTTCATTTTCCTTTCATTTGATATATACTTTTATGCATTTATCTTCAGTACTTTTTGACATATAAGCAAATTAAAATCATTGGTGTGTTTTTCTTGTTTTTCTGAAAATTTTCTCAGCATAGGCTGTAGCAAAACATACTAGCAGTGAAGGGGTTAATAAAGATATCGGTCTCCAGTTCTTGATAAATTCTCGTGGCTTGTCACCCTTTGGTATACAAATTATTATGCCTTCTTTCTGTGTTTGTGACAGTTCACCTTTATTCAAACCTTCATTTAGTGACCTGACAATTAAATATCCAAGATTCTTCCAAAAGAATTTTTAAAAATTGGCAGAAAAGCCATCAGTACCTGGACTCTATTGTTCTGCATGCATTTAAGTGCCTGGGTAGCTTCTTCTTAGGTAATTTCACCCTCAAGGTTTTCTGTTTCTATATTACTAAGTTTAGGCATTTCCTTAACCGTATCTGCTATTTCACATGTTTGAATAAGTCTCTTTTTATATAAATGTTTATAGAAATCATTAACCTCCTTTAATATTACGTTATGTTCATGAAGTTCTTCTTCTTTGTAACTAATTCCTTCATACTTTTATTTATAAAGTGTCTTTTTTCAAGATTACAAAAGTACTTTGATACTTTTTCTCCTTTTGCTATCCATCTAGCCCTTGAACGCATGAGTACTCCTTCCATCTTCTTTTTTGTAATATCTACAAGTTTTGACTTATTCTCTTCTAATCTATCATTTTCTTGACATGTTCTAACATTCCAGCTTTCTAAGTTCTGTATTTCTGTTTCTAACTGTTGTTCTTCCTCCTCTGTTTTACGTTTTTTCATAGTGGTGTATGAGCTTGTTTTTGATCTAATCTTCATTAACAGAACATCAAACAGTAATTGGTCTGATATTACAAACTGTATTTCTGACATTGGATGTTCTTCATAATTGTATACTGGAACTGCATATTCTCCAATAACATGTTTGATTTCTTCTTTGGTTTCATTTACATAATCTATATGTTTCAATAAAGAATTGTTGAATTTCCAAAAAGACTTTTGTTTAATTTTTTCACCAAATGAAAGTTAAGAACTATCATTGAATGGTCTGTCCTATAGCCACATTGGATGTCTGCTTCACGTACATACTGTATCAAACATTCAGATATAAGGAATAAGTCCAAACGGCTCTGTTGAAAAAGGGATGGTCTACGCCATGTAAAACATGTACTGTCAGGGTTTAAGTCTCGCCAAACATAATACATTACATATCTAAGTTTATCATAATATCTTCTACTTTGTCTCTAGCTTTAGGGTTATTTATGTGTTTATAATTAAAATAATCTTTATGTGGGTCAAGAACTAGATTCCAGTCACCTCCAATGATCAAGTTTGAGTATCCAATCTCTGTAATATTTTTTTCCAGTTCATCACAAAATTCTGGGGAATCGTTTGGGCCATAAATGTTTACAATTGAGAAACCCTTTTCTACTGCTGTGAAGGAAATAATGATGTAGTTTCCATTAGGATCCTTGTACACCTTTTTGATTTTAAATTCAAAGTTGTCATTCATATTGAACATAACAGCAACACCTTGTGAATTATGAGATGCAAAGTGACAAGTGTAACCCCATTCAGATCTAACATGTGATGTGTATCTTGATGGAGATAAATGGAGTGTTTCTTTTGTCTAAGAAAGTGAAAAACATCTCTTCTCAACGTTACTCAGTCCTTGACAGTTCATGGAAACAATGCTAATATTTTCCATTTTATTATATTATTATTGTGGCTAATATATCCAGTAATTAATAGCTTATACTATATTTTCTAATGGAGTCTAGAGGGCATCCACTCATTCTATTGTTTACATAGTTACATAGTACAACTGTGCAAAGGCTTTCATATAAAGAAAAATACATTGCTTTATGAGTACCCATCACTATGTGGCAGTCATTTATATCATCCACAATGAGACAAGTTAAAATAAAAACAAAGTACATCAACAGAAAAACACACATTCAGACATACAGGTAAGTTTTGGTCAAGTGAGTGGGATCTTGAGGCGACATTCGTGCAGCACTTGGGGGAAAAAAAAGAAGAAAAAAAAAGGATAAGCCTGTGTTTGTGTTCTGTTTGTGTTAACATAGCGTGTGCATAAGTGGGAGCATGTTGCACGCACCTGCTCATGATGCATGCATGTACAAAAAACAACAACAAACAAAACAACAGCAACAAAAACAAACGCATGCTACAACATGACCATATGCATGACAATATCATCTGCACAATCCACAATCACCACAACATACACCCACTCACAAATTCGTCCATTGGGCAAGTGGAAACTTCACACACGTACCGCGGAATACACGGCACAGTTTTCTCCAGCACTAGAGTCGGCAGTATTGTGTCCACCACAGGGGAGTAGGGAACATAGGGACGGGGTGTGTGGGAGAAGTACTGGTAATGGCAAGGAGGGGGAGGGGAAATGACAGTCAGTGGAGGAAGGCACGGTAGCAGCGGGCCACATCAAAGATACAACAAGCAATAGCAAACTCAGCAATACACAGAGCTGAAGAACCACACACAAGCGCACGCACAAATCTTGCGAGGAGAGGTGGGGCTGTAAGTTTAACCTCTCTCAGTTGTGTGCGGAAATCATTATTACATGTTTGTTTAGAAAGAAAATGATGTGTGAAATGAATGAACGGGTGAGCGAATTGTTTGTCTCGAAACACATTCCAATCATATAAAAATTAAAATTTTTTTTTAAAAAACAGGAAAAAAAAGCAAAAAAAGCTGATATTTGTTACACCTTTGCATAAGTTGCAGCTGGCCCATACATCATAATGGTGTGGGTTTTTGGTTGCTATTTTTGACACACTAGTGGAAACAAAGTGAACCTTAGTTATAACCAGGTGTTCTGCTGTCTGTGTGTCCATGTGGGTGTGTGTGCTTGTGTGTGTCCAGGGCAAACTTTCACAAATTCTTTTTTTTTTTTTTTTTTTTTTTTCAGTTTTGAAAAAAAATTTAATGTCCACACCAGAAACATTACAGGATAGTATGACATACACAAGTACATTTGGAGGAAAGACAACAAAATATCAACAACTGAAAAAGAAAACAGTGAATGAGGGGGGAGAGAGGGGGGATGAGAGAGAGAGAGAGAGATACCTATCATTTGAATTCATTTTCCCTTCTTTGGCTTTTTTTTTCTATGGAGTGAATAACAAAAATGGTGTGTTCTATGGTTACATATATCCAGACATATTAACAACACAGGAAATGTTAGAAGAACATTCTGATAGACTGCATCATTGATATATAACTTTGACATGGGTAATAAGGGATAATGTCACACTACAAAAACATACTCAAAGAGAAAAATGAAAAATGAATAAATAGATATAATAAAATAAAAAAGATAATGATAAATATAACCAACATCGTGTCTAAAAGTACACATACTCGAACTCATACAAGAGGATGTCAATATTTAACTGAACATGTATCTTATCTAAGCCAAGAGATAATTATGTATTCTTCACTACTTTTTTTTTCCATGAAATTGATTCAATAAGTGCTTTGTAATGTGCCATTTAAAGGTAAAATCTCTGTACAGCATGTTTAATTTTGCAATGTATTCTTCACTTTGGTATCTCATTTTAAAATATTTTCTAAAAACTGAAAACAGAGGATAAATATTTTTAACTTTGCATTTGTACAAAAAGAACTTTGCAGATATTGTTATGTAAATGAGAACGTCATCTCTTTTAACTTACAGTCGGTGCAAAATAATAATAATTCTTTTGACAATACAAGGTTATGTGTGTTTGTGCAATTGTCATTTAAGAAATGTTCTATATCTTTCCAGAAGGCAGACTTTACACTGCATGTGATGAACAAGTAGCTGATTGTTTCCTTTTTGGTTTTACAAAATGTACATTTGTTGTTTTCAACGATACTCATTTTTTCAAGATTTATATTTGTTGCCAGTATTCTATGAACTGTTCTAAATTGAAACCATTTCAGTTTACTTTCTTTTATACTTTGTATTGTCTCAAATATATTTTTTCCACTTAAGATTGGTTATTTCTTTGTTCCATTTTTCACAGCAATTTGGTTGGTTGTTATCTGCAACAAGAGTGTCATAATAAAGTTTTGACCCTTTCCCTACACTCTGGATTATGTTAAGAGCTTTTTGTATTTTATTTGACTCATTGCTATTCAGACCAATACTGTTTTTACTAATGAACTTTTTGACTGCTTGTACACAACCTGGGAATTCTAAAAAGTTTGTTTTGATGTTAAATTTACTCTTGAAGTCTTCATAGGAAATAAATGCTCCTGTTTCACTGACTAAATCTGCAATGCGGTATACACCTTTGTTCATCCATTCCTTATAGTATATTATTTTTCTATCAGTTTTGATAAACTCATTACAGAAAATATTTTCAGCTAAGAGGTCTTCAGAATTACCAATATGGACTTTTTCTCGAAACATTTTATAAGCTTGGAAGGTGTCATTCCAGAAATCTCCAGAATTTATTCATTTAATTGGTATATCACAACTGCATTTATCAAGTTCTTTAACTAGAAGGCACATATATTCTATTATGGATCTCCACTTGTGATTACTGAATTTCAGTTTTCAAATCCACATTAGTTTGAGGGCCATTATCAGATGCTTAATAAAAGGTATTCCTAATCCTCCGTCTTTTATTATACTTTTTATTGCTGTTCTCCTTGCTATCTTGTCTTGTTTACCGCCCCATATGAATTGAAAACACTGTTTTTGAAGAAGGTTAGTATATTTAGTTGGTGGGTTAGGTAACAATATCCAGAGATATATCAGCTTCGAGAGAATTAGTGATTTTAATACTGCTACTCTGCCTATAGGTGTAATATTTCTCTTGATCCAGACTTTAAAAAGGGATTTTACCTCTTTGAATTTTTCACTATAGTTCAGTCCAGCGCACTGAAAGGTCTGGGGTGAACCAAAAACCTAGTATCTTAAACTGATGGATTCCAATCCATTTTCAGGTAGGGCATATATCTTACATTTGAATGTAATCTACTCCCTAGCCAAACTGCTTTTGTTTTTTCAATATTTATGTCACGGCTTGTTGGCGATCGTTGCATGTGTTCATGTGCAACTCTTTTCCATCCCTTCTCCCCCATTCTCCTTTCTCTCTCTCTCCTTCCTCCCCTCTCTCCCTCTCCACCTTTCTCCTTCACCTCTCTCTCTCCTTCCTGTGTATGCACGTGCATATCTGGGGATATGCGTGTGGCATGTCCCTTCTGAACTTTTTTTTTTTTTAACTCTGAGCTGAGTTCAGAAATCTATCTAGTTAGGGGAGAAAGATTCCCCTGGGCTGTTGATGCCGATCGTTGAGGAGAGATGGGTCACCGTTCCAGCGTGTGTGCTGTTTGGTGCCATTGGTGAAGTTCTGGGGCGTTTTCCTTGTCATCCCCTTCTTCTTCCGTGTTGGTCTGTGTGGGTCTGTTTCACCCTGGGCTAGTGACTGGTGTGCCTATTTACCTGGTGACAGGTGAGAGAGTCTGTGTTTGTCTTCGTAATATTAATTTAGTGATGTGACTTGTGACTTTTGCTGACATCAAGTGAATTGGGTATGGGCGCATGTAAGGTTGAAGTGATGTTTTTATCGGAAATATTTTAAGTCCAGTAGTCTTTTATTTCTAAATATTTGGGGGGAATTAGTAGATTTGATGCATTTAGGTGTATCATTTTTGCCATATATTCAGCTTGGGTAATTGTTTCAATTTGCTTTCTTGTGAAAAAAATGTCCGATTAGTCTGTAAATTTCCCCAAACATTTTTGTGCGGATGGAAATGAGATGTAATTGTGATGTAGCATGACTGTTGTCAGGTCAGGGGCATAGCCCTTGCTACTGGTACCATGTAACCCAGTACTACCTGCCACATGTGAAGTCTCCCAACGATGGACCAGGCGGAGGAGGAAACCTTTCCCAACGGCTGTGAAGGCGGAAGAGGATAACCAAAGGGCAGGGGGAGCTCTTATCCTTGGCTGGTAGTCCCCCAAGGAGACGGAGCTCCGAAGAAAAAACCTGCACCTGCCGAGGCCATCCTTTACATGGCAGTATCTGCACCTGTGGGACTGTGAGCGTCGGTAGGCGAGAGAGTGGGGAAGGGACTGCACAACTCCTCCTCACTAAAAAAAAAAAAAAGTCACCTGTGCTGGTCAGGCAACCAGGCTAATGTCGAACGACGAGCTAGCCCTTCAACACCCAGCTTTTCCAAGCCCTGCGGCGATGGAGAAGTGGTAATGGGGACAGGCAGAGGATGCTGCTGGCAGTTCCTAGTCACAACTCTGCATGCAGGTGGCTGTGGGGTGATGGTCGTCCGCCATAGACTGGGGCAGATGTGGCGCCCGTATCCTCCCACAGTGTCAGAGCAGCCCTTTTTAGGGACAGCACTGCTCTCCCCACATGGGGAAGGGGAGATAAAAGGATCCCCAAACAAAGCCTGCCTCACCTAGTACCTAGTAGGAAACCGCACCTACTTGGACATCCAACAATAGCAGTTGAAAACAGAAGAAAAGAACCAGGAGTCATGCATTGACTCTGAGTGCCTGGAATGTTCGCACCCTCTTAGACAGAGACGACTGACCAGAAAGACGCATAGCGCTCATTGCTAGAATGCTTGATCGCTACCAGGTGGATATAGCAGCCCTGAGCGAAACCAGGTCTGCGGGTGAAACCCAGCTGGAGGAAGTTGGAGGGGGCTACACCTTCTACTGCATTGGGAAGCCAGATGGCACCCCAAGAACCTCAGGCGTGGGCTTTGCCATATGAACCAAACTTGCACGACAGTTTGACAGCCTTCCACGTGGGATAAATGACAGGCTGATGACCCTGTGTCTGAAGCTGTCCAAGGATCGCTTCGCCACAGTCATCAGCTGCTATGCCCCAACGATGACCAACCCTGATGACATCAAAGAAGCTTTCTACGAGGAGCTCAGCCACAACATTTCAGCAGTAGACAGAAAGGACAGGCTGATCATCCTTGGGGATTTCAATGCCCGTGTTGGTGAGGACTTCTCCTCATGGCCAAAAGTCCTCAGACAGCACGGCACTGGCAAGTGCAACTCCAACGGACTGTTTTTGCTCTCGCTCTGCGCGCAGCATGGACTGATCATCACCAACACCCTCTTCCAACAAGCGGACAAGTACAAGAACACATGGATGCACCCCCGCTCCAAGCAGTGGCACATGCTGGACTATGTGATTGTCCAGCAGAGGGACAGAGGTGATGTTTCCATTACACGCTGCATGAGAGGAGCAGTCTGTTGGTCGGACCATCGCCTGGTACGCAGCAAGATGAACATCAGACTTGCACACAAGCTCCAACCAGCCAGGCAGAAACGCCCTAGGAAGCTGAACATCCACCGCCTCCCTATCACCAAGGACGTGCTGCAGCAGCAAATCCAAATAGCTCTCCAAGAAATTCCTGCATCGACTGATGTAGAAGAGGTATGGAGCACCTTTAGAGATGCTGTGTACACAGCAGCAGCTGACACACTTGGCTTTGTACAGAGGAGCCACAAAGACTGGTTTGACGAGAATGACTCTGGAATCTCCAAGCTCCTGAACACACTGCATATACGCCATCAGGATCACATTTCCGATAAAGACTGCCAGAGGAAGGAGAACCAGTTCTTGCAAACCAAGCAACTTGTACAGAAGAGGCTGTGTGAGATGAAGAACACCTGGTGGGAGAGAAAGTCCAAAGAGTTTCAGTCCGCTGCTGATGCTCACGACATGAAGACCTTTCATGATGGTCTCCGAGCTGTGTATGGGCAGAGAGTCGCAAGATCAACCCCTGTTCAAGCCTTGGACCAGACCACCCTCCTGACAGACAAGAAAGACATCCTTGCCCGCTGGGCAGAGCACTTCAGCACCCTCGTCAACAGGGATTCGTCCATATCAGACGAGGCAATTGCAGCCCTCCCACAGCTAGCTGCCCCTTCCACCAAAGCCAAGACCCAGAAGGCCCTGAAGCTGACAACCTCAGGAAAAGCACCAGGAACGGATGAAATCTAGGCTGACATCTACAAGTATGGAGGCGAGGTGCTGACAGACTGACCGCTCTGTTCCAGTCTGTCTGGGAGAGAGGGGAGGTCCCACAGGATTTCAGGGATGCTTCTATTGTCTACATTTACAAATGGAAGGGAGACAAAACATCCTGCGATAACCACCGTGGAATCTCTGTCCTCTGCATCACCGGCAAGATCTTCGCCCGCATCATACTGAATAGACTGGTTGACCATGTCTCCAACACAGTCCTCCCTGAAGCACAGTGTGGCTTCCGCTCAGGCAGGGGAACATGTGACATGGTGTTTGCCGTACGCCAGATGCAAGAGAAGTGCCATGAGCAGAACAAGGAGCTCCACATGGTCTTTGTAGACCTGACTAAGGCCTTTGACACGGTGAACTGCCGTGGACTGTGGAAGATCCTCCTAAAGTTCGGCTGCCCAGAGCGCCTAATCCAGCTGATTGTGTCATTCCACGATGGCATGCAGGCGAGAGTACAGGAAAATACTGACATGTCGGATCCGTTCCCTGTGGTAAATGGAGTGAAGCAGGGCTGCGTCCTGGCACCCACACTGTTCTCCATTCTCTTCTCTGCCATGCTGATTGACGCCTTCCAAGACTGTGACCGGGGCATCTACATTCAGTTTCGCACAGATGGCAAACTTTTCCACTTGGGGCACTCCACGCCAGGTCCAGGGTGTTTGAGGCACTGTTGAGAGAATTCCTCTTCGCTGATGACTGCGCGCTTGCTGCACACACCCATGAGGACATGCAGTTCATTATGGACAGGTTCTCAACCTCCTGCAGGTGCTTTGGACTCACCATCAGCCTCAGCAAGACCGAGTCCATGTACCAACCAGCTAGCTCACAGAACGCCAGTGCCTCCCCCCACCTACAATCAAGATCAATGACACAAAGATCAAGTCAGTCGACAAGTTTTGCTACGTGGGCAGCACCCTACGCAGCAATGGAGCCCTTGATGCAGAAGTGACGCTGCGCATCGCCAAGCCCAGCTCCACCTTTGGCAGACCCAACAATAGGCTTTGGAACAACAAAGGCATCAGGCTCAGCACCAAGATGCCTATGAAAGATCCTCGGCATAAAGTGGCAAGACAGGGTCTCCAACCTCCAGGTCCTAGAGAGGAGCGGCCTGCCCAGCATCGAAAGCCTGCTGATCCAGTGCCAACTACACTGGACAGGACACGTTGTCCGCATGACAGACAGCAGGATCCCGAAGATGCTTTTGTATGGCCAGCTGAAGGAAGGCCACCGTGAACGTGGAAGACCCTGCAAGCACTTCAAGGACACCTTGAAGACAAACCTCAAAGCCTGTGACATAGACATTGCTTCCTGGGAAACTGATGCCCTTGATCACTCTCGCTGGAGGATGCTGTGCTCTAGTGGCATAAAGACGTTTGAAAACAAGAGAACACTGGCCATTAAGGAGAAGCGTGAGCATAGGAAGCAGGGCTCAACTTCTGGAGACGTTTTCCCTTGCAACACCTGTGGGAAGTGCTGCGCATCCAGAATCGGCCTCTTCTCCCGTATGAGGACACACACCGACAGATAAGCCTGCCTGCCTACTCATCCGTCGGACCAACGGGAGACTCCATCGTATGACTGGTGCTGTTTCTATTATTCGGAACTAGTGGATACTGAATTATTGTTATTGCTGTTTATAGTTAGTCACAATAGACGCTTTGGATTGTGTGTTGGTTTACCCCTTTTATTATTTAGGAAAGCTGTAACGAACAGTTCAGATACTTTTCACCTTTTGTATGCTGGTGGGTTATGCAAAAGGTTATCCACTTGCTCCCTTGTCTTGTGTAATGAATATTGCTTAAGGAAGGGATGGGAGGGGGAGGATGTACTCTTTTATGACTGGTAAAAAACAACATAGTCTACAGAGACAGTGGGTTCTTACAGATTTTCCTGTGTTTCTCTCCCTTCCGTGCCACTGTCTTCGACAGATCTCCAGGACAACTGGGACGGTCCTCGTCTCCTTTCTAACTTGTACTTCCCAAAACTTCCTCGCTCCCACTCCCGCTCCCGCTCCTCACATCCAACGTACCCTTTCCCACTTTCCTGTTGTGCCTCACATCCCGACCTTCCCCAGCCATCGAATCTGCAAGTACCGTAAGTTTTCACCTGTCGGGAGGAATTCTAGTCCTGTGAACTCTGGCAGCATCGTGAACTGAACTGGTCCTGCAGTTGTCTGTGGCTGATATACAGTTGTGCTGTGGTTAGAGTGGGGGGGGGGGGGGGGTATTTATTTGATTGCCTATGTTTTGATTTGTCACGAATACTTGTTTTGCATGACCACAGTAAAACAACGACCTGAACTCATCTGTGTTTCTGTGTTTGTGTTGTCGGGACGTACGTTAGTCTGGCAAGGGGTGGGGGTTACATGGGCAACCCCTTACTGGTTGTGACAATGGTGGAGATGCGGGGTAACTGGCTAGGTTAGTTAGAAGGGTACGGTGGGGAGGGTGTCCTTGTTCTGTTTGTCCTATCACTTTGTTCACGGTGGGTGAGATTGAGATTCTGTTTGGATAAATTGAACCAGATGTCTGTACTTCACCCTTCATAATTGAGGACTGTAGTGTGTGGGGTTGGACATTAAAAATTTTGTCTGTTTCATTTGTGCTTCTGAGAGCATTTCTTTACTCTTCTGGAATAGTAAACCCCAGATTTGGTCGTATGATGGATGTGTGTTTGAGGTAAGCCTTAAACTTCAATCAACCTCACTATGCAGACTAGGAGGCAGGCTTCTAATGCTGCCACACCAGGCGCCACGACACCGGTGGCCAAACGAGATGATGCGAGGGTTTCTCCTCATACCTTTGAGAAGACTGAGTTGTCTGGCTGGGTTAAGGACCAGTTTAGTAAACATCCCCTTGGCTCGCTCACTTCAGCAAGTAAAGGTGCGGCCCAGTTGGATGCAGTTTCTGTCTGAGACCTTTATGCTAAATTCCGGACTTTAGGGTCTGACTTGGGTTTGTCTGGCGAAGCTTTGGCTCAATTCATTGTAGATGCAGTAGAAAAAGAGGAGGTTTGAGAAGAAGTTAGAACTCGAACAAGAAGAAATAGAGGCCAGGTCTGTGCAGCAGCATCCCCTTACACCCTTTGATGGCAAGGATGACCTTGATTCTTTTCTCACTCATTTTGAGAGAGTGGCTGTCTTGAATAGGTGGAAACGAGAGTCCTGGGCCTCCCGCCTGGTTACCTTACTTCAAGGCTGAGCTCTCAGGAGAGACGGGTCACCGTTCCAGCGTGTGTGCTGTTGGGTGCTGTCAGTGAAGTTGTGGGGTGTTTTCCTTGTCACCCCCTTCTTCAGTGTTGGTCTGTGTGGGTCTGTGTTTCACCCTGGGCCAGTGGTGTGCCTATTTACCTGGTGACAGATTTTCCTGTGTTTCCATCCCTTCCGTGCCACTACCTTTGACGGATGTCCAAGACACAAGTCTGGAGCAGTCCTAGTTCCCCTTCCACCATGTCCACCCCAAAACTTCCTTACTCCTGCTCCCACTCCACACTTCCAACATACCCTTTCTCACTTTCCCATTGTCATTCTCGTCCCGACCTTCCACAGCCATCAAAACTGCAAGCGTCGTCCGTCTTCAGCTGTCTGGATGAGTCTGAACTCAGGCAGTGTAGTTGAGCAGAAATGGTGCTGCAGTTGACTGTGAAATTGTAGAATTGTGTTGTGGTTAGACAGAGGTTATAAATTTGAATGCTTTGTTTTGTGGTGTTTATTTATTTATGTATTTTTCTATGACCACAGTAAAAAGAGAATGAGCTGAACTCTTCTGTGTCTCTGTGTTTGTGTTGTTGGGACGTTAGCTAGTCTGGGAAGGGGTGGGGTTTCATGGGCAACCCTTTACGGGTTGTGATAATTTATAAACAAACCAGACACTTTTCCAAATAAATCTAGAGTTTCCATAGAACTTTCAAAAGATAATCTGTCCCCTTCATTTATTAACTGTGTATCATCTGCAGACTGTGACAGCTTGTGTTCTAAATCATTAATGTGTATTCCTTTGATATTTTTGTTTTCTCTAATCATAATTGCTAAGACTTCTACAGATAAAATAAATAAATAAGGGGAAATGGGGTCTCCTTTCACAAATTCATGTTCTCTGGAACTACTTTGTCTGCCAATACCAAATTTGGTTCAAACACAGTAGGAAAAATAAATGTTACAGTCATACCAATAATAGGTTGCAAGTCTTCCAAAATAAGTGGTATTTCCTGATCATTAATGGTTTATTTCGTTTAGGCTTGACCCAATCCAAAACATTCATAATCCCACTTCCCAGTTTCCGGAACATAGGCCATGTTTGGTTAGAAGACGGTTTGACATTGTTTTTCTTGTTCGCAGTTAAAAGGAAGAAATGCAAAATCTGGACAGGATATATACAGTGACACTAACTGCAACATCAACATGTTTACTGCATATGAATATTTTTTAGTGGATTCTGAATTAACTAGACTGAATATAAAAGAGAAATTGAATGGACCTTGTCATAGTTTCCAAGTGCAACTGTGCCTGTCAAACAGGGATCTCCGTAGATCTAGAGAAATGTTGCGGTGTGCTTGAGGCAAAATAAGATGATTTAAACAGCGTAGATACTGCAGTTGATTTATCACTCTTTAAAAAAACATGCTAGAATGTTAATTTTTGAACTTCATTGATAGATATGCAATAGCGCTGTGACTATTTCTTTCCACCCGAACATGCTTGGTTTGAATCTGCTTTTATGCACCCCATCCCCTCCCCCCCTCTTTTTTTTTTTAACCGTAAGCTTTATGATAAATGGAGAACACATTTTAACAATTAAAAAAAAAAAATTATTTGTTGTTGTTTTTTTAACCCGTAGGCTGCCTATATGACAAGATAACTCGCCATCGCAAGCATGTATGCATCGCTGCCACAATGACAAGATGACTTGTCATTGAAATATTCCGACTTTTCCCTGGTTTGCATTCAGTTTGTTGACAAAAGTACTGGTCGCTTTAGCTTGGGGAATCATTCTAGATTGTATTCATAGCTGGAAACACCATCTACGTCATAAAGCAGTCCTTTATTTGAACGTTTTGGTTGGGTTACTGGACGCAGTGTTTGCCTGACACCTCTCCTCGCTTGTCCATCAAAATGTTGGACTGATGCTGTGCTCAAGACATGCGATCGTGGCGAACTACCAAGATTGCTTTCTTTAGCAAATGCTCAGAAAGAATTGAAGTGTAAATTTGAAGGAGAAGACAGTGATGAACATTTATAGGATGATTTGATAGAAAATAAAAGGAGCAATCAAGAGAGTGGCCAAGATATGAGTATCAGTGAGTGATGCCGGCTGTACAGTGTAGCAGATGACAGAAAGTGACTGAATTGTGAGCAGGACACAGGGTGAGCGATTTTCTTGGCACTCAGTCAACGCGGTCTGATGAAAACTGGATAAAGTGACTGTGTGAGAGGGGTGAAGAGGAGGGGGGGGGGGGGGGGAACTGAGATGGCGTGGCCTCACATCCATATTATCACTTGGAGAAGTCACAATGCATTGTGTATCTATCTCTTTAGAAAAAAAAGAAGATATTTTAGTACAAATTACCTGACTAATGTTTGTAATGAACAAGTTGAAAATGTTACGTAAAACAAAACACTGATTTTCAAAACAACAGCATGTCACTAAAGATATATAAAATGGGAAAGCATCATGTGTTTTGTATTTTTTATTCATTTACCTTTCAAAAAATATATACTGTTATGGGTCTTTCTCCAATAACAAAGAGCACAGAATTTTTTGAAAATTTATTTCCGTTTTTTGGGAAAAAGCCCTGGCAAATAGATTTCACTTAAATCTTATTTTCCTGGCAGCGAAAGGGTTAAAGTGTGTATCACAAGTGAGTCTTGAAGGCCTTGCCTTTCTTGTTTTTTTTTTTTCTGGTGACTGGCTGTGCAACTTTATACAATAATTTAGTTTGAAAATCTTTCATTATCTTTTCTGCATTTTGAAAAGCACAAGAGTGTTTCAAATTTTGTGACGAATGCAGAACTGTTTTCATCTTAACTCAATGGAGACATAGTTAAATAGTTAGTGTAGTTTTGCTGCAACGGGCTATTTTGGTCATATTTGAAAAATTCAACACTTTTTCACACAGAGACATACAACTTATATATCTCTAGAAAGTTTACTATCTCTTCTAAGATTTTAAAACAGTTTTTTCATTTCATGCTGCTAAATATATTTTTTTTAATGTTTTAAATTATGTCACTAAATACTGAAAAACAGAAAAATTTGAAAAATAGGTATACCGTACTCACAAGGCATGTCATTTCCATCAGCTAATCCACACAGAAGAATAAGATGAATTTTTCACACAGTAAAGTTCCCAAATTCTCATGAGTCAGTTTGAAATCATGTGTTGCACAACCAACTTAAAAAAAAAAATAAAATAAAAGATCGCAACACTGGAAAAACAGAAAACATAAAACCTTACAAAACCATCACTTGAAAAAACAACAACAACAAAAAACCCCACCTATTTACTCATTTCTGCTGCAGCTAAGTCATTACTTGCTGTAGTCCTTGATTGTGTGAAACACTTCAAAGCATGGAAGAGCACAGAAGGGCACTTTGCACTGTTTGCACATGATTGTGGTGGATTTTTTTGGCGTTTTTCAATTGTTGATGTGATGCTCCTTGTGCTTTCAGTTTGGCATAACACCTTGCACTCTCTCTGTGTTTTCCTGGTCTGTTGCTCCCAGTGACTGTATAGACTCAGTCTCCCCCTGTCTGCTCCTGTGTCTGGCAGATCTCCTCTTCATGCTTGTAAAGTGTTTTGAATTTGTAACAGACAATGCTGTCATAAGAAAAAAGAAGAAGAAAAGCTTTTCTATGTATTGCAAAAAAAGGGCAAAAAAAACAGATGAAAAATAAACATCAGTAATACACATGCATAATAATTCTGGAGTGACAGTTTGAATAACACACATGCACATACACGGCCATGCATAATACACTGACACACTCATCGCACAGAGCCCCCCCACTCCCCACACACACAATTTAATAAGTGCACACACAGAAAATGATAATTTTACATTGATCTGTACAAATTATTCATTAAAAATTGTAAAATTCAACATTATTTACACAAGAAATAAATTAGCAATAATATCAAATTGTAAACACACTTACCTCAACAGGAGTAGGCGTGTCTGGAAAGTCAGTGAGAGTCCAA
>NC_134878.1:38602712-38800212 GCF_041734735.1 Babylonia areolata
CATATTAAATTCCGACATTTAATTTTATACAGTAATTATTTCTGATTCGATGTTTTGATCTGTCAGACTTTTTTACCTTTTACTATCTTTTCCATGACTGCTCAGATACTTCATGCAGGTTCTGTCATTCATTCCTGGTGGAGCATAGGCCATCGATGACCCCTCGCCATCGCATTCTGTTCTGGGCTGTTCTGGCCATTCCAGTCCAGTTGGTCCCTTGCTGCTTCAGCTCTGCCTTGGTATCTCGCCTCCAGCTGTTGCAAGGCTGGCCTCTCTTCCTCTTTCCCTGCGGGTTTTCCAGGTCAGGGCTTGGCGTGTGATGCTGGACGCTGGCTTCCTGAGGTGTGTTCTGATCCATGCCCCACTTCCTCTGCAGTATCTGCTTGGCCACTGGTTCCTGTCCCACTCGCTCCCAGAGATCTTTGTTTCGGATCTTCTCCTGCCATCGGATCTTGTAGATGCGCCTCAGACAGGTGTTGAAGAATGTCTGAATCTTCTGCTGCATTGTCTGTGTTGTCCGCCATGTCTCGCATCCGTAGAGCAGAATTGACTTCACATTGGAGTTGAAGATGCGGAGTTTGGTTTCATACTGATTGCTCCAGATGTTCTTGAGCATGATGAAAGCAGTTCTTGCCTTGCCGATTCTGGCTGTGACATCTCGGTCCGTGCCTCCCTGTCGGTCAACCACGCTTCCCAAGTAGATGAAAGACTCCACCTCCATGATGGGCTCTCCACCGACTGTGACTGGTGTGTTGGCAGTGTGTTGATCTTCATCAGCTCGGTCTTCTTCTTGTTGATCTTGAGCCCTGTCCTGGCTGACGTGGTCTCCAGGCGAGTGGTCTTGCCCTGCATCTGGCTGTGGTTGTTTTGACAGGAGTGCCAGGTCATCAGCGAAGTCGAGGTCATCCAGCTGTGTCCAAAGTGTCCACTGTATACCATTGTTCCTGCCTGTTGTAGTGGTCTTCATGATCCAGTTGATGACCAGGAGGAAGAGGAATGGTGACAAGGGTCATAGAAAACCTGGAAAGTCATGAAATTTGAAAACATGATTTTCCAGGCCTGGAAATTCATGAAATTCAGAAATTCTGGTCAAGGTTATGGAAAAGTCATGGAATTTAAATAAAAAACCAAAACAGAAGCTGGTGGGGTTTTTTGTGTGTGCATGCAAAAGTGTGTGTCTGCAAACTTCAAATGAACATGTTAGCCAGACACAGCACTGAGCTCAGTAAGTCACAGGCTTCTTTGACAATGAGGCTTGGAGATGAGTAATTGTCAAACTGATTCGGATTGGTTGAGAGCTCTGATTCAAATGCTTTCATTGGTTCTCTCACATAAACCGCGGCCCTCAGCCTAGAGCGTCGTTTGGAATTGAGAATGACATGAGATGCAGTTAAAAGATGTTGGAGAAGTGTAAATTAATGAATTGTGGCCAATAGCAAAAGACTTTTCAAGTTGGCTGCAGCTCACATGGATCCTACAATGGCTTACTGTACGGCATTCCGGAAGTCTTTCAATATATAGAACATGGACAAGCTGCATTGAAAAGTCAAAGCACAGGAATGCACTGAAAGATTTGGCGATGGCTTCCATTCGGCTGACGGAATTTTTTGGAGTTTTCTACGTTAACTTCAAAACATATCTCATCATTTGCTCTGTGTGTTCTGTCAAATGAAACAGCATCATTGTCAGTTTCATTGGGCATGCCTGCAGTGTATTTGGGAAAATCCAGTGAGAAAGATGCCAATGTCAATCAGCAAGTTACACAAAGCAACACCTGTGTATGTGTGTGCATATATGTTGGTGGTATTCAAAACATCAAAGTAAAAAAGAAGAGGCTGCTCGCTGCTGCTGCTGCCTCCTGTCGAAATACTACCAGCACCTAGATGACAGAAGAAGAAAACTGAGGATGCTGAGAAGAAAAGAAAGGGACATCTGACAAGAGGCGACATCAGATTTTTTATCTTCTGGGTGTTGCCGGTTGGGTGGTCATCATACTTCCCGATTTCTGGATGACAGTGTATGGTGGGGGTTGAATGGAGGAGTGAGCTTGTTTATTTTGTTCCGTTTTACCAGTACACTGTCTCCAGGCTTCAGGCTAGAGTTCTGGATGTGCCGTCATTTGTCAGTATAGGCCTTCATCTTGCTCTTGCTTCTGAGGTCATTGTGAGCAAGAAGGGAGTGAACAGGGCTGGTTGGGGTTGACTGATGGGTACTGGGAGTGCCGATATTCATTTCACAGCCTGTTAGGACTTCGAATGGGGACACATGGTTGCTCTATGAAGCATTGTGTGGTACTGGCGGAGAAATTGGGGTAGTTGTGCTTTCCATTCAGCTCCATTAGCTCTGACATGCTTGTTGAACGTGGAGACAAAGCCTTGAGCTTTGCCATTAGCTTCTGGCCAGAGCGGCATGATCTTTCTGTGTCAAATACTTAGTTGGGTGAGAAAGTCTTGAACGCTTGACCTTGGAAGGGAGATCCATTGATGACGTTGGGTATGCCTTGGCAGGACATTATGGAGTTCAGCACAGGAAGTACTGCTCTCGCTGAAGTGGATGGGACTGTTTCCACCTCAGGGAAGCAACTGCCCTCATCTACCACAATGAACAAATAGTCACCAGTGGGAAAGGTCCGGCAAAGTTAACTGAGTTCAGTACATGGACCATCTTGGAGGGGGGGGGGATGAATGGGCTCACGTTTGCAGGAACCCAGTTAAGAGCACTGGCAGGGTACAGTTTCTTCTACTTGTTTGTCTATGCCGGGGAAACCAGACTTTCTCTCAAATCAGCTGTTTGGTCTTCACTGTGCCCTGGTGGCCCTGATGTGCCATGCCAATGATTCATTCTTTGTTAGGCTGTTTGGAATTACAAGTCAGTACTCACACAGGATAACATCATCAGTGACTATTAATTCATCTTTGAATGTACTGAAGGCTGCTAAGTCAGGGTCATGTCATCTTCCAGTCAGAATGGCAGACATAACTTTCTGCAGAGTGGGTCTTCTCGTGTAGTGGCACACACTTCATTTAGAGTCATAGCTTTGGGTACTGCATTTCTGGAGACATAGATGACATAGTCTTCAGCTGTCTTTTCTCTTCTGCCTGGCATGTGGGATGACTCATGAAGTTGGCAGGACTGAGCTTGTCACGACCTGGCTGATATTGGAGAGTCATATCATAAGGCATTAATCTTACCCTCCATCTTTCAATCCTAGCTGTGGTTGGTTTGGGACTCTTGATGATTCCAAGGAGCAGCTTATGGTTGGTAATGACCATGAAGGACAACCCATAAATGTACAGGTGGAATCGTTCAATGCCAAAGACGACAGCAAGCATCTCACTGTCCATCTGTGAATAGTGTCTTCTGCGTAAGTGAGAGCACGGCTTGAATAGGAAATCACCCTTCCTTCTTGCATGAAGATGGCGGAAACACGGACAGGACTAGCAGTGGCTTTACTGGGGTCAGAGCAGGTGATGAAATGTGAGCTTGTGAGTTTCTCTTTCAGCTTTAGGAAGCTGCTTGTTCTATCTCTCCCCATCACCAGCTGACATCATTCTCTATGGATGATGCAGAGGCTTGAAAGATTGTCGCGTATTTTGGAATGAAGCATGCAACATATTTGTCATGCCAAGGAACGTTTGCATTTCTGCAGGAGACTGGTGAATTGATGCTTAAGATTGCTTGAATCTTTGCGGACAGGGTTGGACCCCTTTTCCCAAGGTCATAGAATGCCTGTTTTTTTTTTGGTGGAGATGCATTTTTCTTTTCACTGGCCCCTTTTTTAGTTAATGCGCAGTGGGGACAGGCCTTGCACAGGGAAGTATTATTTTTGCAAACACGAAATTTTGTTGGATAATTCTTAGCTCAGTAGTCCCCAGCAGTTCAGAATGGGATTAAAAATTTTTTGGTGCTGTTTTCTCCGAAGAGCAGTCTTTTGTTGTGTCTGAGGCCTGCATGTGTAGAGAATGGGGGGGAATTCCCTTATTCAAAAAACCCTGGGTTGCATTGGTCTTGTCAAACTTGGAGAATACAGTGCTTCATTAGATCATGAATGAGATCATCGTCGTCACATTGCTTTCACGGGTTGTGGGTGTGTTGGGATGTTAACATATGTGGACACCCTGGCTTTTTTTTGGAAACGACGATGGGGTGACCCAGGTGTAGGACCAGTGAGCCCTTTCAATGTGTCCAGCCCCAAGCTGTCCCTTCCTTCACCACTCTTTTTGAGTGAAAAGGAATTTTGGCAGTCACGGGGACTGGCTGTATTGTTTGTCGCGTGCAGTTTGATCTGACTCTTTGATTTGCCCATTGAGGAGAACAATCAGGAAAACATCGACGATGGGGCAAATGTGTGAGACAAGGGCAAAACTTAATCGTCCCCGTTCTAAAACAATTTCACTATTTGCGTTTGATGGGGCATCAGGGGGTTTGGAAAAAATCATATGGAATAGCATGAAGGAAGATTTTTGAAGAATTTTGTTTGGAAATGTTTTTTGGGTACATTAGTGGGTCAGTAAAAAACATAGATTTGGGCGACCGGGGGTTATAGGAGAAAAGGCTAGGGCTTTTTGCCAAACTGTCTGTAATTTTCCAATGGCACCCGTGTCACCAAAAACTGAAGGGTTTTTCCACAAAAGGGATTGTGACTTTTTGGGATTCTGGGTTGGTTGTGTTATGTTCACTCAAACACTGTATCAAATTCATGGTTCATGCATTTGATTATTTACATTTTTTCACAAAGTCTCACTTTGGGCCTGTGATACTCACTTCTTGCGAAAAAGGTTTTTTTCCAATGTGAAAATTGTTTCCCTTTGGCAGGGCAAATCTTTAATGATGTGGGAAGCTTTTGACAGATTTACACAGTTTTGTTTTCATTTCTAGCAGTAGCACCTCAGGGGAAATTTGCCAAAAGGGTTGGGGCAAGCCCTTTTCGTGTGTTTTGTCAAAGACTGATTTGTCAAAAATTATGGCGGCACCCCAGTGGGAGTCTGGCACGACTTGTTCCCCAAAGAAAATTATGATGCCGATAAAAAAGTTTTTGATGGGGGAGTGGTTAATTTCTTTCTATGCTGCTGTTCACTGAGTTCTGCATTCCCCACACTTTGGGTAGAAAATTTTTTTCGATTAAAATTGTCTCTAAAGGGGCCTTTTTTCTTAGCCTAGCGATTAAAACCGCAAAATCTGAGTACATTTCACTTAAAGTGAAAGCACAAGTAGTGCAGGCCAGAAGTTTTGTTGGTATGCCGTAAGTTATTTCACCCGTTTTGAGAGCTTGCCTAAAAATTTTAAAATTTCATAGGTAGTATTTCTTTTGGGGTGAATTTTGGTGAAAAGGGTTGATGCCATCGCCAAAGCCATTTTCCCCCTTTCACGAACTATTGTAAAATGTCATAGGCCTCTTCTTGAGTAATGCTGTTGGGAAGTCCTGCTTTTTTTTGAGCTTCAGGATTGTTTTTCCCCCAACACAGGGTTTGCAGATTTTTAAATTTCCACTTCCCCCCAGGAAAAACCAAGTGTTTGTCACAGAGTCCCACGGGAAATTTTCTCAAATGGCTGCAAGGACATAATAGGTTGGCACTGCTTTACATTGAAACAAAAGCAAAATTTTTTAAAAAAAAAAAAAGAAAAAAAAAAAAAGTAAACTCTTACCTAAACGCGGGTTCGCCAGTTTTTAAATTTTGTGGGGTCTGCATGGATGTGGGTTTTACATGTGTGTATGGCTCATGCAACATAAATACATGACATTTTCAGGGGGGTAAAGTTTCTTGCAGCAAGGGTTGCCCTCATTCTCCCACCCGTTTTTGGCCAAAACCGGGTTCTATATTAAGATAGACATGTTTTTTTTAATAGACAGGCTACTTTTGGGACACAAAAAATTTTTCCCTTTCCGGGGGCCTTTTCCATCTTCCTAACCCTTTTCCCCAAAAATAAAAGCAACAGGGACAACTTTCCACACTTCCAAAATTCAAAATATGTTGGAAAGCATTTAGCGGGTTTTAAATCTTTTTTTTTTTTTTTTTTTTTTAAATTTTTTTAAAAACAACAATTTTTCCTTCCTTTTTGGAAATAAAAATATGGAAGGGGGGGAAAACAAAAATGAACGAAACAGGGCAAAAAATAGAAAAAAAGTTTGCAACATACTTTGTATTCCCTGAAATATATGAAGGGAAGGGGGGGGGAGAAATTTTGGACAAAACCCCCGCCCAAAAAAAACAAACAAAAAAAAAACCCAAACAAAAAAAACCCCACCCCACCCCCTCTTCCAAAGCACATTATTAATAAGGGAGAAAAACAACAACAAAAAAAAAAAAAAAAACCAAAAAAAAACTCCCATGCAAAAATAAATTGAAATATTAAAATAAAATTAAAGAGAAAACACCCTTTTTATCCAGAATGTTTTAATTTTAAAATTTTTTCACATACTATTTCCCCTTAAACCAACATTTTTTAAAGGGTTTCTTTTGGAAAGGCAAATAATGATTTCATTGTATATACCCTTTCCCCGACAGGGTCCCAAATGTCGTAGCCGCGCCCCCGTGCCCCCCGGGGAAGGTTTTTGAGTCAGGGGTTTTGGGGAAAAGGGGACGGGCTGATATAAAATGACCTAAAGGACCCTCACGTCCCCGGGCCCCAGCTTTGCTAGGTATGGCAGTTTGGAAAAAGGGTGAAAGGGGGGGGCCCAGTACTGCGCAAAATGCCCCCACCAAAAATTTTTCCCTTGCGCAGGTTTGAAGGACATGTCCCCCCGGGCCCCACCAATTTTTCCCAAGTCCTGCAGCGGGGGAAAAAGGGGCGAAAACGGCGGGGGAAAAAGATGTCATGGAACCCCCATTCCAATCCTGCTGCAGGGGGTTTCAGGAAAATTGGGTCGTGATTTTGACCCGGAGGGGGCCAGCATCCACTGGGAAAGCCCCCTAAACGACCAACCCGCCTTTTCTGGGACAGCACTGCTTGCTCCCCCAACGGGGGGGCCTAGAAAAGGGGGTCCAAAAAAAATGCTCATCCCCCATCCCCCCAGTTGGCTACCCGGGGTAAAAGGGGCATCCCCAAAAAAGCGGTAAACCCAACAATAAGAAAAAAAAGGGCCCGGCCCCTCCCTCCCCAATTGGTGAAAAAGGGGACAAAAGGGTTTACATGCTGGAACATCAAAACCCATGCGTGACTCTGCAGAAAAGAAAACCACCCAAAAAGGCTTTCCCGCTCTAGTCGCACCGAATTTCAGAAAATGAACATTGCCTTTTGCTGGTCCAAAGTCCTTTTTGGCAGGGAAGGCAGCCTCCGGGGAACCCAGGGCGTGGGTACCCCCCTTACTGGTCAGGCAACCCCAGAGCCCGGGACGTTTTTAGGCGTGGGCCCTTTAGGGTTTAAGGAGCCCTTTGCCTCCAAGTTAAAAAACCCCCAACGGGACACCAGCCCGAATTATGTCCTTTGCGCCCCACAAGGAAAAAAACAGCATGACCCTTTTCCAGCTTTGTCCCTTTCCAACCCCCCAAGCGGCCCCACAAAAAAAGGTAAAGTTTTATACTGATTGCGAAACCCTCGTTCAAAAACCCCCCTCGACGACAAGGTCATCCCCCTTGGGCGACTTCAATGCCAAAAGTTGGCCAAGATTCAGAAGCCTGGAAAGGATCCTTGGAAAGAAAGGCTTTGGGTTTATTGAAAAAACGACAAGGGGGCCCCTTCTTCTGGGTTTCTTTTGAAAACAGCAATTTCCCATCCCCAACCCCTTTTTCCCCACCCAAAAGGGCAGCCTGAAGAAAACTGGATGCACCCTCGGCCCCAAAACTTTGGGCCCACCTCATTGTTTTTACATCCTATGCCCAGAGAGCCCTTTACGAGACGCCCCAAAACACACCCGAGTGATCCCCAGGCGGAGTGTCATACTGCCCACCGCCTCGTCCGCAAAAGTAGGCCCCCTTAACCCCAAAACCAAAAAAAGGGAGGGTCCTAGGAAAAATTCCAGGTGGGTTTCTTTCGTCACTGAAGAAAGCTAAATTCCCAGGCGAAGTTTGGGAAAAACTTGAAGCCCCTTTGCCCACAAAAACCCCCTCCCCAAAAAGCACTAGGGGCCCAAGCTGAAATCAGCCATCCGCAGCCCCCTGAAAAATTCCTGGGGTTTTCCTCCAAAAAAGGGAAAAGGACTGGTTTAAACCAAAAAACAAGGGGGAACCCAAAGAATTGCTGGCGAAAAAAGAGATAAAGCCCCCCCGGCCCCCTTTGCAAACCGCCCTTTCCCGGTAAAAGAAAAAACCCTTCCGGTCATATGCAGCAACCTAGCGCAAGCTTCGTGGGGGTTTTAAAAATGGGGGGGTGGCCCAAACCCTGGCAGAGAGGGTTTCAGCTTTGTGCAGACACGGGTGACTCCCGGGGGAAAAACCCCTTTTGGAAGGCGGTTTTAAGGGCCCCTCATCCAGGTCCAGATTTCCCTTTTTGCGCGCGCAAAAGGGCCCGGGCGCTCTTCACAGACAAACTCGATCCTGAACGGGTGGTCGGAAAAATTCCGGGCCCTTTTTCCGGCGCCACCGAAAGGTTAAAAGATTTCGGAAATTTCCCTCCGATCCCACAACAGCCAGTAAAATTTACAACTGGAGGGCCCAAACCCTAGAAGAGACTGCCCAAGGCCTTTAGACAGCTAAAAATGTGGAAAGGCAGCGGGGTTGGGAGGGAAATTCCCCCGGAGGGGGTGGAAAAAGGGGGCCCCGAAACCCCTTTCCAAACTCCACAACCCTTTGTCTGCTGGGGAGAAAGGGCAAACTACCACAGGACCCCCGTGCGCGTCATCTTTACCCTGTAAAAAAAAAGGGAAAAAAAGTGGGACTGCCCAACTACAGGGGGGTTTAACTTTTGCGCCCTCGCAGGAAAGATCTCCCCCAGAGTCGTCCAAAATGGGCTGGTGCCTCCTATCCCCGAAAAAACATTTTCCCAGAGAGTAAAGGGGTGGCTTTGAGCCAAAGAGGCACCACTGACATTTTCTTTCTAGACGCTACAAAAAAATGTCGGGAACGAAAAAAGGGGGAACTGTATGCGACATTCGCGATCCCCGAAAGCTTTCGAAAACCGGGCAGAAAAGGTCTGTGGGAATCATGAAATTTCTAGGATCCCCCCCAAAATTCCTAAAGCATGGTCACCCAAACAACATGGGGAAACGCGTGGACAGGTCGGCCAGAAAAAGGGCCCTTTTGGGGACCCCTTTCCCCAAAGGAAATGGAGGGGGGGAAAAAGGGTTGTGCCTCGCCCCGGCCCCTTTCACGATCTTTTTTCCATGATCTCCAAAGGCCAGAAGTTTTGGCGACAAACGACGGAAACTTCTTTCAGTACCCCCACTGTTTGGAAAGCCAATTTCAACTGGGGGGCTCAGGCCCACCCCAAAAGGGCACTGGGCAACTCATCGAGACTTCTGTTTCCCGCGTGCTCCCCTTTCCGGGCCCAAAAACAAAAGGGCCCCCCGCGATAACTTTCCTGCTTCGCAAAGGCCCTGCGCAGCTCTTGGGCCCCTAAAAATTCAGTCTGAAAAAGCCCGGAATTTCTCCCCCCACCTCCCCCCCGGGAAGTTCCCCCTCCTCACTTCAACATCGGTGAACAGAGCGAAGTCGGTCCACCAGTTCAGCTCCCTGGCCCTGCCCCCTCTGTTGTCCCAAGATCGACAAGGAGATCGACAACAGATTTGAAAAGGCCCAAACCCCAGCTTTTTTCGCAGGCATAAAGGAGTATGGAAAAACCCAAAACCCCTGGAAAAAAACACAAAAAAACACCCGGTGTACAGAGCTTTTGTATGCCCCCCTGTTGTAGGGCTCCGCCCCCCGGGTACCTACCGGCACCACTTTACATGTTTGACCCTTTTCACCACGCGCCTTCCCCCCCATCCTAAAGCATCCATGGGTGACTAAATCACAAAATGTCGAGGTTGGCCGGCCCAAAGACAAATACCACCCGGGCGTGGAAAAAAGCCCAGCAAAACTTGGGCGGGACGTGTCCAGGGGGAAAGGAAAAATCCCCCCTCCCCAAAAGATCGCGCTGATTGGCGAACTGTCCATGGCCCCCGTGACAGAGGACCCCCAAGAAAGATACAAAGACTCCTTGAAGAAAGCTCCCCGGTCCCTTTTCACATTGACCATGCCCGGGGGTCCGCAGTACCCCGCTAAATTCGAGAGCCCTGGCGACGCACCATCCCCCAAGGTCTCCTCCTTGGGAAAAAAACCCGCGGGCCACCCCTTGGGAAAAACGCAGAAGGAGGAAGAACCCGACGCTGCACCCGCAAACCCCCGACCAGATTTTCCCTTGAAAACCGCGGGCGGCCGACTCGTTTTTTCCCGCTTTGGCCTTTCAGCCATGGGTGCCTCCCATAAACGTGGAAAGCCCCTTCCCTTTAAAATCTTCGTCAGGGGAACCCCGGGCCCAATGATGATGATAAAAATTATAAAAACAACAGCAATTCCCCAATTTGCACTTTAAATTTCACACATTTATATTTTAAAATTTTTGTTTTTTTAGGTCTTACTGGAAAAAATAAAGAACAAACAAACAAAAAAAATGTTTTTAAATATAATTTTTCCCCAATTTAAAAGGGAAAGGGATAGGAAAACCTTTTTGGGGTCTTGAAGCTTTTATTTTCACTTGCTACCATAGCATTATATTCTCTTTTTAAATATCGAAGAATATAATTCTAAAAATAAGTGAATGTTTTGGAAAAGGGAATTTTTTTAATTTACATTTATTAAAACTCTTTTTCCCACAAGGATTTGCAAATCAAAACTAAATCTGTAATATATCAGCTGGAAGCCAAAGATTATTATATAGTTATTGAAAAAATAAATTCAAAAAAAGTTTTTACATTTTGTTTTTAAAAAAGTCTTCAAGGGTTTAAAAAAAAAAATCTTGAGTGGTCACAACGCCAAAAAATAAGTTCCCAAGGATCCTTAAAAATTCCAAAAAAAAAGTCACAATAATTGTGTTTACTAATCCCTTTTTTTTAAAACTAGTTTTTTACCTTAATCCTATGTAATTTCGAAGTTATAGCCACTTTGTTTTATTTTCGTGTATTTTTAAAAAATTTTTTTAAAAAATTTTTTCCCTCCCTATGTTTGTTCCCGTTTTTCAACCGTTTTTTTCAGAACTTGGGGGTGAAACATATTAATTAAAAACCCTCATGGTATTTTAGAAAACTTTTCATACAGACAGAAATCAGGCCCAAACATTCTAGCAAATTATAGATTTAAAACCTTGGGGTCCCCGTCAAAGCTTTGATCTTTAATTCTCTCCGTTCGGGCTCTCTCGTTTCACACATCGATGCTTGTTCCAATTTATTTAATATTTTAGATTGGGTAAGGGATATTTGATAATACAAGGCAAAGGGTAAAGGTTTAAAAAAAAATAATTTTTTTACGAGGAAAAAATAACTCACTCGTGCCCTACAACACTTCCCTTCCCCCCCAACCCCTCCCCTTCCTTTTGAAATTGGGAAAAACCCCCCCCCCCCCCCCCCCCTTGGGTTGTAACCTACAAAATTAATTTAAACTCAGCAAGTGCCCAAAGATTACACTGAAAAACCATACCCAATATATCAGAAATTTAAACAAAGCCAATGCCTCACTGTTTTTTAAAGTGACAGAAATACAGCGGGCTTTAAAAAAACGCCCCCCCCTTGCCCCCCCAAAAATTTTTAAAAATAAATTCAGAAAGTTTCCTATAATTCAGTTCAAAACCCAATTATGAAAAAAAGAAACCACCATGGCTCATAGATCACCTGATCCCAAAAATTATGACAATTTCTAAAGAGTTTTTTTTTGTTTTGTTTTTTTTTTTTTCTCAAGGGGCCCAACTAAGCGCATTGCGTTTCGTGCTGGTTAGGCATTGCCTTTGGCCCGATTGGGTTTTAGCGTATATGGATTTGTTTTTCCCAAAAAGCCCGTGACGCCCTCCTTTTAGGGTACTGAAACGAAACTATGAGTTTAAAAGGGCCTTTCCCTTTAATCTTAATCTTCCCTGTTGGGGTCTATTTCCTTTGTTTTAGGAAGGGTATTGTGGCCCGGGGGGGAACCGGGCCTTTCCCTATTTGAGTGATTTTAAAGGGGGTGGGGCCCTGGGACTGAAAGGGGGGTTGGCTGCCCCTTCTTCTTCAGATTTTTGGGTTTACCTTGCTCCCCCGCCGGGGCTTCCATCTTTAAAAAGGGGGCTGGCAAACCCCCAAAATTTTTTTTCGTTTCCTTTGCAGTTGCGGTTTCCCATGGGAAAGGGGGCCCCCTCAGCTGTTCCCAAAGATGTAATCTGGGAGCCTGGCGTGACAGACGGGGGGCGGCCTTCCAGGCCCCTGCTGGGCTTTTGTCTGCATTTTTACAAAAAGTCCCAAAGGGTGAAGTTTGAGGGGCGGGTTTACGGTAGGGGTGTTATTGGGGATACATCTTTCTTTTTTGGGGTGATGGCGCTTTTTGACATCGTTGGGATTGGGTTTTGGGGTCTGGAATTCTGGGTTTCTGGGTAGGGCCCTCAGTCCGGGAAACGTTGTACTTTTGGGCCTGTTTATTAATGCTCACTGGGGTTTTGGGGTGTCAGGCCAAAGGCAAGTTTCTGTATTGCAAATCTGGGCGATGTACGGGTCACGGCGGTCAGCTTCTGCCGTCTTCAGGAGAGTCTTGATGGTCTGCACAGCTCTCTCAGCCATGCCGTTAGACTGAGGACGATGGGGGCTGGATGTCAAATGCTTGAACCCCCAGGATTTGGCGAATGATGTGAACTCTGCACAGCTTAAGTCCAGGACTTGCTTAAGTCTTGCATCATGCTCCTCTGCATTTTTGCCTGCAATCAACGTTTCATCCAAGTATGTCACGACGCCTGGGATTTGCTCAAAAGCCCTGGTGGAATCATTTTGCAAACACCCTCTGCTGATGAATTGAGGCCAAATGGTAATCTGAGGAATCTGAATCTCCCAAATGGCATGTTGAATGTTGTTAGGTCCAGCCCAGGTCTTGTCCAGATGGATTTGCCAGAACGCTGAGACTTTGCATCCAAGACACTGAAGACCTTGTTCCCGCTCCTGTCTGCTGGCTATCTTTTCGATCATTGGCAGCTGATAATGCTCCTGCTGAATTGCTCTGTTCAGGTCTCTGGGGTCAAGACAAAGACGAAATCCTTCTCCTTTCTTCTCGACAATCCACAGGAGTTCACCCAGGCTGTTGGGTGGTCAACCTTCTCAATGACGCCCTTCATCTTGCATTCGCTAAAGTACTTTTCGTAGATCTTCTCGTAGTGCTGTTGGTACTTTTCTGAGTGCATGTACAACGGGGCGGACTGACTGGTCAACTCTGATTGTGTATTCTTCTTCCATGTTTCCAAGACCTTCGAAAACGTCTGCGTAGGATGCCAGTGTTTAAGTTACGATGATGTCAACAAGCTGAATGAGTCCCAGTGTTTCACACGTAGCCAGGCCAAGAATTGGTTTTTGACTGAACATCCACAATCTGGAACTCTGTCTTTATCTTCGTCTCTTGTCCTCAGACAGTACATGACAGAAGGGGCTTTCCCAAGGACAGGCAGTAGCTCTCCACTGTAGGTAGCGAGGCAAGGCATTTGACTGTTGGAGAGGGCTTGTCTGTAGCTTGTGAAACAGATCACGAGGAAGGACTTGGGGCTCCTGTGCCAAGGGTGAATGTTATTTGACGATCTTGGACTTTTATCACAGCTGTCCACTCTTTTGAGGCTTTGGCCCATTTCACTGCTCACCTTTCCAGGAAAGAAGTTTTTGATTGAGGCAAGTCTGGGTTTGTTTCTTCAACACTGTTGACTTGTTTTGACTTGCAGACTGACTTGAAATGGTTCTTTTTACCACAACTGCGGCAAGTCTGTCCAAAAGCAGGGCATTTTCTGGGTGGGTGTTTGATTTCCACAGTAATAAGTTGCCTCTGTCAAACACTGGCTGCTGTTTTTCTTGCTTTGCTTTTCTCCTGCTTAGTCAGACTGTTAAGATTGCTTGTTGAAAGGAAACCTTTCCTGCTTGCTTCTTCAGACATCAACTTGAGTTGCGCTTCTGTTGCTTCAGCAGCTCTGCAATATGTCCCCTATATGTACTTTTTTCTTCAAATATTAAGAAACGGGCCATTGAATGTGGTTGCTTAATCAGTCATTGAATATAACAAGTTTTGAAAAAACAACAACAAAAAAACCCGTTTAATTTCGGTTATTTCTGGTGTTTGTTTCTGTTTGATGCAAAAGTTCTGCATTTATTTTGAGAGATAATTTGCAGTAAGCGTTATTTTTTTTCATTTTTATTTTTTATTTTTAGATTCCAACTATGACTCATTTAGTTAACTTTTTTTGTGGTCCCTTTTGTCTTTTTAAATTTTTTAAAATTATTTTTATGTAATTTTTATGTTCTCTTACTGTTGGAAAGTTGTGATGTGGACAGAGAAAGTTTTAAAACTTTGACAAATTTCTCTCTCTCTCTTTCTCTCTCTCTTTCTCTCTCTCTCTAAACATTATACACACATACATACATATATATATATATATATATATATTTGTTGTCCCATCATCCATGCCATTTTTTACCCATTCCTAGTCCCTTCAGCAAGACCCAGATTCATCTGCCGCAGTTAAAGCATCTGCAGTCCAGAGGGAATTATTGATGTTAGGTCGCCATATTTGACAAATCAATGTTATTATTGTAAAATACTGAAATGCCAATCTTTGTGGGCTGCTTCACAGTTTCAGTTCCAGTTTCCTAAGGTGTTACTGTGTTCCGACAAATCCATAAACGCTGCACCAAATCTGCTTGGCAGATGCCTGACCAGCAGCATAACCTGTGCTTAGTCAAGCCTTGGGTGCATGCATATGTATTTTTGTACCTATCAGAGTGGATTTCTTCAACACAATTTTGCCAGAGGACAATACTTTCGTTGCCATGGGTTCTTTTTCAGTGCGCCAAGTGTGTGCTACACACAAGATCTTGGTTTATCCTCTCTTCCTGCATCTTGGGATGAAGAGCAGGGCAGTCCTTTTAACAATCTTCAACTCCAGCTGGAAGATAGGATCAGTCCCACAGTGTTGGAGGGAAGCAGACATGATCCCCATTCACAAAAAGGGAAAGGGCAAGTCGAAGGCAGACAGCTGCAGACCCATCAGCTTTACAAGCTGCTAAGGAAAGCTGATGGAGAGACTTGTCAACACTAGGCTTGTCTGGCACCTTGAGTATCAGCTGCTGAGCCCTGAACAGGCAGGCTTTCTGCCAACACAGATCAACGGAAGACCAGATCACATTCATCACTCAAAGCATTGAGGACGCATTTCCAAAAAAAGAACATGCTTGCTGTCTGGATTGACATGGAGAAGGCGTTCGACAAAGTCTGGAAGGACTGACTCGGGCTCAAACTACGGTGATGTGGTGTGTCTTGGAGGATGTACACCTGGATCAGCCAGTACCTACACAACCGCCAAGCCCAAGTCAAGATTCAGGGCCAGAAGAGCAAGAAGAAGGTGCTGAGACAGGAGTACCACAAGGAGGAGTCCTTTCACCAACACTGTTCCTCATATTCATAGATGACATCGTCAGAGAACTGCCAAGAGGGGTCAGGGGAGCGATCTACGCAGATCTCTTCTTCTTCTTCTTTGCGTTCGAGAGCTACACAGTCAGGGTCGAAGTCCGAGGGATGCCACAAACTCGGACGTCCGGTGAAGATCGGCTGCCGTCCCCCAGAGCTTGGTGTTGAGGTCAGCACCCCCAGGCCAGGACTGCTGCCGCATCTTCTCATACAGGGGGCAGTCTTGGAGAATATGGGATGGGGTCTGGTCAGCCTGGCCGCAATCACATAGGGATGTGGCTGCCACTTCCAATCCTCTTCAGGTGTGCTCGGAGGCCGCAGTGTCCTGTGCGAAGGCGGTAGATGGTAGTCTGGTGTCTTCTCTCCAGTGTCCTGATGGGATCTTGGTGTGCCTGGTAACCTCCGTTCAGGGTGACCCAGCCTCTTCGGAATCTGCTGCGGAGGAGTTTTTGTTTCCTCATATGTGGCAGGAATGGTTGGCTGTGTGAGCTGGCTTCCTTCCTTAGCGAGGTGGTCTGCACGCTCGTTGCCTGGGAGGCCTACATGTGCAGGCACCCACTGGAGGGTCGTTGGGGCTGTTTGGGTAAGGGTTGTGAGGGAGGCCTTAAGGGACTGGATAAGTGGACCAGGATCAGGGGAGTCAAGGGCCTGGAGTGTGGACATGGAGTCAGTGAAGATGGAGATGCTGCCAAGGGGCTTTCCACAGGAGGAGAGGAATTCTGTTGCTGTTTTGATGGCCAGGACTTCAGCTCTGAAATTGGAGCAGAGCTTTCCTCCAGGGAGTGCGATGCTGCTGTGCTCTCCATCGGGAAATCTGACGTAGACACCACTGCCTCCGTTGTGTGTGGCTTCCTCCGCTGATCCGTCCGTGTATACATGGGTCCAGGAGCTGGCTGGGTAGGACTCCTCTATCATGGCCAGAGTCAGGATCTTGAGAGTAGCTGGTTGCTGGTCTTTGGTGGTGATGCCAGGAACTCTGAGGCTGATGGTGGCCTCTATCTCTTGGTCAAGCCTCCAGTCAGGCAAGGCAAGGTCAGTGCAAGACTCCCCTTTTGCCGCCAGAACATCGCTGTGCTGTGCTCTAAGTGCTTTATACTGGTGATTGAGGCTCTGACATTTGAGACGGTTCTTGGTGGCTGCTCCAGTCTGTGGTGTAGGTGATGTGAGGGCAGTCTTCTGAGCTTCTCTCCCTGCATCAGGACTTTCAGGTTGCGTCTTCTCTCCAGGGGCTCAACGTTAGCAGTTTTCTCCATGTCATGGATCGGCGTGGACCTCATGGCTCCAAGTATGAGGCGTAGTCCCATATTTTGGACTTTGTCGAGCCGGCTCTTGTTGGTCTTGGAGGCTGTGCCCCACGAGGTTGAGGCGTACTCCATGGTGGGTCTGACTGCTCCCATGTAGACCCTGGCGAGAAGCCTGCTGTCTGCTCCCCAAGTCGTCCCGGCCAGCTTCTTCAGCAGGGCTAGCTTGCGGATGCCTCTCCTCTCCATCTCCTCAATCTGGGGCCTCCAGGTCAGGCGGGTGTCCAACTTGACGCCAAGGAATGTTGGTGTATTCGTCTGGGGCAAGACCTGTCCCTGGAGGTTCAGCTTGACTTGCTCGTTGGCGGTGGAGAGAGAGAAAAGTGTTGCGTTGGTTTTGGTGGTGTTGAGCTCAAGACCCCAGTCTTCTGTCCATGTAGCGATATTTCTGACGACTTCCTGAAGCCGGTAGGAGGCCGTGCTGGTGTGTTCAGCAGATGTCCATACTGCCAGGTCGTCTGCGTGCAGACTGTTGGAGACATGCTTCGTGATGTTGTCTCTGATGTCGTTGATATACAGCAGGAACAGTGTTGGGGAAAGCACTCCTCCCTGGGGGACACCCTCACGCAGCTTGACCTTTCTGCTGTGGAAGCCGTCTAGTTTGACCCTTGCGGTCCTGCCGAAGAGGTAGTGTTGGATCCACATGTACATCTTGCTACGTACGCCGGCTTGGAGAAGTTTCAGGATGAGGCCCTCCTTCTACACTTTGTCAAACGCTCTCGACAGGTCAAAAAACACGGCCAGTGTCTTCTTCTTCTCCTGAAAAGAGTTTTCGATGTCCTGGACAAGAAGGGCTAGTTGATCTTCTGTGTTTCGGAATTTTCTGTAGCCGGTCTGAGTGGGTGAAAGGATGTTCTGTGTTTCCAGGAGAAGGTGAGGCGGCGGTTGACCATCCTTTCCAGCAGCTTGCCGACACAGCTCAGAAGGCTGATTGGTCTGTAGCTGTGGGGGTCCTTCTTGTTCTTTCCCTTCTTTGGGATCGGGATGATCTCTGCTTCTTTCCAGATGGAAGGCACAACTCCTGCTGTCCAGCTGTAATTGAAGATCTGAAGCAGCACTGTTCTGGTTGCTGGTCCCAGGTGCTTCAGCATGTCGCCAGTGACACCATCAGGCCCCGGAGCTTTCTTGGGCTTCAGCTTGCGGATGCCTTGTTTCAGCTCCTTCATGGTTAGTGGTTCGCTCGTACAGCTGTCATCTATGCCATGTGGGTCCGATGTCATAAGTTTTGTGGTTTCCTCTCGTACCTGCTTGATGCGCTGTCTGGACATGTGGATCGCACTCTCCCTCTCGGTATAGTTCCGCAAAGGTGTTGGCTGCGGCCTTTTCTGTTTTCAGCTGGTTGTCCTGCTCGATGACAGTTTTGCCTCTGCTGGGGTTGTCATCAGCTTCCAAAGCCCCTGCATGTCTGTCTCCATGTTCAGGGAGGATGTCTTGTCTTGCCAACTCTTTCGTATTGTCTGCAGCTTTTCCTTTGTGAACGCAGCTTTCGCTCTGTTGTGTGTCTCTACATTTTCGTCAGTGGGGGAGCTCTCCATCGTGTCCCTGGCTTCACTGAGGATCTTGTGCAGGGTGTCGAGCTCAGGTGTCCAGTAGGGATGGTAGTTCCTGCGTTTGCCACGTGGAATAGCTGCCTGCGCCGCGTCTAATACTGCCTTATTGAAATTCTTGGCATTTTCGTTGATGTCTTGGTGCGACAGTGTCAGCGCAGAAGTCCTCTTGTCTACCTCGTGCTTGAAAAGGTCCCAGTTTGCCGCCTTATAATTCCAGCTTGCTGGGAGCCTGGTGGGATGGGTTCAAAATGTCTTTGTACTGTATGATCACTGGCCTGTGGTCGCTGCCTCCAAGCTGGGGCGACACCTCCCTTTGGGCAATGCTATGGATGTCGTCTGTCGCGAAGGGCCAGGTCAGGAGTGCTTGTGGTCCTCCATGCTCGTGAATAGCACGTAGGTGGATCTTTTGGACTGTTGATGAGGATCAGCTGGTTACTGATTGCCCAGTTTTCCACATCTTCTCCCTTCTTGTTAAGATCTTGGTAGCCCCAGCTGGGTGAGTGGCTGTTAAAGTCTCCTGTGATCATCCAGCTGTGGGAGTCAACGAGGATAGAGTCAAGCTGTATTTGATTTGTAGGTGAGTAGACATTGAGGACTGTCACTGACGTGCCTGGCAACACCAACTTGACTCCCAGAAATTCTGTGTCGAGATCAGCTTGACCAGAATTCTGGGTCTCTGCCGCTGGGATGTTGTTTCTTACCAGGGTGATGAGGCCTCCCTTTGGTCTGTTTTCTCGGTCTTGTCTAAACAACTCGTAACCTCTTATGAAAAAGCGGTGAGTGTTCTTGAGGTGCGTCTCTTGGATGCAACATACATCGATCACATTTTCATGCAGAAAACGTTGGAGCTCAACCTTCTTGCGCTGTACTCCTTCCGCATTCCAGTGGACGATACGAAGTGCTGCTTGCCCATGTGCTCCATTCTGTTCTCCCCAAAGAGACTGGGAAAGATCGCGTCCGTGGTCGGTAGTAGTGGATGGGCCCCTTTGAGGCTGAGGGCCCGGCACCGTCTCCCCCCGGCCATGGTCCAGGAAGACGACACCACATCGGTCTAACGTTGTCTGCGTAGCCATGTGTCGTATAGTGCGTGCACAGCCGGTTTTGACTAGATCACGCCCCTTAGAGAGGCCACTGTGGCGCCGTCTTCGGTGATCTCCTGTTTTGGTAACGGTTTACAGTTGGCCGGGTTTTCTCTTGGGAGTTTTCCTTCTCTTGGAAGAACTGCTTGCTGAGGCTAACGGACTCCATCTGCCCGGATTTTTCCTCAGGGTTGACTCCCGAAGCCTTTCCTATGAGTAGGTATGGCCGCAAGGCAGCGGAGGTTTGAAATCAGAGTTTTCCTTCTCTTAGATGAGCTGTCTTCCCAGACTGATGAGCCTCATCTACCCAAAGCACTGGTTTTCAGGCGCCAGGTGACCCGCCTTTGCCCCTTCTCCTATCAGTAGTAGCAGTTCCGCCGGGCTTATATCTAAGCCACACGAGCAGGCTAGGAGCTGGACTTAGTTGTCAGAGGCTGTTGGAGACGATCTACGCAGATGACCTGGTACTCTGGTGCTCTGAAGAGTACTCCACTACAGCACAGGTATGCCTCCAGACTGTGCTCAACAAGATCAGCAACTGGACCAAGGAATGGCTTGTCTCTGTCAACTGAAGCAAAACAACCTACACAGTCTTCAGCCTATCTAGCAAGAAGCAGGAGGCGAAACTGACACTGAACAACCAAAGGCTTGCAGAGGAACCCACACCTACCTACCTGGGAGTGACCTTTGAATGCAGGCTCACTTGGAAACAGCAGATCACCAGATGCTGTAGCAGGGCCAAACTGAGACTGGTGATCATGAGGAAACTTGCAGGGATGGACTGGGGGGCTGATGAACGTATCCTAAAGAGAGACTATATGGGGAGAGTCCGACCTGTAGTTGAGTACGGGACATGGAGGAGACCACTGGGCTACAGTCATTGGAGGACAGAAGGGACACAAGGATCCTCATCCAGGCAGCAAAATTCAAACACCTTGAAAACCATCCAGTGAACAACATAATGAGCAGGACCCACCAAGAGGCGGCTGAAAAGAGGCAGCTTCATCCACCAGTCAAGACGCCTTGAAAGACAAACCCCAGTCTTGATGGAACACGAAGCAAAGCCTATCCTGGCAAATGTCACCCACCCATCTTGGAAGAGGCAGGTGTTCCCCAACAGTCGTCACCAGCATTCCTGGAGTGGAGAACACAGACACCCAAAGGAAGGCCCTGGCCATGGAGTACATCTGTAACCAGTAACCCCCAGGAAGACTGGACCCATGTCTTTACAGATGGCTCCACCACAGAAGCAACGAGGGATGGATACAAAGATGGAGATGAAGAAATTGCAATCCCAACAGGAAAATACTCCACCAACTTCCGAGCTGAGCAAGAAGCCCTCTGTGAGGCAGCCACAACAGTCTCGCAGAACTCCACAAGAACAACAGGGCAGGTGGTGGTGTTCTCAGACACTCTCTCCGTGCTCCAAGCCCTCAAGAACTCCCGCTGCAAAGAACAGAACCCTCTCACTTCAGCACTTGTTGCCCTGAGCGCCAGAGTGGAGAAAGTGGTGATACAATGGGTACCAGCACACTGTGGCATCAGAGGCAATGAAAAAGCGGACATTCTGGCAAAAGACGGTGCACAGAAGGAGCAGGCCAACAAACTGGTGTCATACAATGAAATCAAGACTATCATCAAGGCACAGCAAGGAATAAAGTGGCGCCTCCAGCACCCCAAATATAACCCAGAAGACAGATACCATTTGCTAGAACGATGGGAACAGGTCCAGATCTTCTGCCTGAGGACTTGACACAACCGCCTGCTCTACCACATGCACACAAAATTTGGCATTGGACAGAGTGGAGAGTGCCCTTGTGGTGAGGGACCAATGACAACCGACCACATCCTTCAAGACTGTAGGACACATGCAGCATCCAGGAGGAAGTACTGGCCAACACCGACAGCAGTGGAAGCCAAGCTGTACAGCACCCTGGAGGACCTGCGACGGACGGCAGCCTTCATCGAGGACACCGGGCTGCTCATCTAATGGGAGGCGAACAAGGAAGAAGAAGATCTTCTTTTCCAAATGACCAGATGCTCAGTTTGATTTTCCAGTCAAACTTGGGAAAAATGGAGAGGGTGGGATTCGAACCCAGACCCTGATGGACTCTGTGTTGGCAGAAGAGTGTCTTAACCATTCTGTCATGTTCCTGCTTTACAAAGAACTGTTGTTTCTAGCAAGCAACTCTTGGTTCCACAAGCACTTGTTTCTGGTGGTGAGCTCTGGCATTGTCAGTTTTGTTGAGGCCAAGCAGAAAACACACATGAGCCATGAACTGATGATGGCTTTGCCTCTTTTTTATGATTGAATTTTTAAATGGCCACGGTGGTTTTTAAACACAAAGCATGTACATTGATCTTTGAGGTGTCTGTCACCAGGTTGACTAACCATTGTACCCATGTAGTTTGTAATAATAATAATAATGATAATAATAATAATAATGGATACTTGTATAGCACACTAACCAGAAATCTGCTCTAGGTGCTTTACAAAAACACTTTTGTTAACATAACACATTACATCAATGTTAACACCAAATTTGTGACTAAACACACACAAACAGACACACACACTCTCTCTCTCTCTCATTCACACACACACACACACACACACACACACACACACACACACACACACACACACACACACACACACACACACTATGCATACATACATTTGAACATACATGTGTACCAAACAGCTACCCTCAACACATACGCACACACAGGCATGTACAAACATACATAAACACTTGTGCGTCTGTGCGCATGCACACACACACAAAATACACATTCATATACAAGCATGTAGTTATGTACACATACATATATGTATACACACATAGTCAAGCATAGCTAACACAAAGGAAGTGGACCTGCCACAATTGAACTTACTGCTGAGGGAAAAGGTGAGTTTTGAGACGAGATTTAAAAGATGCAAGGGAATCAGGATGATGGAGGTTATCAGGGAGCTTGTTCCACAAATGTGTGCTTGTGTTATTCATTGGTTATTTCATATTTCATGTTGTAAAAAGATCAGTAAAAACTTATAAGTGTCCTTGTTGATGCTGTTTCTAGCCAAGAAACTTGGTGAACCAGGTGGGTCCCCTGTAAACACGAGCTTGAACCTGGACTTGCCGCCCTTACAGAGGACTCTGTTCAGTAAGTGGTTTTTCCTCACACATTTCCTATCAGTTACAGCATTTGTCTATTTCCAGATTTTGATGGTTTGTTGAACATTGTGTAATTTGTATGCCTATCATTTTGGAAGATCATTAACCGGTTCAGTGCCAGGGAAATTAGTAAGAAAGTGCTCACCGCTTGAGGACTCGGGCTTTTTTTTTTCTTTTTCTTTTTTTTTTCTTTTTCTTTTTTTATATAATTCTAATGGAAAAAAGTATAGAGATACAGAATCTGATATTTTTCCCCATTTATTTTGATTGTAGATAGCTATTCAAGCATTTGAAAGTGATTGTTGTAATCTTTGTGCTTAAAGAAAGTCTGTTGTAATCTTTGTGCTTAAGAAAGTCTATTTCCACCTCCACAGAGTGACATCAAAAACAGAAACAAACAAAACAAGAGAGGCAAGGCCTTCAAGACTCACTTGTGATACACTTAAAATTTAAAAAAAAATCTAATCGTTAAAATGTGTTCTGTATTTGTTATTATAAAGCTTCGCGTTAAAAAAAAAAAGAAAAAAAAGTCCTAACCAGATACGAACCTCGCGTGTTCAGGTGAGAAGAAACTGCCTAATCCATTACACTATCGTGGCTCCTTAACTGACGTTCTAAAATTTAACATTTGAACATACTTTTTCAAAGGGCGATAAATCAATTGCGATATTCGCAGTGAGAACGCTGTTTAAATCATATTATTCTGGTGTATCTTGGGCATTAAAAAAATCTTTAATGGCAATAAAAAATTCTTTTTAATGGCTATCGCTGCAATCTCACTGCAACATTTAGCCGTTTTCACTAGATCTAGATAGATGTACAAGTTTAGTTACACCCGCCGGGAATGTAGTATGATACGGTCGATTCAGTTTCTCTTTTATGTTCATTCTAGTTTTATAGTTTTAAAGTTGATATGAAAATTTAGTATTTTGTTAAACTAATAACATGTAGAGCCAAGTACAAGTACTTCTAAACGTCGTAAGAAGTGAAAAGGACATCATTTTCAGAAAAGTCAAGACTGGAAATTTAAGATAAGATAAGATAAGAATAACTTTATTATCTCCAACTGGAGAAATTTGGTCAGGTGCATTATCACAACATAGACAAGTAAACAGCATGGGGACCATAACTGTAAAAGTCAACAACAGCTTTTACGAATATTACAAAGATACAAATGTAAAAAATATCACATACACCGTTTCATACATACATCCACACACTGCAGGTAATAACTAGTATTCTTAATGTAAAAACAGAAAGAATTAAGAAACATTATTTGAATATAATTATAAACATAGCCTACTATCCTGCACATTGATTATAATAGACAGATAAGAATAAAGATAAATTGCAGAAAACCGCAACCAGATAATCAGCACCCACCCGCACCCCCACCCCCCCCCCCCACCCACCACACACACGCGGATTACTTGATTAAACAAGAGTGATAAACATATGTTCTCAAATAAAAGCATTTCACATATTCGCTTTTAAAAACATTGTAATTAATTATTACACTGTAATTATTAACAGAAATATATTTGGAATATGGACGTGAGCATTAGACATATTCCATTGTACATTCATCCTGCATGTTGCACATTATTCCTCCTACATATTGCACATTCATTATAACCAATTGTCACGTTTTTAAGCTCAGTAAACACACACACACACACACACACACACACACACACACACACACACACAACACAACACAACACAACACAACACAACACAACACACACGAGTTATCAAGAATTTAAAAGGTGGATTGAATGTGGAATAAAAGTCTTCAGAGCTCTGGATTTCAGCTTAAAAGTTCTGTAGCATTGTCCTGATGGCAATAGCTCATAATACTTTGCTAAAATATGGGTGTCATAAGTTGCTATCTGCCTGCTTTTTTTTTAACCACTCGACTTTCATACAGCTCTTGCATACTAGCTTGTTTCACTCCCACAATTTTACTGCATACACTCATGACATCGTTCAAAACACGCTTACTCCTCACTCCCAAACTTCCATACCAGCACATAAATGAAACTGTGAGCACGGACTCAATACAACATCAGTAATAACTTTGAAGAATATTTGAATTTATACCAGCATTGCTAAGCTTCTGTAAACAAAAAATTCTAGATTGACATTTCTTATGAATGGAATCAACATTTCTGTCAAAAGTCAGCTTATTGTCTAAGATGGTCCCTAAATATCTATATTCATTGACCCTCTCCACTGTTTGGCCATCAATAACAAGGTTAGCTACAGGCAAGGGGTCTTTACGAAAATCTATTAACATTTCTTTTGTTTTCAATATGTTGAGATCCAGATAGTTTTTCTCACACCAAGAACAGAACTTTTTAATTTCACTGAAATAAATAGCATCAGAGTTGGACAGATCTTCAGTTGCTGAATCATCAGAATATTTTATGACAGGAGTTTCCTCTGTGCCTCTGCAGTCATTTGTGTACAGTGTAAAAAGAACAGGGGACAGCACTGTACCTTGGGGTGCACCAGTAGAAGTAGATTTTAGAGAAGAGAGGGCAGAATGAAAGCGGACGGACTGAGTTCTATTCAGAAGAAAACTTACTATCCAAAGAGTAAGCTTCGGATCAACATCCATGCCTAGCAGTTTGAGGGCATCAGTTCAAGGGTATTAACTTGCATGGTTTGTAATTTTTAACTGTGAATTCCGACTGATTCTGTGGATATTTTTATGGCAGTTTGGGGCATAATCCAGTAAGTGATGAGGTGTTTACAAATCTTTCTCTGAATAAATATTTAACGGTCTCCTTCTCCAACTTTCCATCACATGTTATCGTGTATTGTCCATTGAATATAGGATTGAATGGGCAGGTCAACAACTTGAAACAAAATGGCGTCGTTCGCGTTCGCGAAGAATATGAGCAGGCGCTTTGAATGTGTATAAATATGTGTATGCAGTTTATTTTTGCCCATGACCTTCAGGGCTCAGCCAACAGATCTGTAAAGTCCACTCGTTGTATTGATTTTAGTATTTTCTGAAAAAGACTACTTGGGCGAATGAACATAGTGAAAGCCCTGTTCACTGAGAGTAAAACACGCAAGCTTTTTATGTATTGAGTATAATTTCAAAATGTAATGTTTAAGATGAGAAAGATCAGTTTAAAGCAAATTAAGTCCCCTAGCATTAATTACAGAGTAATTTCCCTTTTTTTACTATCTGCACCAAAACGTTTTAAAAATAAATAAAACTTCCATGCTTAGCAAAAGAAGTTCCTGTTTGAACAAAAAATGATAATAATGACTGCTCTTGTTGTTGTGTCAGAATATCAGATCAAAGTGCCAAGTTTAGAGAATACAAAAAATATAAATATAACAGTCAATGCAGTTTGCATATAATTAGGCTTTTTTTTTTTTTTTGTGTGTGTGCCCATCCCAGAGGTGCAATATTGTTTTAAACAAGATGACTGGAAAGAACTGAATTTTTCCTATTTTTATGCCTAATTTGGTGTCAACTGACAAAGTATTTGCAGAGAAAATGTCAATGTTAAAGTTTACCACGGACACACACACACACACACACACACAGACAATCGAACACCGAGTTAAAACATAGACTCACTTTGTTTACACAAGTGAGTCAATAAAATTGGAAATAACATGCTTATTGGCAATCTATACCTGCAGAAGAAAATAAAAGCAGTAATATGTTCATGATCAAAATAAGAACGTTTGTAAACTTGAAAGTGAATAACTGTCCCAACAATGACAAACAAGGATTCTATCAAGATACAGTCAAACATGTTCTCAACAAGCAGTCAAGTTTTTTCTTTACACCAAAGAGTGTACCCCCTTTAGAAGAGGATCAAGAGACAGTCAGTAATGTTCTCAACGAGCAGTCAAGCTTTTTCTTTACACCAAAGAGCGCCCTCCCTTTAGAAGAGGAAACTGTTTGATGATAATTACTCCCTCTTGGTTGCAATTGAGGCAATAAGTGTTTCCAGTGCATTCAGTTTGTCCACTCTACAAATTAGCCGGTCAAGTAATCAGTGACAAAAAGCGTGAAAAAAAAAAAAAAAAAAGAATTTGTGATTTCCCATCCATTGTCTGTCAACCCTGGGTTTCATGAAAATCATGGATTATTGGCTTTTGTCTAGTTCCTGCTAGATGATCACTGTGAACGATAGAAAGGTCTTGGCCAGTCCTGATGAACTCGAGACATGGCTATACCACTTCGATTTCCTTTGCTTTACAGTGGTTAGTAGATCATCATGTGGCCCACTTGCTTGCTTGACTCTTCTATGCACTTCATCGTTTGTGATGTTGTCCCTTTATGTGATGCCAAGGATCTTCCAGAAGCATCTTATCTCTGTGGCTTGTATCTTATTTCTCTAGTTCAGCTATCAAGGTCCAGGGAGAGTTACCACTCTTTACTTTTTGTCAAGGTCCATGTTTCGCAGGCATATATAAATATGGAAACAAGGAGGTCTGTAAGCCCTCGATTTCTTGCAGTCCCACAGTTTTTCTTGCATGAGATTGTGAGAAATCGTAGTCGTTCCCCTCCCACGTTTCTCTCAATTGCGAGAAAACATGGGAGTGAAACAACCACAATTTCTCAAAATCCCACGATTTCTCTCAAAGTGGGCTTACAAGGGCACATTAGTCTGAGCTGAGCGTGATATTGCTGTCATGGTGTTCACGTGGGTCAGTCATAATCCTCTCCAGGAAGATGTTGAAGAGAGTGGAGGATAGTAAACAGTCTTGACTAACTCCAACAATTATTCTGAACCAGTCTCCAATGCTGCCATTGAAGTAGACTGCACTGCTGGCCTTTCCATACATACCTTGTATAACCATGATCAAGTTGGCATTTATGTTGTACAGCGTGATGGTTGCCCACAAGGTTCGTCCCATACCCTGTCAAAGGCCTTCTTAAAATCAACAAAGATATGGTAGAGGTCTTGCTGGTGTTGTAGGTACATCTCGCACAGTATCTTGAGGTTGAATATTTGTTCTGTTGTGCTGCTTCCTGGTCTGAATCCCGCCTGTTCTGTGATGATATGTTCTGCACCAAAAACTGAGTCATTCTCACCTGCTGAAAATTGTCTGATTGGATAGATCGACTGGACAAAGCATTGGATATTGCTGTCAGTTTTGTCACTGTCGTTGTCATCACCCTCAAATTCAAACCAAACATCAGACAAGATAGATACATCTCTCATTATTATTACCACACATAACCATCAACGCAGCTTGCAAAGTTGTGTTAATCTGTTGACTGAGACCACAGTTTCCAACGCCCTTTTGTATATGATGCAAACCCACTTTTCATGTGCACTCAATGTAGTCCCTCTTACCAAATTTGGAAGCCATTCTGGAGTAGGGATCATCCATGTGGTACAACACACCCACTGAAACAAATCAGGGCTTGGCACAGCTGTTCTACCACGCCCCCTCCCTCCTGGTCGTTGGCGTGTTGTCGAGCTTGACCCACGGCCACACTGTATTGTTGGTCTCCAACGTGACACAGACACTGTGACTTGAGCAACACACTCTTCCCCTTCACTATCACGGTCACTCACAGCTGCCGATGTTGTACGCTTGCGACTTGGTACTTGGCAAGATGCCCAGTCTCCATCACTATCACTCTCCCCCTCAGACAATGAAACTTCATCATCATACGGCAATTCTTCGCCCGAATCTTCATTTTGCTGGCCTGGCTGCAGTCTCAGTTGCTTGTTAACTTGCTCAGTTGTGAAGTGGCATTGTCTGCTTGTCGATGCAACCATTTTGGAAAATGAGAAGATCGAAGTTGTGGATAAAACTATAATAAATTCACTCAGAAACTTGCAGAAGGACTGAAAAGATGGCGTCAATCGATAGAAGGGGATTTGCCTTGTCACATACACAAAATATGGCCTTTCAAACCTCCCCAAAATAAGAGTGGTAGGTTTGTGAACGATCTACCCTGATCTGGTTACTTTTTGGCGACATTGGTGGGCTCCCTAGTGGTGCCAAAAGGCGACAACGGCGGCCAAAGTGTTAACTAGCACGTTGTTTACCAACTTACACAGTGTTAACGTGCACATTGAGACATTGTATTAAGATTACCCTCTTGTACACAGTACACAACCAGTACTGAAATAGATCTGCACATGTCAAGCACATAGAAAACTGACCCACAGTCAAAAATATCATTGCACATCATTTCCCAGTGTGTACACATTTTTAAAGCAAATCACTTGACAACAAGGAATAATCATGTATCACAAAATAACTGCACTGACAGTGATGCACCCATGAAACAGCACAGCATTACAGCGCTGCACCCACTCACAAATCAGTTAGTCACTGTTGCCTTTTGGAATTGTTTGAATCAAAGAGTTCAGCCTACCAGGATTTTACATGGTACTCTCTGCATAGCAGTGAACTTCCCCCAGTAAGACCAGTTACAGAATGTGTAGAAGATTCACATGAAGAACACAGAATAACTGCTCTTTGCCTTTCAGTGTACACACACCCATACTAACTTTCTGACTTTCTGAACTGACCATAAACACTTGCATCAGCCTTACACGGCTAACTTTCTGTTATCAAACATAACACAAATTTATCACCTCTTACTTCTCTCCCCACTCCTATAATAGATCTGTTCAATCCTGCAGTTGAAAAATTGAAAGTTAATGCTTCTGTTACACCACTTCAATATCTAAGCAGCTTCTTCAGCTTCAAACAAGCCTAGTAATTGTCGGCCTCAAACAAACCTAGGTGTGGTTCAACAACCACCTAATGTGAGACATGACCACTCTCTGCTGGAGTCTGCAAATCAAGTGTCTAATTAGTGCCTACAATCGCTCACCCAACGAACAGACCCTCCAAGCCTCGCTCTGAACAGGAATGACCAACACAGACCTCTATACCTGGGACAGCAATTAGCTCCTCACCTTTTCTGACCTGTCATCCCTTGCTTGCTAGAGCGAGAAATAAATAAAACCCATCCTGTCAGAGCATTCACGTCAAACCTTCCCCATTATACAGGGATTAGGCAATGACTGTCAAAACATCTTTGGATTGGCCTGGATGGGGTAAACAAGAAGGGATTTAACTCTGGCTCGCTCTCCACAATGTTAAGCAGATGACAGTTTTCGCTAAAGCGGCAGCGTTTGTCTGGCAGTGTCACCGCAGAGCATGACAGTGATGGTGGAGTCTCCTATCGGTCCAACGGATGAGTAGGCAGGCAGGCTTATTGGTCGGTGTGTGTCCTCATATGGGAGAAGAGGCCGATTCTGGGTGTGCAGCACTTCCCACAGGTGTTGCAAGGGAAAACGTCTCCACAAGTTGAGCCCTGCTTCCTTCGCTCACGCTTCTCCATAATGGCCAGCGTTCTCTTGTTTTCAAACATCTTTATGCCACTGGAGCACAGCATCCTCCAGCGAGAGTGGTCAAGGGCGTCAGTTTCCCAGGAAGTGATGCCTATGTCACAGGCTTTGAGGTTAGTCTTCAAGGTGTCCTTCAAGCACTTGCAGGGTCTTCCAAGTTCACGGTGGCCTTCCTTCAGCTGGCCATACAAAAGCATCTTTGGGATCCTGCTGTCTGTCATGCGGACAATGTGTCCTGTCCAGCATAGCTGGCACTGGATCAGCAGGCTTTCGATGCTGGGCAGGCCGCTCCTCTCTTGGACCTGGAGGTTGGAGACCCTGTCTTGCCACTTTATGCCGAGGTTCTTTCGTAGGCATCTCTGGTGAAACTGTTCAAGTTGTTGAATGTGACGGCGATATGTCGTCCATGTTTCACAGCAGTACAACAAGGTGGTCAGCACAACAGCTCTGTAGGTTTTGATTTTGGTGCTGAGCCTGATGCCTTTGTTGTTTCACAGCCTGTTGTTGAGTCTGCCAAAGGTGGAGCTGGCCTTGGCGATGCGCAGCGTCACTTCTGCATCAAGGGCTCTGTTGCTGTGTAGGGTGCTGCCCAGGTAGCAAAACTTGTCGACTGACTTGATCTCTGTGTCACTGATCTTGATTGCAGGTGGGGGGGAGGCACTGGCGTTCTGTGAGCTAGCTGGTTGGTACATGGACTTGGTCTTGCTGAGGCTGATGGTGAGTCCAAAGCACCTGCAGGAGGTTGAGAACCTGTCCATAATGAACTGCATGTCCTCATGGATGTGTGCAGCAAGCGCAGTCATCAGCAAAGAGGAGCTCTCTCAACAGTGCCTCAAACACCCTGGACCTGGCATGGAGTTGCCACAAGTTTAAAGGTTTGCCATCTCTGTGAAACTGAATGTAGATGCCCCAGTCACAGTCTTGGAAGGCGTCAATCAGCATGGCAGAGAAGAGAATGGAGAACAGTGTGGGTGCCAGGACGCAGCCCTGCTTCACTCCATTTACCAAAGGGAATGGATCTGACATGTCAGTGTTTTCCTGTACTCTCGCCTGCATGCCATCATGGAATGACACAATCAGCTGGATTAGGCTCTCTGGGCTACCAAACTTTAGGAGGATCTTCCACAGTCCACGGCGGTTCACCGTGTCGAAGGCCTTAGTCAGGTCTACAAAGACCATGTGGAGCTCCTTGTTCTGCTCACGGCACTTCTCTTGCATCTGGCGTACGGCAAACACCATGTCACATGTTCCCCTGCCTGAGTGGAAGCCGCACTGTACTTCAGGGATGACTGTGTTGGAGACATGACATGGTCAACCAGTCTGTTCAGTATGATGCGGGCGAAGATCTTGCTGGCGATGCAGAGGAGAGAGATTCCACGGTGGTTATCGCAGGATGTTTTGTCTCCCTTCCGTTTGTAGATGTGGACAATTGAAGCATCCTTGAAATCCAGGGGGACCTCCCCTCTCTAACAGATAGACTGGAAGAGGGCAGTCAGCTTGTCTGTCAGCACCTCGCTCCATACTTGTAGATGTCAGCCTGGATTCCATCCACTCCTGGTGCTTTTCCTGACGTTGTCAGCTTCAGGGCCTTCCGGGTCTCGGCCTTGGTGGGAGGGCTAGCTAGCGAGTCATTGACTGGTAGCTGTGGGAGGGCTGCAATTACCTCGTTAGATATGGATGAGTCCCTGTTGAGGAGGGTGTTGAAGTGCTCTGCCCAGCGGGCAAGGATGTCTTTCTTGTCTGTCAGGAGGGTGGTCTGGTCCAAGGCTCAGACAGGGGCTGATCCTGTGACTCTTGGCCCATACACAGCTCAGAGACCATCATGAAAGGTCTTCATGTCGTGAGCATCAGCAGCGGACTGAAGCTCTTCGGACTTTCTCTCCCACCAGGTGTTCTTCATCTCACGCAGCCTCTTCCGTACGAGTTGCTTGGTTTGCTAGAACTGGTTCTCCTTCCTCTGGCAGTCTTTATTGGAAATGTGATCCTGATGCCGTATATGCAGTGTGTTCAGGAGCTTGGAGATTCCAGAGTCGTTCTCGTCAAACCAGTCTTTGTGGCTCCTCTGTTCAAAGCCGAGTGTGTCAGCTGCTACTGTGTACACAGCATCTCAAAAGCTGCTCCATACCTTGTCTACATCAGTCGATGCAGGAATTTCTTGGAGAGCTGCTTGGATTTGCTGCTGAGGCACATCCTTGGTGATAGGGAGGCGGTGGATGTTCAGTTTCCTAGGGGGTTTCTGTCTGGCTGGTTGGAGCTTGCGTGCAAGTCTGATGTTCATCTTGCTGTGTACCAGGTGATGGTCCGACCAACAGACTGCTCCTCTCAAGCAGCGTGTAATGGAAACGTCACCTCTGTCCCTCTGCCGGACAATCACATAGTCCAGCATGTGCCATTGCTTGGAGCGGGGGTGCATCCATGTATTCTTGTACTTGTCCGCTTGTTGGAAGAGGGTGTTGGTGATGGTCAGTCCATGCTGCGCGCAGAACGAGAGCAAAAACAGTCCGTTGGAGTTGCACTTGCCAGTGCCGTGCTGTCCTAGGACTTTTGGCCATGAGGAGAAGTCCATGCCGACGCAAGCATTGAATCCCCAAGGATGATCAGTCTGTCCTTTCTGTCTACCGCTGAAATGGTGTAGCTGAGCTCCTCGTAGAAAGCTTCTTTGATGTCATCAGGGTTTGTCATCGTCGGGGCATAGCAGCTGATGACTGTGGCGAAGCGATCCTTGGACAGCTTCAGACACAGGGTTATCAGCCTATCGTTTTTCCCATGTGGAAGGCTGTCAAGCTGTCGTGCAAGTTTGGTTCGTATGGCAAAGCCCACGCCTGAGGTTCTTGGTGTGCCATCTGGCTTCCCAATGCAGTAGAAGGTGTAGCCCCCTCCAACTTCCTCCAGCTGGGTTTCACCGGCAAACCTGGTTTCACTCAGGGCTGCTATGTCCACCTGGTAGCGATCAAGCATTCTAGCAATGGGTGCTGTGCGTCTTTCTGGTCTGTCGTCTCTGTCTAAGAGGGTGCGAACATTCCAGGCACCCAGAGTCAGGGCATGACTCCTGGTTCTTTTCTTCTGTTGTTTTCAACCGCTACTGGTTCTTTTCTTCTGTTGTTTTCAACCGCTAGTGTTGGATGTCCAAGTAGGTGCGGTTTCCTACTAGGTACTAGGTGAAGCAGGCTTTGTTTAGGGATCCTTTTATCTCCCCTTCTTCATGTGGGGAGAGCAGTGCGTCCCTAAAAAGGGCTGCTCTGACACTGGGAGGATATGGGCACCGCATCTGCCCCAGTCTACGGCAGACGACCATCACCCCACAGCCACCTGCGTGCAGATTTGTGACTAGGAACTGCCAGCAGCATCCTCTGCCTGTCCCCATTACCACTTCTCCATTGCTGCAGGGCTTGGGAAAGCTGGGTGTTGAAGGGCTAGCTTGTCGTTCCGACATTAGCCTGGTTGCCTGACGAGCACAGGTGACTTTTTTTTAGTGAGGAGGAGTTGTGCAGTCCCTTGCAGATACTGCCACATGTAGGACGGCCTTGGCAGGTGCAGGTTTTTTTCTTCGGAGGTTAGTCTCCTGGGAGGACTTCCAGCCAAGTATAAGAGCTCCCGCTGCCCTTTGGTCATCCTCTTCCGCCTTAAACAGCCATTGGGAAAGGTTTCCTCCTCCGCCTGGTCCATCGTTGGGAGACTTCACATGTGGCAGGTAGTACTGGGTTACATGGTACCAGTAGCAAGGGCTATGCCCCTGACCTGACCAAGTCGGGTGACAGTGATATTTTGATCACAAAATACAATGTGTCTTGCAACATTTTAAAGAATTGTAACTTATCTCTCACGCTAATGCGGAGTGTAAACATTTGCCAGTTAAAAGTCATTGTTTTCATTCTGAACAGAAACTACTAAAATTCTGTCTAATGCTAATTCTATGTTCACATTGCAACTGAAATTTTTGGATATCATAATGATTTCCCCTTGACTTCTGTTTGTACCTTCGTTATAGAATATTTTACCACCCCATTGTTTTTCCCATATCAGTGCATCATTGTCTGTTGTATGTACTTGTAAACATGCAGTGTCATTTTTTGTTTTTTCTGAGATAGTGGAATAATATGTTTCTTTAGGATTTTTTTTTTTTCAAACCTCTCGCATTCAGAGAACAAATACTTAAATTATCCATACAAATTGCAATTATGAAATAATAAAACAATCGCCCAAAATGATTTTTATTCTCTCAGTCCTTGAATCATTGCCGTATAGTCACCGAAAGGACAGTCCTCAGTGTACACAGTCTCAGCTGTGTTCACCGCCCTCCTCAACGTTGGACTGTGCGGGCACCTGGTGGCTGCTTCACCCAAGATCCCCTTTTGCGTGTTTCCCTTTCCCCTGTACTTCCCTGGGACTGGGTCCATCCTTTGAATGTGGCTGCTTTGGAGTCTCTGAGGGGGGTTCTGTAGCAGGAGTGAGTAGTGTGGCCTGATGTTCCCCAGGATGACCTCTGGGTGACTGTCCTTCGTCTGGTCGCTCCCTCTGTCCCGCTGCAGCTGCCTCCTCGTCCCCACTCGTCTCCTCTGTGTCCTCTGAGGGGGTCACTGCAACAAAAAACTGGCAAGCAGTATCCCTGCTTGTGTGCCCTAGCATAATCTACAGATGTCTTTATTGCACTGTGAAGCATGGTGGTTTGACTCGGAACACCTTGAGCAAGTTACTGGTGGCCTTGGGTTGCTCTCTGTGTGATAAATGTTAGTGGTAAAAATGTTCACTTTCAAAGTCTTTTCCAAAGGAACACCAGAGACTGTAATAAATATAAATCTCCCTGTCAAGAAATTGGTCAGTTTATTGTCTGAGTCTCTTGACCTCTCTGCCTTGATGGACCAGCGTTGTTCACATCCTATTTTCACAAGTGAGTGTTCTATTTCTGTATCAACAACTGAAGTGGGTACATTGTCCATCCAAACTTTGGTTGTGGGTTTTTCTTGTCCGGAGCTATTCTTAAGAATAAATGGATTTGTGTACACTAGTTGTAGCATAACCCCTCTCACTCTCACACCTTTAATGAGCAGCTGTTTCCTTGCCTTCTGTGTAGCAGGGTAAATCTATCACAGGCCGTTTATTTGCTGAGCGCTGACCACTATACCCTGTCCGGATGTTCTCTCACCTGCCAGACATCTCCAGGATGGAGGGATGGTTTTCAACATTGTCTGGAATGTCTTTTGCTCTGAGAAAGACCGGATTAACTACATTTGACAAAAGATGGGATTAACTAGTCGAGTACAGGAAGAAAACAACAGGTGAAAGATTCAGACTGTAACAGCACCTGCTCGCTGTACTGATTTGGTGTATGAACAGATGGCTAAGTCGAGAAAAACAACTCAGCTGGTGTAAACTTGATAGAGTATGTCTTTATTACCAAGTGTACCAGGGTCACAAGGAATATTGAGGGGATAGTATATATAACATCGAAAATCATACACAAACACAGATATAGTAGAAATTAGGATACGTACAAGTGCATATCAATATAAAAACTTGTGTATACTCACACATGCATGTACTGCACACACACACACACACACACACACACACACACACACACATACATGCCCGCACACGTGCGCACGCACACACACAGACACACACACACACACACACACACACACATGCATTTGAACAGAAGCTGCATATAACATGTGGATGGGGCTGATGACTAGATCTTCAGGTATATGGTTGTTGATTGCAAAATTCTATTCAGTCATACTGGATTTGTTTGACTGCTTTGGGGGAAAAGCTATTGGCGAAGTGATTGGTTTTTGTCCTTATACTTCTGTACCGTTGACCAGATTGGAGCATCTCGAAAATCCCAAAAGCTGGATGTGATTCGTCTTGGCTGATTGATTTTGCTTTTCTGAGTAGCCGCTTATGATATGTGTCTTCTAGAGAAGGTAGATCAACCCCGGTAATCTTGGTGGTAGTTTTTACGATTCTGTTGAGGGCTGGAACTTCTGCCTTGGAAATGTTTCCATACCAAACAGTAATAGCGAAGGTTAGCACACTTGACTGCTCGGTAGAAATCAACCATGATTTCTTTTTTAATTCCAAACTTTTTGAGGCACCAAAGAAAGTACAGGTGCTGTTGTGCTTTCTTTACAGTTTTTTCCGTATTTTTCTCGCCATTTCAAATTGTTGGAAATGATCAGTCCAAGAAATTTAAATTCGCTGATGATCTCTACTTGCTTGTCTTTAATGACAAGTGGTAAGGGGTCAGATCTGGTCTTCCTAAAATCTAAAATCAGTTCTTTTGTTTTTGATACGTTCAAGTTCTAAGTTGTTTTGATCACACCAGCTGACAAGTTCCAGTACTTCCCTATATTTTGACTCATCACTGTTCGTAATCAGCCCTTCTAGAGTAGTATCGTCGGCAAACTTGATCATGGTGTTACATTCATTTTCAGTTCCATAGTCATGTGTGAATAGTGAGTACAACAGTGGGGATAGAACACATCCCTGTGTTGAGAATGCATGTGGAAGAGGTGAGGTCACCAACTTTAACAACTTGCAGTATGCATCTTAGAAAATTTAGGATCCATGTACAAATTGATTCTGGCAGCGAGAGGTCTTTCAGTTTAGAATATAGTTTTGATGGTACTACTGTGTGAAACGCGGAGCTGTAGTCAATGAAAAGGATCCTGGCATAGCTGTTAGGATTTTCGAGATGTCTGAGGATGTGGTAGAGACCTATGCCAATGGCATCTTCAACTGATCTGTTAGCTTTATAGGTGAACTGAAAGGGATCAAAAGATGGAGGAATGCAGGTTTTTAGGAATTGTAGAATCAAATGTTTTCATTACAACTGATGTTGAGGCTACGGGACAATAATCATTAAGACAACTAGGCTGTGCTTTTTTTGGAACAGGAATGATTGTTGATTTCTTAAAGCAGTGTGGCACCACACAAGACTGAAGGGATATGTTAAATATGTCAGTGAAGACACTAGATATTTGGACTGCACACTTCTCCAAAAGGCCTGGTGAGATGTGTGTCAGGGTCAGCAGCTTTTCTCATTTTCAGATGACTGAAGTGGCATCTGACTTCATTCTCTTGGACTATGAAAGGGGGAGTGGGGGTGATTTTGGGTGCAGTCACATCAGAAGTAGGCAGTGGTTTGTTGAATCTGGAGTAGAATGTGTTGAGTTTGTCTGGAAGAGTTCTGTCAGTGCTGTTGACTGTCTGGTGGGTCATTTTATAATCAGTGATATTCTGCAGTCCGTTCCATACATTCCTATAGTTGTTTGCGGACAGGTTTTCTTCTAATTTTTTTCCTATTTAAAAACTTTGCCTTCTTAATGCATTTTTCAACACTTCTTTTTGCTGTATTGTGGACTATTCTATCATCAGTTTCACGAAAAGCTCTCTCTTTTTCCTTTAGTTTTTGCCTAACAGCCCCGTTACACCAAATTTTGTTGTTTGAAAATATTTTTATAATTTTTGATGGAATGCACACTTTCACAGAAAGAAATATAATCACACACTGTGTCGGTATATTCATTTAAGTCCCCGGCAGAGTCTTTATAAACATTCCAATCTCTACATTCGAAACAGTCTTGCAAGGTCTCTAAGGCAGGGTCCGACAATTGTTTAACAGTTTTCATGACTGGTTTTTCAGCTTTCAGTTTTTGTTTGTAGACTGGCACCAGATATATCATGCTGTGATCGGATTGTCCCAAAGGTGTGCAGCGGATCGAGTAGTACACCTTCTTGATGGAGGTGTAGCAGTGGTCAAGGGTCTTGTCACCACGTTTTGGACAGTCCACTTGCTGGTACAGCTTCGGCATAGAATTCTTGAGGCTGGCTCTGTTGAAATCACCAGCAATGATGATGGTGGAGTTGGGCCAACTGTTATCGCACTTGCTAATTTCGTCTGCTAGCAGATAAAGTGCAGCGGTGAGGTTCGCTGTGGGATGGATGTACACCACGATCAGCGTCACTGAGGAAATTTCGCATTGGAGGTAGAAGGGTTGGCACCGGATGGTTAGGAACTCCATGTCAGGGAAGCAGGCTTGCGATAGCACTTTGACACTGGAGCACCAGCGTGTGTTCATGAAGAAACACACACTGTCGCCCCTTTGCTTTTCTGAGTCAGCAGTGCAGTCAGCTCGGTGTACAGTGAAGCCTGGTGGTTGAACGGCGCTGTCAGGGATGTCCGGGTTAAGCCATGTTTTAGTGAAACAAAACACAGAGCACTCTTTGTAGTCTCTCCTCATCTGAATGTTGCCTGTGAGTTCATCAGTTTTGTTGGGTAGAGATCTAACATTAGACAGGAACATACTGGGTAGAGGTGGGCGAAAATTTCATTGGCATAACCTTGAAAAGGCCCCACCTCGCTTTTCATGTTTCCTCACAGACTGAGTCTTGTGTGTTGAGCGGTTGGTGTTCATTGTTAACAATTGTAAATCATGATGGAGTGAGTTGAAGTGAGACCTCACTGGACACATCTACTTGTTCCCTAACGTGCAGCAGCGTGTCACAATCATATTGTAAGATCGCAGCTGGTTCCGTAACACACATAAACAGAATTTAACACAAAATAAATGGGACAGCTATCCCTGTGTCGCCATTGGTCAGCACCATCTTGAATATATATGATATATATGAGCGAAGAGTGTGCAAAAATCGTGACCGCTCGCCATGAGAGACGCTCGCTGAATCTTGTGCAGTCTTCTTTCTTCTTCCTTGGTATGGTCTGGGTTTTGACAGTGTGTATAGTCCAGCAGTGGAGTCTGCTGAGCTAACTGGGTCTCTTGTTTAGATGCCTGTGTATTTCTCCAATGCGGTTGTCTTAAATCTTAAATTCATTCTCGCATGACTGTACTTATGTTTTGCACAACATCACTCCAGCTTTCCGCCCTTTCTGTAACTCTGTGTGTGTTGCATGTGTGTGTATGTTCGTAGTCATGAGTTGAAGGAATGGGACAGTCACATGCACATGCCCATAACTCATTATCTCTATGCTTTTGATATAACCAAATCTGTGATTCACCATGCACCTTTAAAACATTTTTAGATGAAATTTTCTATTTTTGATTGCGTGAGAGCCTTTCTAATGCCTTTTAAACCACATGTGATGCTGCATGCAAAAACCCGGTTTAAGACCGAATTTGTCACTTCTGACATTTATGTACTTTCAGAAAGTTAAAAATCACAGATTAACTTTCAAAAAACCAAATTGATCTGTCAGTCATAGTTTTTTCTATAATCTTTTGACATTTGTTGTGGCCGAAAAGAACAAATGGAAAAATTGCCTCATGAAAAAAACATATATTAGCCTGCTTGTAACTTTAGAACAAGAATTATCTTGAACATGGGTTCGAATCCCAGGGGAGGTGGGTTTTTTGGCCTGTAAAAGACTCCTATGCAGAGTTGAGTGTGCTATGGTCATTAATGGGGAGACTGGGACCACATAGTCAAGTATCATCCACTTCACAGATGTGTTTTTTGGTGTGATGATCTAATTACCTGACCAACACTGCAAGTGTCTGTATCTCTCGGGCCTGGTTGATGCTGGGATATTATTGTAACAGGAAGCATAGAGTACAGCCTTGTCACATGGTCCCAAACCAAAATGGACCTCCTTAGCAGCATCTTCATCATCATAGTCCTCCACCTCCTCCTTCTTTGTCATCAGTATAACCCTCCCCCCCCCCCCCCCCCCCCAAAAAAAAAAAAGCCAGAGTCTATGGCCTTTCATGCCCTGCTGTCATGGTGACCCCAGTTTTGATACCCATCCACTTATGTGCTTGGGATAAGTCCTGTCAGTATCTTCAGTGTCAGCAAATTCATAAGGGGCTGTTGATGGAGGGATGTGTTAGAGTTTCCACTCTGGGAGGGATGCTCAGTCAGTCTGGCTCCGCGACTAAGCCATTGTTGTATTCAGTTGGGGGCTTAGTAGGTGGTGTCCTAAGTATGTTAAATCAGAACAGGCACCATTGAACACCACCAAAGTACAGGGTCTCCTGTGGTGTGTGGTCTTCTGGTGACCTAACTTCGATAGTCCCCTGTGGACTGCCGACACTAGAACTGTGACAGATGAACTTGGGTGTGGCCATGTAAGAGGGGACTCAGAATGAACGATGTGGGAGTAATGCCACTGAAACAGTGCAGATGATGGGGCAGCAAAAGAAAAAGAGGAAGAGCTGGTTGTGACTTTAGCTAGGTTTTTGCCTGCTGCGTCACAGATTTTTGACCTTGCGCCTTTACCCTATCATTTAGGCATACTTTTTAATGCAATTCTTTTTCAAAAGGTGTTCTGTTTAAAAGGGGCTTTGCTCTCTTGCCCATGCTAGAGGCATCAAGTGCAGTCTCATCCTCCCTAGCCCCCTCCTGTGCTAGGTTTGGTAAATTTCAAAATTTTAGAATCTTATCACTGAATGCAGCACCATAGCACTTTTACCATTATTCAGATTGACACTGTTTCCATTTTCAAAAGCATTACCATTTATCACATCCATGATGAAATTTGTGTGCAGTCATATTTTGTCAGTGTTGTGCACATCTGAGATATGTATCAACTCGTATTGAGAGTATAACTAACTATATGGTGCAAAACTCAAGTTGGCTTTAAGTGTATACACTTTTGGCTGCAGTAAAGTAGTTAACTTGCTATTATTGCTTTTGATTCAGAAACTGAACATTTTTAGCACGCAGTTGGGTCAAACTGTGATATGGAAATGTCCCAAAAGTGCCTTTTGTCAAGCAAAGAGATTTGTCATCTGTTTAATCTTGACACTTCTGCCAATGGACTCTAATGGCTCTTTTTATAAAAATAGCAGCAATAGTGATGAAGAAGATAGGTGTTGAAACTGTGTCAGAGCCAGATTTTGCTGTCACAAGTCAGCAGACTGAACATGGAAGGATCAGGGACATCTGATGCTCATCTCGTGCTCATTGATATTCCCATTTTCCAAGATGTGAGCTTAAAACATTCTTGCATTAAACTGATAAAATGCACAGCTAAACTTGGCATGCTTTCCTTTTATTAAGTACACAGTTTGGTGATGACTGGACACCATTCAGGCCTGCATAGGTGCTTGCTTTTTTTTTTTTGCTTTTTTTTTTTTTAACAACTAGTGGTTTTCTTGCAGTTTGAGGTATGCTCAGGTTGGCAGACAGATAAGGCTGAGGCAGGGTCAGTCATGATTGTCTTATGGATCAGTTATGCCACTTTTCGGTTCTTCTGTTTATATGGTACAATTACTCTCTTAGGCATGACTGCATGCACACAAACATCATAGCCCAGGACAGCATGAAAATGCTCATGCATACATACACATGCATATTAGTGCACATGATCAAGTATAAAAAATACACAATGTGAAGCTAGAAACTGCTGTTAACTTTGTTTCAGAAAACCAAAGCCCTGAAACTGACAAAACACCTGTTCTGAGTCAAAGAAGTTCACGGTCATCAGGTTGTATCAGCAAGAACTGTTCATCAAGGAGTCTCCCAAAGATGTTAAGGAATGCAGAAAGCTCTGATCACAACAAAACCCATGGAAATCTGCAGCGTGCACAAGGTACTGAAGAGACTTCTGTACCAGAGATAGAACCTCTAACTGATGCTGTAAGGGACTCAGATTCTGCAGGTTTAGAGTCAAGAGAAAAACACATACCAAAAAATTACCCACAAGCTAGCATGTCCAGTCAAGATCCACACCAAACACAAGTCAGGCAAAAAAGAAAGGTGACTGAAAAGAGACTGCCACACTGTTTGCCTCAGACTGGTCACAGCTCTCCACAGTCAGGCAAATATCTCTCACAGAAAACACAAGTCAATAGCTGTGTTCAATACCATACTGCAGTGCATAAACATACCAGCATGGGTCAGAATGTTCTCAAAATAATCCATGCACAAGAAATAGATAAATCAAGTGGTCAAAGTAGAGGTTGGAGAGCAAGAGGCAACAGTGGAGACAGCATTGGAAATGTAATGCCACAAGAGAAAAGTCAGATTCGTACTTCAGAAAGTGCAGGCTCTGATGTAGTCTTTTTAAAATCAATAACTAGGAAAAAGAAACTATTAAACCCAAGTCAGGATTTACCCATTCTTTCTCTATGTTCAGCAGACAATCCAGACTTGTCCAGACCAGCATCAGAGAATGCTGTGCATGAAAAGAGGGGGCGGAAGCGGAAATCTTGTCTTGTAGATGCAATTTTCCCTAGCTCTCTTCCTGCACCAAAAAGAGGGCGTGGATCCTCACAGATAAAAGAAAATCAATGCAAGAGAATATCCTTAATACCGAGTGATGCTGTTGAACAGTTATCATCCAAGTCCTCTTCAAAGGGCAGGAAAAAGGGTGTGGGAAACAGGAGGAAGACTTTGGTGAAGAACAAGGGAAATGAGAGTGTCTCCTCTCTATGTTCCACCTCCAGCATTCTTGGATCATCATTGTCGATGGTTTTCAATGGCATCTCCAGAACTTCACAAAGCAAACTTGGGCCATCAAGAAACAGTCTGGCAGAATTTAAAGTGGCGAAACCCCAGTGCCAAGGCAAACAAGTGTCACTGAGCAGAGATCAAAGCAGTCAGGATGTGGAGAGAGATGTGAAGAAGATGTGTCTGCTGAAGTTCCACTTGGCTGGCGTGCCATCCTTGGTGATGACCAGCCTTCATCGTGAGTAAGTAAGCTGATTGTTTCAAATTTTATGTTTTATCTGTTTTTCATCTCTGTTGCTCACAAGATTGCTTCCTGGAGGGATGCCAAACTTGAAAGAAAATGGTTTTTAAGAAGACTGCTTTGAAAACATTTTAACAAATATGATTTATAGTATTGCACACAATTATTTTTCCTGCATTCTATACGTAATAAAGTTGCTAAAGGATTTTTGTTTCCAGGCTCATGTTCCTTTGTACTGACACGATAAAGATAAAAGCTTCAAATTTGATGGGCAGCTTTTGAAAAAAAAATTTTTGAAATCACAGTATGATTTTTAAAGATAGGTTTGTCTGGTTTGCAGTGTCTTCTAACACATCTTCTTATTCTTCGTGTACCTCGACTTGAATTGCAGCAATGAACATGCTGATTTTTATGTTCTTTTTGTTTTGAGGGATGCCATATTTTCCCTTGATGGTTGGGAGAAAAACAGCAAAAAACAAACAACAAACTCACCTCACATATCAGTGTTTCCCATAACGCACTATAGCGCGTCCTTTACGCACAAAAATCTGAAAAGGACCCCCAGTTTTCAGAACTGTACATCCCAAGGATGCACATGATTTTCCTGACAAGTTCTTATGTTATCAGTTGATCTTTGAGGCTGCCGACTCGGCAGCAGCACTTTAAATGAAGAGCAGACGATACCAAGTGTTTGGATTGTGTCCCTTGTTTGTTTGTTTTTTACACTGGATGAATTTTCGCAGACCTGCCTTGTATGATTCGACCGAAGTTTTCTGTGATTCAGGCCCACAGAATGTGGTATTTGCCGACTGCAAAATTTAACACACACACACACAGACACACACACAGACACACACACACACACAGACACACACACACACACACACACATACACACACACACACAGCGAAAGGCAATTAGCGCCACACGCATTTGTCACTGAATATAAATTTTCATTGCATTTGACGTCAATGCATTTTTGGCTGCAGTCAGTGTCCATTCCTTAGATCAGAGATCAATAGCTGAAGTACCAAGATTCATCCGCTTTACCTGCATGTAGTATGTTTTGTTCAAACACACGAACTGCCTGTCTCATGTGGATGTTGGTATACATTTCACTATCCGCCGTACCGTTGTTTTTGATTCCTTCTGCATAGTGACCACAACTGCACCTTATGGTCTAAATAAATGTAAATGTCTATGTTTTTGTTCTGGCAGAGAACAGGACTTTGTGATTGGTGCTGTCAAACGACTGGGGGTGTTCAGGATCGAAGACAAGGTGTCCAAACACACCACGCATGTTGTATGTGGAGAGGCCAGGCGTACGCTTAATGTTTTGAATGGACTTGCCAGAGGATGTTGGCTCATCAGTAAAGAATGGGTGAGTGGTTTCTTATCTGATGGAGAAAACAGTTAAGTGCAACCATGGTCTTGAACCTACTTGTACTGTGGAGTTTCCCTTTGGGGTTTTTTTTTTGTTTGGTTTTTGTTTGGTTCTTTTTTTTCCCTCAATGTTTATGTTTTTACAGCCCTCGGTGGGGATGCTGGGTGTCTTTCAGTATATATAGCATCCCCACCTTCTGGAAATTCTGTGCTAGAAATTTCCTCTTTCCTACCACTCTCTTTGCCTTTTTTGACAGGAGAAAGTCTTCTCAGCCCATTAGCAACCACAACCCCAATACTCCTTGGAACAAGACAAGGAGACAGTGACAGTGTGATTGGCATCACTCAGACATTTTCAAAATGCAGAGCAGGAATGAATGTAGAGACGCTTCCACATCAAGACATTAATCACTTCTCAGTAGTTTTCAGTCTACAGAAACATCAAATAATAATATTAATGGTATTTATTTAGCGCTGAATCTTGTGCAGAGACAAATCAAAGCGCTTTCGCACCAGTCATTCACACGCATGGTTGGGGCTTTTGTCTAAAAGGGGATTTGCATTCAAGCCTGGAATGGTGTCACATATTCTGCACGAGCCGTTGGAGACCGGCGGTTAGTTGCGAAAAAGGCATCTGTTATAGCTCAGCTTTCAGCTTGTGCTGTGAGTTGAACTACGGTTAGTAGCCAGCTGAGCACTTGGCTACATCTACAGTTCACTTTTGTGGATCTGTTGGTGTGCAATCCATTGTTGGTCCAGAATCAAACTCTTCATCAGCCTATAAATCAGCCCTGTTCCTCATAACTAAAAGCCTCAAAGAAAAAAACGCCCTGCAGCTTTTCATCTGACAATACTGATAATTATGACCTTCTGTTACACTGAATGAGTTAAACCTGTTCTTCAAACCACTACTGATTCTTATCCTGGATTGGATGAGATACATTATAAATTTTTTAAACATCTTCCTGAAATCTGTTTGGAAGCTCTACTAAATGTCTATAATCATATCTAGTCCACAGGCTTTTTCCCACCCTCTTGGCGGAGAGCTCTCATCATCCCTGTACCAAAACCAGGAAAAGACCTATCTAACCCTTCAAATTACTGCCAAATTGCACTGACCAGCTGCATATGTAAACTAATGGAAAAGATTGTCAATGGTAGACAGATGTGGAAACTAGAGACCAATGGCTTATTGGCGAAAGAAGAGTGTGGTTTCTGCAAGCTTCAGTCTACCATTGACTATCTAGTCTGTCTGGAAACCACAGACAGAAACGCTTCCATGAACAAGCAGCATGTTGTGACCATATTTGTTTTTTATTTGGAAAAAGCTTATGATACCACCTGGAAATTTGGCATTTTCTCTGATCTTTACAACCTCAGCTTTGAAGGACACTTCCCCCCATTTGTCTACAGTTTATTACAAAACCAACAGGTCCAGGTGAGGGCGGCACCACTCTTTCCAACATACAAGAGCAGGAGCTGGGTGTTCCACAAGGGAGCATTCTGTCACCTTCTCTCTTCAGCATTAAAATTGACATCTTCCAGTCGGTCCAGAAGGGATGAGATAGCTCTTTGTGGATGATTTTGCTGTATACCAAACTGGTAGTACTTAGCCAGCAGCCAGCAATGGCTCCAGCTCTGCAGAGATAAAATTCAGCATTGGGCAGAGGAGAACGGTTTCACCTTTACTCCTACCAAAGCTCAATGTATCATTTTCACAACTTTCAACAATTCTTTGTGGATCCTGAAATCCATCTGGGAAAATCCTCCTCCTGGGCAGTTAGGGGAGCCAAATTTCTGGGGATCATTTTTGACGAGAAGCTAAATTTCCTGTCACATTAAACAGTTGAAAACCTGCCAAAAAGTTCTGAACATCCTCCTAGTTTTAGCACACACGGACAGGGGCACTGATAGGATAACTTTATTTCACCTTTACAGAGCCCTGGTCTGCCACAAATTTCCCACATTTCTGAAAATCTTTACTGATGGTTTGAATTCGGAAGAAGTTGTCGCTGCGTCTACATTTAATTCTGCATTTAATTCTGCCTTTCCTGACCAGTCCTCAACAAAACACATTCTGACTGACAGCTCAGTTTATACTGTGGAACTGACCGCACTGGTTCTGGCATTAAAAATGGTTCTTCGAGCAAAACACAAGCGTTAAATGATTTTTTTTTTTTTTTTTTTTTGACTTGTCAACCCAGGAGGTGATTGCTTGCAGGAATCTGACACATCCAAAACTGCTTGAATTTTTTTTCATTTTTACACAAGCAAAGGGTATGATGTTTTGGCCTGGGTTCTGGGCCATGTTGGCATTCAAGGTAATGAAATGGCAGACCAGCTGGCCAAGAACGCCATAAAAGAAATATTATCAAAATCCTGCGTACCATACACAGACATGATGCAGAAAGTGAACACTTACTTCAAGATCTTTGGCAAGTGGAGTGGAACACCCAGATGAACAAAAGGCTGTTCCAAATTCATCCTGACCGAAAAGAGATCCATCTGTTGTGAAGAATCGTAAGGGGAAGTCTGTGCTGTGCAGATTGCACACAGGGCACACTTTTCTTACTTATTCTTGTTAAAATGGGAGAAGGCCTCCGATGTATTCCCTGTGACGAGCCTCTCACTGTGAAACACATGGTCATTGATTGGTGGGATCTGTATGACATTAGATGCAGACATTACACGGCAGATTCTCTGAAGACTTTGTTCTGTGATGTTCCTCTGTGGATACAAATCAACTTGTTGAAAGAAGTGAACATTTAAAAAAAATCAGATTTGAATACTTTTAATGCTGGAAGTTTAAAAAAAAAACTTTTTGAGTGAAAAGATTGAAGGAGTGATTAGTTTTTACTGTACTTTTTACCTTTGATTTGAAGTAGATGCTAACGTGGTGATAGCCTTGAGATGGCCTTAGTGGTTGGTGAGGCTTTAAGCACCATAATTTGATTTGATTTATTATTTTTTCTGTGATTTCGATCACCTGCAGGAATCTGGCACATCCGAAACTTCCTGATAATTAAGAAACTTTTACACTTGTAACAAGCAGAGTGTATGACATCATTTTAGCCTGGGTTCTGGGCCATCCCACAGGGATGTGTTCTATCCCCACTGTTGTACTCACTATTTACACATGACTGTGCAGTTGAAAATGAATGTAACACCATGGTCAAGTTTGCAGACGATACTACTCTAGAAAGGCTGATTGTGGACAGTGATGAGTCAAAATATAGGGAAGAAGGACTGGAACTTGTCAGCTGGTGTGATCAAAACAACTTAGAACTCAACATATCAAAAACAAAAGAATTAATTTTAGATTTCAGGAAAACTAGATCTGACCCCATACCACTTGTCATTAAAGACATGCAAGTAGAGATCATCAGCGAATTTAAATTTCTTGGACTGATCATATCCAACAATTTGAAATGGGAGAAAAATACGGAAAAAATTGTTAAGAAAGAACAACAGCACCTGTTCTTTCTCCGGCGCCTCAAAAAGTTCGGAATTAAAAAGAAATCATGGTTGATTTCTACCGAGCAGTCATTGAAAGTGTGCTAACCTTCACTATTACTGTTTGGTATGGAAACATTTCCAAGGCAGAATTTGCAGCCCATAACAGAATTGTAAAAACTGCCACCAAGATTACTAGGGCTGATCTACCTTCTCTAGACAATATATATTGTAAGTGGCTACTCAAAAAATCAAAATCAATCAGCCAGTACGAATCACATCCAGCTTTTGGGATTTTCGAGATGCTCCCTTCTGGTCGACGGTACAGAAGTATAAGGACGAAAACCAATCACTTCACCAATAGCTTTTTCCCCAAAGCAGTCAGTACCCTGTCTCTCGAACAAATCCAGTATGATAAATTGAATTGTGCAATCAACAACCAGCTACCTGAAGATCTCTAGTCATCAGCCCCATCCACATGTAATATGTGGCTTCTGTTCAAACATGTGTGTGAGAGAGAGAGAGAGAGAGAGAGAGAGAGAGAGAGAGAGAGATTGTGTGTGTGTGTGTGCATGTGTGCGTGCATGTGTGAGAATGCACAAGTTTTTGTATGGATATGTATCCTAATTTCAACTGTATCTGTGTTTGTGTATGATTTTCGATTTATGTTCGTACATTGTTATGTACTATCCCCCCCAATATTCATTGTGACCCCAGTACACTTGGTAATAAAGACATATTCTATTCTATTCTATTCTATTCTTTTTCCTTTTTTTTTTTTTTTTTTCCCCTGCCCCATCATCTGCACCGTTTCAGTGGCATTACTCCCACGCCGCTCATTTAGATTCCCCCATACACGGCCACACCTGGGTTTGTCCGTCACAGTTCCAGATTCGGCAGTCTGCAGGGAACGACCGATGTTAGGTCGCCAGGAGACCACACACCAGAGGAGACCCTGCACTGCCCATGAGTCACTTCAGTGATGTTCAGTGGTGCCTGTTCTGATTTAACATACTTAGGACACCACCTACTAAGCCCCCTACTAATGACAATAATGGCTTAGTCGCGGAGCCAGACTGACTGAGCGTCCCCCCAGAGTGGAGACTGCCACCACGTCCCTCAAACAACAGCACCCCATGAATCTGCTGACACTGAAGAGATTGACAAGACTCGCCCAAAGCACGGAAGCGGAGGGGCATTGACCTGTCTCAAGTCTGTCATTTTTATCAGAATTGCTGGAAAATTGTATTGCCTCAACTCTTCACTCATCTGGAACAAAATCGTTTACTTAATTCTCACCAGTCAGCTTATAGATGTGGTCTTAATTGCAAAACAACCCATCTTAGAATAGTGAATCACTGAATGATTTGCTTTCTGGGTTTAATGAAGATAGGATATCTGTTCTCGCTCTTTTAGACTTGTTAGCAGCTTTTGACACTATCAACCACTCTATCCTCTTGAAGAGACTTTAAACTTTTTTTGATATTTGTGACACTGCACAGATCTTGCACAGAAAGTGTGTGTAAATGGTAGATATTCTAGTGTATTTGCCTTAAGATATGGTGTCCCACAGGGGTCCGTCCTAGGTCCTGTTCTTTTCATGCTGTATGCGGCTCCTGTGTCATCATGTGATGTTGCATGAGAGCTTTGCTGATTGATTCATTGATTGATTGATGTGGATACTTCTAGAGCACCTACCCTCAGTCGGAGACCAAGCTCTAAATGCTTTACAAACATGAGGTCATTTGCACAACAAGCCGCCACTGGGCACTCATCATTTGTTTCCTGTGTCATTCAATCAGATTTTAGGCACACACACATACACATTCGGACAAACATGTAACATTTTACGTGTATGACCGTTTTGTTTATTTACCCCACCATGTTGGCAGCCATACTCTGTTTCGGGGGTGTGCATGCTGGATATGTTCTTGTTTCCATAACCCACTGAACACTGACATGGATTACAGGATCTTTAATATGCGTATTTGGTCTTCTGCATGTGTATACACTGAAGGGGGTTTAGGCACTAGCAGGTCTGCACATATGTTGACCTGGGAGATTGGAAAAATCTCCACTAGGTACCGTCACTGATGTTCGAACCCTGGATCCTCAGATTGAAAGTCCCAACGCTTAACCATTCAGCTATTGCTTTGCTTTGCTGATGACATTCGACTTTATCAGTCGGCTTCCATAGCTGAATTTGATGCACTGGTGACTCAAACACTGGAGTGCATTGCTGACCTAAAGGACTAGATGACTCTCAATAACTAAGTGCAACTAAATGACAATTAGACTGAATTTATGATAGCCTGTCCAAAGAAGTTTCATCAACATCTTTCCTTTCCTGATTCTGTTCTGATCAGTAGCACATCTGTTTCGCTTTCTCCTTCTTTTCACAGTCTTGGTGTAATCCTAGACCAGTCCTTTCCTTCTAACAGCACATTTGGAATATCTGTAAAGTTGCCTATTTGGAACTGCATAGAATCAGTTCTATCCACCACTATCTCTGAACTGATGAAACCAATACACTTGTATGCGCTCTGGTTCTCTCAAGATTGGATTACTGCAATTCTCTTTTGGCCAGCCTTTCCAAATATCTGTTAGACAGACTTAACAAATTCAGAATAACACTGCCAGACTCATTTGCAGAGCTAAATTTGACCATGTTTCTCCTCTCCTTCAGTCTTTCCGCTGGTTGCTCGTTTCTGATCAAATAGACGAAAAGCTACCACTCTGACCTTTTTTTGCAGTCAACATATATGACCCCAAGTGTCTTTCTGAACTCCTCCATATCTATACTCTGTCTTGCCAGCTCCATTCTTCCTTGATCCTGGACTTCTCAGGATACATCACATCAGAAGTAAGACCTATGGACACAGTTTTTTGACTCACTTGTGTAAACAAAGTGAGTCTATGTTTTAACCCGGTGTTCGGTTGTCTGTGTGTGTGTGTGTGTCTGTGTGCCCATGGTAAACTTTAACATTGACATTTTCTCTGCAAATACTTTGTCAGTTGACACCAAATTAGGCATAAAAATAGGAAAAATTCAGTTCTTTCCAGTCATCTTGTTTAAAACAATATTGCACCTCTGGGATGGGCACAAAAAAATAAACAAGAGAGGCAAGGCCTTCAAGACTCACTTGTGATAAATTAAGTCCCCTAGCATTAATTACAGAGTAATTTCCCTTTTTTACTATCTGCACCAAAACGTTTGCAAAATAAATAAAAATTCCATGCTTAGCAAAAGAAGTTCCTGTTTGAACAAAAAATGATAAAAATGACTCCTCTTGTTGTTGTGTCAGAGTAAGAGGTCAAAGTGCCAAGTTTAGAGAATACAAAAAATATAAATATAACAGTACCGTAATATCCCTAGCAAACGCCCACCCCCCCTCCACAGAGTTTTGGGGCAAAATGGGGGGGTGGGCGTTTGCTAGGTAGACAGCCATTACACAAAAAATAATTATAACTTTAGTTAAAAGGAAAAGGTGAGCGACTGTCCTTCTAGTTGTTTTATGCTGATGTACGCAAATGTTGCCATTCTACATTGCAATTTTCTTGTGTCCTCGGCAGTGCGAATTTCTTTTTATTTTCCCGATTTCTGTCGTTGTGTCGGGCGTTTTTGTAAGAATATTAAACATGTGAGGCTGAAGCCCGAGCAAAAAAAAGAAATATGAACGAAAAAAAAACACACACACATACACACACACACACACACACACACACACGCGCGCGCGCAAATTTGGTAAATATGATGTACAGAGACAGCAACACTGTGGCAATAAAGAGAGAGGTTTGACGGAGAGAGAGAGAGAGAGGGGGAGTGCGCGCGGGGGAGGGGGGTGCGTATGTTTTCCATTCAAATCTAAATCAAATGCAACTTTTGTCATAAGAATAAGTTGACTTTTTGTTTTTTTTTCTGTTTCGCGTTTTCTGTTTTCCAATACCCAACAATACACAGTTGTGTCTTTTTGAATATGTTTAGGTAGCTCTACATTAAGGTATATCAACATAAAGCGCATTGTCTCATAAAATATGAGAACGATTTTTGAAGGAATTATACATTATGAAAAATAAACAATAAACAATCCTTGTGAAACTAAAAATTAACTGTCTGTATGATAAAAGAGAAAAAAATCGTAAAATATTTTTCCAGTTCTCAGACACAAACATATCTGTCTGGAAGTCTGGCAAACAAGACGTTCGGTTAAGTCCTTCAAAATCTAAGTCCAAAGCAAATGTTAACATAATAATATTATTCTTTTCTGTTCCACTTTCCCTTCCATTTCTACCATTTCCCAACAGTTAATGCATGGTCTGTCTTTTTGAATATGTTTAGTTACATTGCTAGGTATGTCAACATGAAGCACATTGTCTCAGTCAAATATGAGAACAGTTTGATTTGCAGGAATTATACACTGTGACAACTAAACGGAAACTTTTTTTCTCGTGAAACAAAAAATCAACTGTCTGTACTATGAATAAGGAGAAAACCCAGTCAAAACGATTCTCCCAATTTTCAGACACATGAACACACAATCTCTTGTCTGGAAGTCGGGTGAACAAAGCGTTCAGTTAAGTCCCTGAAAATCAACATCATTGTCTTCACTTTCATCCCCACTCGAAGCGTCTTCAGGAACCTCACCGTTGTCTTCGTCGTGAGGGAGGAAAGCGCCAATTTCATCTGGAAACCACTCAAGTGTTTCGTCGTCTTGAGAACCATCCAAGGCATTTGAAATGGCGCACCTGAGAAAGGCCTTCACGATCGTGTCGGGCCGGATGTTCTCCCACGCAGTGCTGACCCAGTTGAGGACGTCTTGCCTTGTAGGCTGTCTGAGGTTGCCAGCAGCTGTGGGGGGTCTTGGTTGTCTCATCCACTTAACCCAGCAGTCCCTGATGCCATCTTTGAAAGGTTTGCTGAGACCGACATCGACTGGTTGGGCCAAAGGGGTGCAGCCTTCAGGCACAAAGACCGTGTCCACCTGTTGTGCATCAAACGCTCCTCTGACCTCTGGCATCCTGTGAGCGTTGTAGCAGTCCAGAACAAGGAGGCGACGCTCATCTGATGGTCCAAGAACACGATGAATCCAGGTGAGAATGGTGTGTCTTGTCATCCATCCATTTGCAGTGGCACTCAACTGCACATTGTCAGGCACTCTCAACTGGAGATGGACGCAAGGTGGAATGCGCCCTTCTCTCTCCCGCAATATGACAAAAGCTGGAAACTTTGTACCATCTGCTGCTGCTAGGAGTGCCACTGTGAAGCCTCGTTTTTCCGCCTTGGTGCTTTTGACACGCACTTGCTTTACTCCTTTCAGGCTGTTGGTGTGGGATGGCAGCATATCAAACCGCACCATCGTCTGGTCCATGTTCATGACGTGCGACAGAGGGTAGCCATGGCGATGACGAAGTCGGAGAATATTTCGACGGAACTGAAGAAGTTGATCTTGGAAGTCAGCAGGAATCTTTTGGCTGGCAGTGGTTCCTCGTCGAGTTGTCACCGTGTGTCGCTGTTTCCAGCGCTTGAGCCACATGTGTGATGCTGCAAAGCCCTGCACGTTGAAAGCACCTGCCAGCTCTATTGCCTTTCGCTGTAAATCCTTGTTTCTCACCACACGCCCTTCAGCTCGTTCCTCCTCCAAGAACTAGAAAACGGCTTGGTCAAGCTCTTCAGACCTAACTGGCGGTCCATGAGATAACTTTCTTTTGCCTTTCTCCTTTCCGTACTGTTGCTGTAGAATATGCCTGTTTTCTCTCCACTCTCTTATTCTTTTTCTGTCCACAGAAAATTCTCTAGCACATTCTGAAACGTTGCCAGCTGCTTCATTGTCAAGATATCTAAGTGCTTTCAATTTGAAAAATACCGTGTAAGAGTTGTTTTTCGGCATGTTCTTTTTTACGCTCAATGACTCCCCTATCTTCACAATCAAACGTTATAATCATCAAAACGTCACTAAAAACAGATTTGACGCAAGTGTGTGCATGCGTATTTAAAAAGGCTAGGTTCAGCATGGGAGAAGAGGGGCTGGAAGTCGGACATCGAATTGATGGGATGGGTGAGGGGGGTGGGGGGGGGCGAATGAGGGGGGCAAGGGGTGGGCGTTTGCCAGGTAGTTACCTTTCTGCACGAATTTTAGCAGAAAGTGGGTGGTGGGCGTTTGCTACATACTGGGCGTTTGCTAGGGATATTACAGTAAATGCAGTTTGCATATAATTAGGCTTCTTTCTTTTTTTTTGTGCCCATCCCAGAGGTGCAATATTGTTTTAAACAAGATGACTGGAAAGAACTGAATTTTTCCTATTTTTATGCCAAATTTGGTGTCAACTGACAAAGTATTTGCAGAGAAAATGTCAATGTTAAAGTTTACCACGGACACACAGACACACACACAAACACACAGACAACTGAACACCGGGTTAAAACATAGACTCACTTTGTTTACACAGGTGAGTCAAAAATGAAGCCTAATTATATGCAAACTGCATTTACAGTTATATTTATATTTTTTGTATTCTCTAAACTTGGCACTTTGATCTGATATTCTGACCCAACAACAAGAGCAGTCATTATTATCATTTTTTGTTCAAACAGGAACTTCTTTTGCTAAACATGAAAGTTTCATTTATTTTGCAAACGTTTTGGTGCAGATAGTAGAAAAGGGAAATTACTCTGTAATTAATGCTGAGGGACTTAATTTGCTTTAAACTGATCTTTCTCATCTTAAATGACATTTTGAAATTATACTCAATACATAAAAAGCTTGGATTTTTTTTATTTTTATTTTTAGTGTATCACAAGTGAGTCTTGAAGGCCTTGCCTCTTGTTGTTTTTTTTACGATCGCCAAAGACATGGAACAAGCTTCGTGTGCACATGCATCTGTTTATGTATGTTTGTGTTTGTGTGTGCCTATGTGTGCATATTTGTTGAGGGTAGCTGCTATGTACTTATGTATGTTAAAATATATGTATGCATTGTGTGTGTGTGTATGTGTGTTTATTTTTTTAGTAACATTTTGGTGTGTGTATGTAGCATTGATGTAATGTGTTATGTAAACAAAAGTGTTTTGTAAAGCACCGAGATCAGATTTCTGGATAGTGTGCAATATTAGTATCCATTATTATTGTTATTGTTGTTAAAAGGAAACAAACGTTTTCAATTTCATTTATTCTATACTAAATTGGTAGAAGATTGCAAATTTGCTTTCATGAATGTTTTCCAGTTTCTTACCAGTCATGACATTTCATAAAGGAAAAAATCATTATTATACCAACAACAAAAGTGAATTTCCGAAAACAGCACGGGATCATTTAGTCCTTGAGTAGATTTTTTTGGACATTTTATGCAGTGCATGAGAAATACTTCATTTTCTGCTTATTAATGTGTAGAATATAAATATATGTTAACCAGGTTTCTTTGGATTAACATTGTCTGAGCAGTGTCCAGACAATTAAATTAGAAAGTATGGAATGCAGATGATGGCAAAATCGACCAACATCATGTTTTGATGCAAAAAGAACTATGATATACATGTTTTTCTTTGGAAATGAACTGGTATTTGCAAATGTGGCGCAGTAGAGCCAGTGGAACTCATAAATATCATGGTGGATCAACTGAAGAACTTCATCTGCTGCAGGTAGATGTGCACTGATTTTGTGTCCAGGTTGTGCCCAGTGACAGAAAATTACTGTAATATTTCCAGCAAACATTTAAGGTGCAGAAGCAACCTTGTCGATCAGCCATCTGAATCTTCACACTGTCCAACCTTTGCCTTGGACTTCTTTTGCACTAACAGCTGTTCGTGTTTAAGGCACTGCCAAAGTGTCTGAGGGCTTCAGAAAGGTCATCAGGAATGATATTTTCGTCTTCCAGGCTGTCTTTGCTCTTCAGGACTATTTGATACACTTCACTTTGCCTCATTTGTACTCAAGCCATTTGCATTCTCTTGTCCACTGACTTCATTCTTTATGAAATGTCATGACTGGTAAGAAACTGGAAAACATTTATAAAAGCAAATTTGCATCTTCTGCCAATTGAGTATAAGACACATGAAATTGAAAATTTAGTTTCCTTTTGACCCAAGAGAGCTCTCTTACTTTCTGCACAGTATCTGTTACTGCCACAGTGTCCTGCTCATAGAGGTTAAGTCAGCATCAGTGCGGCAGCAGGCAGTTGCGTATATACAGCTGTACCTCGCTAAATGCTTTGTGGTGAGCTGCATTCAGCACTTAAATAACCTCCCTCACATGCTCTCGCCTTCTAACTCTCCGTAAGGCGCTCTCTCATGGCCGGAAGTGTGAATGATAATCATTTGAAATCAAAATATAATTATGTTCCCGCTCCCTTACAGTGGTAAACTTTATATTAGCGTGATCAGTATTTTTTTTCTTCTTCTATTTTATCATAAAAAGAATGGTTTTGTTGCTCACATTTGGACCAAACGCAAATTTTAATCTTAAATTCCCTGGTCTTGTGCAGACTGCACACAGGGCACACTTTTCTTAGTCAATCTCACTTGTTAAAAGGGAAGGATGTATTCCCTTTGAGTGTCTCACCGAAACATGTGTTCATTGACTGCTGGGATCTGCATGACATTAGACAGAGATATTACATGGCAGAATGATGAGATATAGATTCTGTAAAGACTTTGTTCTGTGATGTCCCTCCGTGGACCCAAATGGACTTCTTGAAAGAAATTAATATTTTTAATCAGATTTTAATTTTTTAAACTCTGGATGATTTTAAACTTTTTGAGTGAAAAGATTGAAGCGGTGATTAGTTTTTTTATTGTACTTTTGACCTATCTACATATATATATATATATTGATTAATGATACAGTACACACACATCCTTGCACATGCATGCATGCACGCACACACACACACATGCACACACGCACGCACGCATGCACACACACACACGCAACATAGAGACATACATGTATACACTTTTTCTACCCTTCCTCTGCCACCCTGTACTATTTGATCATCTTTCTTTTTTTTCTTTTTCTTTTTTTCTTTTTTTAATTCCTTATAGGTGCGTTAGTGCAGTGCATTTTTACCTCATTGCTAAAAGTTAGCAGACATCCACTGGTTGGCAGGCTATGAAGTAACCTGGAAAAACTAAAATGAATTTAACAAGATTAGAAAGAAAGTGTCTCATGTACAATAGTGTCACTGAATGGAGTTTTTATTTTTGTATCATTCATTGACTCACTTGTGATACACAGTTTGAACTGTGCATGGAAATCTGAAGACTGTTAAAAATGGCAGTATCTGTACATCAGTCTGAAATTCTTTTGTATATTCATAATTTATACTTAATGGCATTTGAAGGTGGAACGCTCCATGGAAGATGGGTCATGGACATGTGAAGAAGGCTATGAAATGGTTGAGGACTTTCCAAAAAGCAAGGTAAGGAGACTTAGCCAGAATTAATTTCCTGACTGCCTTGAAGAGCACAGTCATGCAATATTTGTAATTCAGAAATCATCAGTATGCTGGAGGGAAAGTGATAAAATGCTTTAGGCTTGTCATTAACTCTTTCATTCCTAGTTTTCTATGAAGTATTACTTCCCCTTGTTCCTAGATTCCTTTTACGCATGTTTACCCTTCATTCCTGGATTTAGAGAAGAGAAAGAAAGTTTGAAGCAGGGTACTTATTTCGGAGACTTACAGCAACGCTGTTCGTAACAGTATACTAAGATTGTCATATACTGTTGTGTACAGAATTGATGTGAGAAGGTGTCTGTGACCATGTTGACTCTATACGGTGACATCTCTGGTGACACTCAGGTGTAAAACAGGTGAGTTTAGGGTAAAACACAATGCATGCAAGTACGTATCACACGCAGGACAGTGTTTTGCTTGCACAGTGTTCACATCATGCAGGTACTCACCGAGTATGCCTCACATGTATCCCAGTGCCACACTGCTGGTCATGTCCACAGAAAACTGTCACAATTGTCACTGCAGTTATCCCTACCACTTCGATGATTTGAAGTTTGTTTGCTGTCTAGAAGAGAATGTCTTTCACTACACAAGCAGCTAATGAGCCAGAATCAGAGCATTATTTACACAGTTCTATGCACATACACTATTCACAAACAAAACGTTCTCTATATACATGTGTCATTGTCACAATCACCATGTCACATGTCACACAAAGGTGACACGCGTGTGGTACACTTTGAAGCAGTCGCACTGGTTGCTGCATAAATACACACCATACTTTTCACATTTGATTGTTTTCTTGCATTTTTTGAATGGGTTGTTGGAATAGCTGACACCAGGGTGTGTGTGGTTGTACTTGATGTGTTGTGTTGTGCACACCACACAGGTATGGTTGTCACCTTCTCGGCGAACAGGCCAGTGATCTGTGCGGTCAAGACGGGGGTCTGCTACACTGGTTTCCATTCTGGGTCAGCCAGGATGGGATTTTTTGACAAAATAATTGCCGATCAGTTGCTGTACCAGGTCCAGCTTGAAGGAGAGCAGGTCTCGCTTGCTTTGTCCCTGAGGTCTGTGGTCTGTCACCTCCCGCTCAATGACAAAAGCGTTGTATATTGCTGTCTCCATCAGCTTTGTTTCAACCCGTCGATACCACTTCATGGACTTCTTTGACTTGTTTTGACGGGTGTTCTGGTCCAGTCTGTCCACACCATTCATGTTGATGGCGTAGGCAGCCACTGCTGGGGGGCAAGGAAACTCTGCGACGGTCCCATCTTTCTGGCGTTGTCTGGCAGTGGCACCTGAGTTGTCATGAGGTGGGTGTGCTGTGGAAAGGTAGTACACCATTCTGTTGTCTTTCCATGATGTTGCTATCATGTCACCACACTGTCGCCATTCAGAAGTGCCACGGGGAATCTGACGTATTTCTGCCTTGGTCTTGACCAGATCACTTGGGCAGCCAAGACGGTTGGGTCGCATTGTGCCGCACAGGTCCCTTTGCCCAACAGGTACTTTGCCAGCACAGGTGAGGTGTAAAAATTGTCTGTGAAGACAACATGGCCAAAGTCATGAATTGGTTTGGTCAGACCAGTCACAACACGAGCACTGAGCCCGATCAGTTTGTTCACTTGCTGTCCTTTTTACCTGTGTACACCTCCATATTGTAGCAGTATGCTGTCTTGGCGTCAGCAAGTACCCACAGCTTGATACCAAACTTCACAGATTTGTCCCTCATGTATTGTTTGAAGCCTTAATGGCCCTTGAATGGCACCATCGTTTCATCGACTGTCACATTTTTGTAAGGAACAAACTCATTTCTGAAACTGTCCCTGACTTTGTCCAGAATGAAATGAAGTTTGTGGAGTTTGTCACTTTGATGAACAGGTGAGGTATGATCCACAAAATACACGTATCTCCGAATCTGAAAGAATCGGTCACGACTCATCACACTGCCAAACGGAGTACGGAGAAGAAAGTTTTTTGCACTTGTGCTCCAGTAGTGTGTGTCTCTGTCAAGTCACATAATGTCTTTCATAATCAGCAGTCCGTAATATACCTTGATTTCTTCCAGTGTAATGGGTTTCCGCTCACCTTTGTTTTTTTCTGGTTCCTCAGTCCATTTCTTTGTGGCATTGTTGTTCATGAAGTTGACTATAGAATGAAACACTTCATTGGAATAAAACAGCTGAAAGTAGTCCAGTGCCGTCATCGATGTATCCAGCACGCAAACAGGTCCTGATTGCTGATTGAATGATGTTCTGGTGCTAGGGTCGGATGCAACGTAATTACCGCTCACCCACTCAAGCCATGGCCGCGTGTAAAACAAAGGCAGGTTTTCATCATCCAGCTCCTCTCCACTTTCGTCACCCATGATTTGTGCTTCTATTGCAGCAGCTAACTGTGCTGTCTCCTCTTCATTTAGTTGCAACAGATCGAAATCATCATCTGGTAAAGCATTGTAAAATTCATCATCAGAAAACTGGCCTGAATCCGAATTTTCTACACCTTCCATCTTCCGTGTTCGTGTGTTCACTCAGAAATGCCACGTCTGCAGTTGCACACTGGCAGGAATGAAGCAGTGGCCACTTTCCCACGGCCCAGGGAGGGAGAGGGGGGTGTCTGGCATTCATTCCATTCATAAACACTGCCCCACAGGTGCCCCGGTCAAGGATAGATGATGTGCGCTGATGACGCGACTCGTGCGAAGTTCAAAATGCTTACCGTGAGAACCGATTTTCCGGGCGGCAGGAAGGAAAGGAGGAATTCTCTGCTGCACGGTTTACCAGCCTCCAGAAATGAAGGGTATGATTCTAGCAAACCGGAAAACCGTGCTGCTGGAATGAAAGAGGTAACCAGTTCAGTGCCAGAGAATTTTGTATATAAAAAAAAAAAGTGCTCTCCCCTTGCCAGGGAATTTTGAGGATTCGGGGTAATAAATCACAAAAAATTCTAGCACAACAGCTATGGGCGATACAGAAAGAAAGTAAACATTTTTGTGAAGGAAAATGAGTGTAGATTCTGCTTCTGGGCTTTTTTTTTTCCCAATTGGGTTGATTGTAGATAACTTTTCAGGCATGTAAAGTCAAGATAGTAATTTTTGTGCAACAGAAAAGTCTTATTTCCACCTCAACATAATGAAATCCATAAAGAAAAGAAACAAAATACAGCTAGAGATAGCATGCCTATTGTCAGATTATACCTGTAGAAGAAATTAAAACAGGCTTTAAGTTTATAAAACCAAATCACAGCTCGTGCAGACATGCAAGTAAATCACTGTACCAACAATGACAACGGTGGGTATAGTCAACGCAAAGTGTCAATCACAGTCTCAGAAACCGAGCTGGCAAGCTTTTTGACAGCTAAGAGCCTTTGCAAGTGAGAGGGTGAAGTTCTTTGATGACATTCACTACTTTCAAGTTGCACGCAGGCCGATTAAAGAGTCTGCTGTGCATCTGGCTTGCCACCTCTTCAAACAAGTCATCCATCTGATTAGCGAAAAAAAAGCATTAAAAACAAAAAGCACGTGTTTCACATCCAGTGCAGGTTCAACCCTGTGTTTCGTGAAAATCGTGGAGCATTGGTGGTTGTCGATCTGCATTGAAATGTAAGCACACTCTTCCCAAAAGCCACGCCCCCTTGATAACCTCTGGCTGGCATTCGACCTATCATCTTAATCACTCCTCTCCTCCTCCTCCCCTTCATCCAACACTCGCTGCACAATTCTGTCAGTCATAGCCACTTGCTTAAAAACGCTGTCTGATTTGATGGACAGTCTGAATTACCATCAAATGGGCTGTCAGTTTCATCACTGTCGTTTTCAGTCACCTTCATTTTCAAACCAATCATTGGACAAGAGAGATCCTTTTCCATCACAAAAGCTGTTCATAATCACAAGTAGAGCTCTTGGAATTATGTAAATCTGCTGATTGTGAATGTTTGCTTTCCTGGACACAGTTTTCCATGCCTTTTTTTTTGCACATGATGCAACCCTCTTTTCCATGCTCGTATCAGTCAGTTAGCAAATTATTATCGAGTAGAAAGGGGTCTACTACTTGGAAAATGTTCATTTAGATGGTGTTTTTTCTTATCCAGACATATCAAACTAACTGTTCAAAGTCTGTTTATGTGAATTGAACCAGACTCCAATGAAGGAAAATAACAAAAAAAACATGTAGGACGTCAGTGGATGTCCTATAGGCACTATGGCAACACTTTTTGTAGGATGTCAGCTGACGCCTTATAGGCACTCTACAGGTTAACTCACTCGCTGCCATTGTCCGCATATGCGGATGTCGTCGGACAAAGCGTTGGATGCCGATGTCCGCATATGCGGATTTTGATTTTGAAAAGTCGCGCTGTTGGAGTGACATGTCGGATACGAAAATCAAAAGCAGAACTGATTCTTAAGTTGGAGTGACGTGTCGGATACGAAAATCAAAAGCAGAACTGATTCTTAAGTTATCTCCGGCCAACTTTTCATTCACACACACTGCGTGTGTGAAGTGACACGCTCGTTAGCAGACGACAACGAAGCATACCCTCAGTCAGCTCTGCAAGTTGTTTGACAAGATGGCGTCGCGTCGAAGTGTTCGACACGGTAGGAGAGCTCAAACGCAACACAGCGTTGAAGCTACTTTGGAATGATCGAAACTGAAGGCTCCGATGTTGAAGGAGATAATGTTGATTCGTCAGACAGTGATTTTGAACCATATCCTGATGAACTAGAAATAGATTCAGCCGCTGAAGAGGGTGTTTACAGTGCAGAGGAAAGCGAGTCCTGAACATGTGCCAGCTGACCGACACTGACAACGAAATCACTGAGGAAACGGATGACTTTGCTGGTGTTTTTACCAGTGACTGGGCTGAAAATGGTGAGTGTGTATGTATTATATATATATATGTGCGTGTGTGTGTGTGTGTGTGTGTGTGAGAGAGAGAAAGAAAACAGTGTCACATGCTCAGATGTACAACTCTGTGTGTGTATGTGTGTGTGTGTGTGTGATTGCATGCATATGTTTACTTATTTTCTGTTTTACAATAACATGGAGTTTATTTGTAGAACAAGGTGCTATAGAAATGACAGTAATAGTACTAATACTGATGATACTGTCATTATTGTTTGTAATATTGTAAAAAAAAAAAAAATCTAAGGTGGTTTTCTTTGACTACATGTAAAACAAACTTACCACATTTATGCTTCCATTCACTTAAATATTTAGAATAAACAAGGGAATAAGCAAACAAATAATTTAAACAACAATAAGAAGAAAGAGTCAGACCTGCATGATCATTTGTGTGTGTGTATGGTTGCAGGTCATGTTGCTGTGCTGAAGTGGCAGGACAAAAAGCCAGTTCACATGCTGACAACAGTCATGCTGCCAACTACCATGGTCAGTGTGACAACACGACACCATCCTGAAAGACAGAAGCCAGCAGTACAAGACTACATCACCAACATGGCTGGAGTGGATATGAGTGACCAGCTACTGCAAGTGCAAGGTCTGTGAAGACCTGTTCAAGCGCCACAACACACCAAGACACCAAACTGCCAACTGGTGTCCAGAATGTGGAGTTCCACTGTGTGTGAAGCTGTGCCCAGGACTCAACATCATCTGCCATGAGCTTTTTCACTCCAGACAAGACTATTGTCAGTGATAATACATCAGGTTTTTGTGTACAGTGAACTCCTTTTTTTATGTAGAGACAATAATTTTTGTGTGTGCGTGAATTTCAACTTTCTCCACCATCTGTTCATACTTCATTGCATGTACTAGGTCTTCATTTCCTCAAATAGTGTTAGGATGTGATGTGGAACATTTGTAAGCTGTTCAAGGACACTTGGTATACCTTTCTGACGGGTGCAAAAATGCTACAAAATACACAAAAAATGGATACCATGATCAACAACAAGATGGTGAGTAAATAATTTAATTTTTTGCACAAATATGTAACAACATTCACTGAATACACATACTAAATTTCAATTGTCTGGGTATTTATTTGTTTTTTTGAGAATTTTTTTTCCCATCCTATACAAACCCTGGGTTTTTTGGGATTTGCAAGGGGAAAAACTCTTGGCGTGGAGTGAGTTAACTCATTCTGTACTGCCCAGTGACTTCTTTAATTATATTCTCTGTACTGGCTGTTTGTATCTAGGTTACAAGAAAAAATCTAAATAAGAATGCAAGCACATACAGCTGTGAAATTTTGTGGTAATATAAATTATAGAATGGACTAACACATGGCAAAATTTCAAAGCACTCACTTTATTATCGACTGATTTGTCATATTTTGAAAATAATCACAACTGACATAAAGCTAGTGAGTTTTTATCTTATAATAGAAATTTGACAAATGTGCTCTTTTTTAGTTCCATAGACACTTCCTAATTGTTGCAATGGAATGGGCAAATATATATGCATAGTGCATATCCACTATAGAATCAATGTCCATTTTTCTTGGACACATACAAACTTATAATGTATACATACACACTCACTCACAAGCATATGCTTTACTGGCTGTTAGCATAAAGTACTGAAAATAGGAAAAAAAATAGAATAGAAGTCTTGGTGCCAGTCTTGCATAAGAAACTCCAGAAACTGTTCCTCATTCAAGTCTTGGCTTAAGCAACATGACCAACAGGTTTGTCTACTGCTGAGTCACTGTCTCTGAGACTATGTATCTCACTGCCAACACTTTTGCCACTTTCATCCTTGCTAATACCATCGAGGGACCACTCATTAGTGTCTTAAGATTCATCATCATCATCATCAACACTGGAACCGGCAGTTGTGACAGCTTCTATCACTTCCTGAAGGGAAACATGCCAAGTTTGTAATCGGTTTCGAGCGTCAGTACTTGCTGAAGTTAAGGAAGATGCCATCTTGTCGAGCGACCAAGAAGGCAGAGCTGGTGACTGTATGCTCGCATATATTGTACTCAAACAATGGCATTCTTAGTCACACTGAAAGTACAGGTGCACTTTTGGATGACTGAGAACAGAGTTTCGCTGCTTAATTTCACACAAGACCTTAACCCATGAACTGCTAATTTTTAAACTTGAGATATGCTTTAGTGCACCACAGTAATGTAGCATTTTGTGCATCAGGTAAACTACAGAGTACCTTAGCATAACTACATTCCTCCATGTGTTGTAATTATGGCTAGCTCTATGGCCAAAATTTATTAATCTTGTTATTAGATTTTTGTGGAATATGAATATACCATTAATGTTTTGAATGGTCTTGAACATTGAAATCAGCCAAGTGCTCAGATTGGAACTTGATCTTGTTGGTAAGCTAACTTTAACCCGTTCAGTGACAATTTGGCACTCCTCCTACAGCATTCAGGGGTTTCCTGCTGCAGTGCTTGCAGTAGCTCAGTGGCACTGGATGCCCTCTTATATCTATTGAGGAAAAACTGCACTGCCCTTCATTGTACTTTTAATTCTTTCTGTGCAGTGGGGTCCCATGCAGTGTTTGCATATTTAAGGGTAGGTTGCATTGAAGACTTGTACTGTCTTGATTTTATTTGTCACTTCCCCAGGTTTCTTTGCAGAAAAGCCAAGTGTCCTTTTTGCTTACTATACTGTCAATATGTTTGGTGAAGCGGAGATTTGACTGGAGTGTGATGCCTAGATATTTGGTGGATGTCACAGGTTCTATTTGGTGACCATGCAGGTGGTTCTGATGAGAGCTGCTGTCCTATCTTGTGGTGCACATCAGGACACTGCACTTTTCAGGATGGAAATGCATCTCCCTTTCTTCCTCCCAGGCCTCTTGTCTCTAGAGGTCGGCTTGCAGGGTGTCATGGTTACTGAGGGCAGTGATTGGTCTGTAAAGGACTGTATCATCTGCAAAGAGGCAGGCGGGAAATGGTGGCATTTCTGATGCCATAGTGATTGAGTGTGTCAAATGCTTTGGCAAAGTCCATCACCATGATACCATTTTGGCTATCCTCTCAGAGTTGGCAGTAAGCTCATCCAGAAACTCTCAAGAAGCTGAGTCTCGCAGGAGCTGTGTTGACAAAATCCATGTTGTTCCTTCCCAGAATATGTATTGATATAGTTCTCTTCCAGTTCAGTCATGAGCTGGCTCATATGATGTGTTCTAGCAGCTTGCAGGGTACACTGGTCAGAGATACTGGGCTGTAGTTTGCTGGATTGTAGGGTTCACCTTTCTTGCAGATGGGCTTGACAATTGCCACTCTCCAGTTATCTGGGACCTGGCCTGAGTCAAGGGATAGCTGGTAGATCCGTGTCAGGATGGGGGCCACTTCCAGGGTGCATTCCCTGAGGACCCTTAGTGGCATGCCATCTCGGCCAGTGGTCTTGCTTACATTGAGTCCAGCAAGGAGCTTGTGCACATCAGTTTCAGTGATGATGTAATCCATGATTTGGCTATCATCCCTGCTGCCCTGCATTGTGCACTTATTGAGGAACTGCTCTGCAGCCTGGTTTTCTGGTTTACAGGAATCTTACTCTTCATTCCTGGAGCCCAGAAAACCTTGCAGCTGATAATTCCACCTTTCCTTCCTAAGGCATGGAAAATTGGTTCTCGCGGTAAGCGCTTTGAACTTCACGCGAGTCACGTCATCAATGCACGTCATCTATCCTTGACAGGGTCACTATCAGGGCAGTGTTTTTGAGTGAAATGAATGCCAGACATCCCCCTCTTTTCTCCCTGGGCCATGGGAAAATGGCTGCTGCTACATTCTTGCTGATGTGCTATGTAGACACACATGCAGAGAAAATGGAATGTGTAGAACATTCCGATTCTGACCAGTTTTCTGATGAGGTTTACCACACTTTATCAGATGATAATTTCGATCTGTTTCAGCTGAATGTAGATATTTCAATTAACTGCAGCTACAGAAATACAAACAGAGCAGGTGATGACAAGTTTAAAAAAGTGCAAGTGTGAAAATTGTGTGTATTTGCACAGTAACTAGCATGACTGCTTCAACTAGTTCAAGGTATATCACACATGTGTCACCTTTGTGTGACACATGATATAATGACAGTGAGTGTGACACAGACATGTATATAAAGAGAAAGTTTTGTTTGTGAATAGTTTATGTTCAAGAACTATGTAAATAATGTTCTAAATCTGGCTCAGTGCTGTATTGAAATGCATATATTCTCTTAAACAAACTTCAAATCACTCATATGGTAAGGACAATAACAATGACAGTTGTCAACATGACTGGGGTTTTTTATGGAAATGACCAGTAGTGTGGCACTGAGATACATGTGAAGCATTACTCAGTGAATACCTGCATGATGTGCATACTCTGCAAGCAAAATACTGTCCTGCATGTGGTACATACTTGTGTGCATTGTGTTTAACCCCAAACACCTGTTTTACACCTGAGTGTCACCAGAGATATCATCTTAATGTATCAACAGGGTCACAGACAACTTCACACATCAGTTCTATACACAACAGTATATTTATATGACAACCCTAGTGTACTGTAATGAGCCACATTGCCGTAAGTCTCCGAAATAAGTACCCTGTTTTGTACTTTTTCTCTTCTCTAAATCCAGGAATGAAGGGAACATGTGCATCATAGGGATCTGGGAACAAGGGGAAATAATGGTCAAAGAAAAGTAGGGAGGCAAGAGTTAATGTGGGTCTAGAAGCATTCGGTACAGGGTCGTGTGTCTTCTTCCATGTTCTGTTGCGAGAAGAGGCTCCCTACGTAATTCCAGTAAGCAAGCCGGAGTTTCTTTTGGATCTCTCTCTCCAGGGCCTTTACTTGTCCTTGATACTGGACCTGGTGTCTTCTCTGGTGTTTTATTACCTGGAGAAGTTAGTGTGCTTTTAGTGTGCAGGGCTGGGTTTCTTGCATTCTGGGTCTTAATGTCCCTTGTTTCTTCATTTTTTTTCTGTGGTCTCTTTTCCTACAGAGACGCCACAGTTCAGGTGTAAATCAGGGGCATGAAGCCTTTTGTCTTGTGTTCCATACTTGCATGCAGCAAGATCTTGAAAAGCTGCCACATCTTCTCCAGGTGGGTTCTGTCATCCATGGTATCAATATCATGTTGAAGGCTGTGGGTTTCTTCTTTCAGTCAATCACAGTTAGCCTTGTTGTATGAGGGGATCTGTCTTTTATGGGTTGTTTTCATGGTCACACGATTAAGGAACTTGCAGTAGACTATCGCATGGTCAGACCGGCGGGGGGCCATTTCCAAGCAAGGGATCAAATCTGGTCTGTTTGTTAGGATGAGGTCTAGTGTGTTCTGCCCTCGAGTAGTTTCATGGACCATCTGTTCAAGACCAAGGTCATCCAGCAGATCAAGGAAAGACTGGTGGTGTCCAGGGCACTGACTTTGGTTTAACCCTTTCACTGTCAGGGAAATAAGATTTAAGTGAAATCTATTTGCCAGGTTTTTTTTCCCCCCAAAACGGGTAAAATTTTTCAAAAACTTCTGTGCTCTTTGTTATTGGAGAAAGACCAAAAAAAGTATATATTTTCTGAAAGGTAAATGAATAAAAAATAAAAAACACCTGATTTTTTTCCGATTATATATATTTTCAGTGAAATGCTGTTGTTTTGAAATCAGTGTTTTGTTTTTTGTCACATTTTCAACTTGTTCATTACAAACATTAGGTAATTTGCACTAAAATATATTTTCTGGACAAATGCATAATACCTGCACACACAAATTATACTAGAGCAACCACAATACAAAAAGAGAGATACACAATGCATTGTGACTACTCCAAGTGATAACATGGATGTAATACCACGCACCCTCAGTCTCCATCCCCCCTCCTCTTCATCCCTCTCACTGTCACTTTATCCAGTTCTCATCAGACGCCATTGGCTGAGTGCCAAGAAAATCGCTCACACTGTGTCCTGCTAATAATTCAGTCACTTTCTGTCGTCTGCTACATCCGTATAGCCGGCATCACTCACTGATAGTATTATCTTGGCTGGTCTCTTCATTGCTTCCTTTATTTTCTATCAAATCGTCCGATAAAAGTTTCATCACTGTCTTCTCCTTCGAATTTACACTTCAATTCTTACTGAGCATCAGCTGAAGAAAGCAGTCTTGAGCACAGTGTCTGACATTTTGTGGAGTGAGCGAGGAGAGGAGCCAGGCAAGCACTGCGGCAGTAACCCAGCCAAATCGTTCAAATAAAGGACTGCCTCAAGCCGTAATGTGGTTTCAAGCTATGAATAGAATATAGAAAGATTCCCCAAGCTAAAGCTTCCAGTATTTTTGTCAATGAACTCAATGCAAACCAGGAAAAAGTAAGATTATTTCAGTGACAAGTTATCTCATCATTGTGGCAGCGAAGCGTACATGCTTGCGCTGACAAGTTATCTCGTCATATAGGCAGCCTAGGCGTTAATGGTAACTGTCTCTGGGTCAGAAATCCAGTCAAAACCAGGTAAACTGAGATAGCCAGCAACCAGAATCTGGGCATTCTCAATAGCAGCTGCCCTCTTTAAGCTTATTTCAAAATTGTTGAGACGTGCCTTATCGCTGATGTCGGGGCAATACTCGCAGCATATAGAGCAATCTGTTGCCATGTGTCAGCACCTTCACCCTAGCTCTAGACCAAAGTGCACTGCAGCTCCTCTCTTGTGGCCATAAGGTCTCTGCCACCTCCTCTGTCCTTGCGAAAAGCCCTGTACAGGGAAGGCAGAAATTCTAAGTCCTTAATATCTGGACGGAGCCAGGTTTCTGTCCCAAAGACGATGTCGGGTTTCATGCTGTTGAAGAGGTTTTCAACCTCTGCTCCTTTACGGATGTCAGGTTTGATGCTGTTGAAGAGGCTTTCAACCTATGCCCCTTTTCCACTGACAGACTGGAATTTGACACTAAGCAGGCAGAGAGAACTTGACTGCTGCTTATTCTGTGGGTTTGCTGTCGCAGGTGTTGAGCAGTGGAGAGGCTTAACTTAATCTGCATGTTGCTAAATTCATGAATAAGATTTTACTTTTATATTTCAAATACTTTTATTGGTTGTCTTTCTTGAAATGGTTTTGTAGACTTTTTGATTTAGATTGTCATTAAATAGTTGAAACATGTCTGTGTGAAAGTTACTAATAGAGTATAAAATGAAAAAAAAAAATTGTGTTGAAGAAAAGCATTTGTAGACATCATGTTTGCTCACATTAGAATTGTATTTTGTGTTCAGTGCATATGGTAAATAAACAATCTGTATAAAAAGAAAGACTAAAATATAAAGTTTGATTTTTCACCATGCTTGTCTCAAAAATTAAGACACCAAATTAGATTCAGGGCCAAATATATTATGACTCGCTAGATGAAAGTATGCTTGGTAAATAAATGAAAGTTTTTTTGGTTTTTTGGGGGGTTTTTGTTTGTTTTTTCTTTTGGTGAGGCTATGCCTTCTGAATAAAGTAGGTTCCTGAGTTATTTTGTTGATTACAATGTGTGTTTGATTGACAATATGTACAACAGGAAGCACGTCTGGCAAGGGAAGCAGAGGAACCAGGAGCTTACCGGTGTCGGATCTTTGAGCCTGTTGGTTTCATATTTGTTTCTAATATCTGTACTCCACCACGAGCCCAGCTAATAAGGTTGCTGCAGTTGTGTGGTGCAAAGGTAAGAAATTCGTAATTACATCTGTTGTTCAGAGACTGGCACTTTGGTAACTGACTTGACATGTTAGAATGGGCAGATTTTCTGGGTTTTGGTCTTCTATAGACTAACTTAATGTACTTTTCTTACTTATTCATTGATCTAGTGGCTTTCCATGTTAATGTGTGATAAGTCTTATGTCTGCGTTCCATTAGTGTCCGGTTTTTCAGTCATTTAGATTAATAATAAGCATTTAATTGAGTAATTTTTGACTCACTTGTGTGAACAAAGTGAGTCTATGTTGTAACCAGGTGTTTGGTTGTCTGTGTGTGTCTGTGTATCCGTGGTAAACTTTAACATTGCCATTTTCTCTGGAAATGCTGTGTCTGCCAATACCAAATTTGGCTTAAAGCTAAACATAGTAGGAAAAAATCTTCACACTCATACCAGTGATAGGTTGTATGTCTCCCGAATTAAACTGTATTTCTGAATCTTTAACAGTTTATTTTGTTGATGCTGGTTCTGGAGTCCGAAAACGCTGTACCCCTTTGCAGCTGCCAGAACGAAGTCAAAACAGTCAGACGTTGGAGAGAATTATTGTGAAAATAATATAGTGTTTTTGATAAAAAATAAAATCATCTAGGGTGGGGAAGTTTAGATGTTTTGGGTTCCATGTTACATAATTATGCCATAAGAAAAACATGTATATCATACTGTTCTTTTCACATCAAGACATGATGCTGGTTGATTTGCCATCATCTGCCTTCCATACTTACTAAATTAATTGTCTGGATAGTGCTCTGACAATTTTCATCCAAAGAAACCCACACATTAATAAGCAGAGCGTGAAGTATTTCTTGTGCATTGTGTAAAATGTCAACAAAATTGTACTTAAGAACTAACTGATCCCATGCTGCCGTAAATTCACCTTGGCAGTTGGTATGATACTAATTTCATTCTTTATGAAATGTCATGAACTGGAAAACATTCATAAAAGCAAATTTACGTTCTCATCGATTTATACATGAAACTTAAAATGTTTTATTTCCTTTTGACCCAAAAGAACTCACTTTCTGTATGGTATCTGTTATCTGCGGTAGTGTCCTATTCACAGAGGTATTGGTCAGCATCAGCGCAGCAGCAGTCAGTCACATGTACTGTACCGTGCTAAACGCGTTTTGGCGAGCCACACTCCGCACTTGCGTAATCTCCCAACCATCCTCTCGCCTTGCAACTCTTTGTAAGGCACTCTCTCACGGGCAGAAGCAATAAAACCACACAAATCTTGACATTAAAAATCAAAATCTGATTATGTTCCTGCTCCCCTACAGTGGTAAACTTTACATCAGTGTGGTCAATATGATTTATTCTATTTTGTCGTAAAAAGAACGGTTTTGTTGCACACATTTGGACCTAATGCAAATTTAATCTAAATTCCCTTGCCTAGGAGGGTGACCTACATGGATGGCTGTGACCATTCCCCTCGCCCCCCGACCCCCCAACCCCATCCCCACTCTTTCTCCCGGTTCCACCTCACCCTTCCACTTCCACTGGCAGAGCTGTCAAAATCACTGCCGTGCTATCCCCTCACCACCCTCCCTCCCCTCCTGTACTTTGACCGTGATCTCTCTCTCTCTGTAGCTGTCTGTTTCACTCTCTTTCTCTCTGTCTCTCACCCTCTCACCTTTCACTCTCTCTCTCTCTCTCGCATGGGTCAATCAAAAGGGAAACAGCCATTTTGTAGAGTCATAACTTAAACGATGTCACCACAAACATGACCTGCAATTCCCTTCTCATTTTTTCACCCCTCTCACTCATGCTCCCCTTTCACTCACTTTCTCTTGCTGCCCTCCTCCAGACAGCACCTCCTATATATATATATATATATATATATATATATATATGCAGAAATGCTTCTCCCTGCTAGTATGAGGATAGGAAATTTAGATAAAAAATTTGCAAAAGTTCTAAACGTGAGCAACTAAACCGTTCTTTTTACGATAAGATAGATTAAATCATACTGATCACTCTGATATAAAGTTTACCACTGTCGCAGGGCAGGAACATAATTAGATTTTGATTGTTAATGTCAAGATTCTTGTGGTTTTATTGCTTCTGCCCGCGTAAGAGCGCCTTACAAAGAGTCGCAAGGCAAGCGCATGCTAAGGTTACGCAAGCGCGGTATATGGGTCACGAGGGGAAAGCATTTAGCGCAGTACAGTACATGTGACTGACTACTGCCGTACTGATGCTGATCTGTGAGCAGGAAACTGCAGCAGACAACAGATACTGTACGGAAAGCTAGTAAGATACCGTACAGAAAGTAAGAGAACTCTTTGGGGTCAAAAGGAAACAAACATTTAGAATTTTATTTATTTTATATTGAATTGGTAGAAGACGCAAACTTGCTTTTATGAATATTTTCCAGTTTCTTACCAGTCATGACATTTCATAAAGAATGAAACCCATATTATACCGACCGCAAAGGTGAATTTACGAAGGCAGCACAGGATCATATAGTTCGTAAGTACAATTTTGTTGACATTTTATGCAATGCACAACTTGGAAATACTTCATGCTCTGCTTATCAACGTGTAGAATATAAATAATTAAATATGTGTTAACCAGGTTTATTTGAATGAACATTGTCTGAGCACTGTCCAAACAATTGATTTGGAAAGTATGGAAGGCAGATGATGGCAAAATTGACCAACATCATGTCTTGATGTGAATAGATTGGTATGAAGTGCATATTTTTAGTTGGAAATGAACTGGTATTTGCAAATGTGACTCATGAACCCTGGCGCAGCAGATGTCAATCTAGCATGGGATAGGAATAATGATGATGATAATAATGATGATAAATCATATATTTTATTAATGATTATAAAAAAAACTTTGTTGTAATATGTGTAACATTGAATCCAAGTTACCCAAACTAACTTTCCCAATATAGATGATTGAATTACTGGATTTATGAGAATGCTAATAATGAATTTATCATGCAATTCTTAGCCCATGCAATGAAATCAAACAAAGTCTGCGCAGATTTATGTCATAAAACAAATTTATGTCATAAAACCTTATGACATATGTAACATGGAACCCAAAATACCTAAACTAACTTCCCCACTCTGGATGGTTTTATTTTTTCAGAAACATTGCAGGCACTCCATTTGCACATTGATTCTCTCGAATGTTTAGCTGTTTAAAGTACTACTGTTCATTTTATCATGAAATGGGAATAGTATGATCTATATCACATGACAAAAATTATCCTCTTTATCTGAAGAATTGTGATAAAAACACCAGATTTTTTGCATCTTTTTATTTGATCAGTCAACAGAAAACTGATTAGCTTTATCCTCACAGTGAACAAATCTGTAGGATTACAGAAAAACAAAATGTAATAAAAGTAAAACTATGAGAAAAAAAAACAACAAAATAACAACAACTGAGAATAAGAAACTTTATTATCTGCGTAAAGCAGAAGGGAAGAACATGTGTCCTGTGTCCGAACGTAACACTTGACTTCATCTCAAGCACTTCTAAACATGAAATGCTTCAGATTTGATTTTTTTTTTTAATTCACAATTAATGCATACTTGGGTTTTTCAGAACTTCTATGATGTAAAACATGGCTGTTCTGATCAAAGTCTGCAAAACGATAAGCACGTAAGGGATTGACGTGTTTTGGATACAACGATTTTTTTCATTCCATACTTCGTCTGTCACATGAACTGACAAACTGCATCATTTCGTGATAAAACTTCACCAGACAGCATAAGCCAGAATCAAGGTTATTAACCTCTTGACTGCACTGTTGACATACGGCGTATGTCATGAAATGTCGCTCACCAATGCTGCATTGATGTGTGCCGTACGTCATGTTGCAACGTTCTGTGTTTTGAGTCCCGCACTGCATTGACCTGCGCTGTACGTCATGTTACAACGTTCTGTGTTTTGAGTCCCACACTGCAGAAAAAAACAGTCTGCTGACCATTAAATTAGCTCCCCTGAGAGCTCTTTATCTCCTGAGTTCCATTAGCTAAAAATATTCACCTCATTTTCATATTTATGGCAAAAGTTTTGCAAGTTTGTATGAAGCTCAAGTTGTGTTTGCAAAGCCATGGCTGAATGCAGACAAACCCCAACACTTGCTGGAGTATTCAAAAAAATCCTTCACAATGCAAATAGTAGAGATGAAGATTATGGACTGAATGAGATAGAACTGCATGAAGTTGATGCCGAAGACGCTGATTTTGACATGCAGGGGGGTGGAAGGTGGGCAATATTGCTTAACGAAAATGAATAGACAAGCTCAGCTCATTCAAGATGCAGGTGGGTGTTTATGAGGTTTGTCAGTTTAGTATTTGCTTTCTGTTTGTTGTAACAATGAATATAACTGCATTGTGTGTGTTTTGAATGTGTTAGCTGTGGTAAGTAGCTTCGTCAGTCACTGATCAGTGTCTGTGTGTGAGAGAGAGAGTCACATGTGTACTGTGTGTGACTAACGCTGCACGAGGGGGCGTGGTTTGCTGGCTGGCTCATTGTTGATGACATTGTGTGTCGCTCGCCTAGAGCTTTCTGCGAATTCGTTCCCGAGGTTTGTTGTTGTTGTTGTGTGTGTGAGAGTGGGGGAGGGGCCGTTTTGGGGGGGGGGGGGGTTGGGGGGGGCGTGGGGGGAGGAGGAGATGTTTACAAAACTGAAATCAGAGAATGATATACAGAATTATATGCCTAAATTACTTTGTAAATGCAACACTTGTAGAAGTGTGTGCGTGTGTGTGTTGTCATTTTGTTTTGTATGAAAAAGAGAATGAAGGGGGTGTGACATACCATGAACCAGTTTCAGTGTGTGTGTGTTTGGGAGGGGGGGGGGTACATGTGTGTGTTTGTATTTCAGCTTATGAAAACAATCAGAAATAAAATGGTACCATTTCATAACCTTTTTATATGTAAAATAAAAAAAACAACAAACAAACAAGTATATGTTTACAAAACTGAAATCAGAGAATGATATACAGAATTATATGCCTAAATTACTTTGTAAATGTAACACTTGTAGAAGTGTGTGCGTGTGTGTGTTGTCATTTTGTTTTGTATGAAAAAGAGAATGAAGGGGGTGTGACATACCATGAACCAGTTTCAGTGTGTGTGTGTTTGGGAGGGGGGGGGTACATGTGTGTGTTTGTATTTCAGCTTATGAAAACAATCAGAAATAAAATGGTACCATTTCATAACCTTTTTATATGTAAAATAAAAAAACAACAAACAAACAAAAAAAACCCCAACAAACTTAGTCTTTTATGCAATGTTTCAGGTATGCAGCATGGTGATGATCATGATGTTCATCCTGGACCATCTGGAGTTGACAACTTGCCACAAACCTGCAGCTGAAGACCAGCAGCAGCAAGACCAAAGGGCAGTAAATAAGCCTCCTGCAATTCTGGATTACAACAAAAACATGGGTTCCATGGACCATCATTACCAACAACTGCAGCCCTACGATGCCACAAGGAAAACCCTGAAGTGGTACGAATATCTGTGTACATTTTCTACAAATTGCCATGCTGAATGCACACATCCTCAACAAAAAAGCAGGCAACAGCAATACATTCCTGGACTTCAGAAGGATGTAATTAGTGCCATGATCTTCGGTGACCAAGACCCAGACACTGCTAAAGATGACCACGCTGTTCGTCTGTGGGGACGACACTTCATTGATGTCGTCCCACATACCCCACAGAAGACCCGGCTACAAAGGAGGTGCAGAGTCTGCTGGAAGAAAGGGCAAAGAAAGAATGTGAGGTTCTACTGCCCAGACTGCCCCAGCAAACCACACTGTGTCTTGAAGACTGTTTCCGCAAGTACCACACACAGCATTTTTACTGGCGATAGATGCTGGGTGATTTGTGTGGACTATGTTGGAGACTTATGGATCTGGACACTGTTGCACAACCTTTGACAGTGTGTGTGGTTGATCATAACAGTCACAAGAAAGACTGGTTGATAACCTGGTTGATGTTGTAGCACATACATGATGGAATGACAGTCCCAATTTTTTGTTTGTTTGCATTTTATGGAATTTTTGTGTCAGATTAACTCATTATTTGAACATGTGAGTATTAAAAACAAAATCTTGGTTCATTTTCCTTTCATTTGATGTATACTTTTATGCACTTATCTTCAGTACTTTTTTAAATATAAGCAAATTGAAATCATTGGCGTGTTTTTCTTGTTTTTCTGAAAATTTTCTCAGCATAGGCTATAGCAAAACATACTAGCAGAGAAGGGGTTAAAGGGGGTGATTTTCTACTTTGAACTTTGTTGTTTGGAACATTTGATGCAACAAGTCTTCAACTGAAAGCAGTCTTATCGAACAACATGAGTTGACTTGTTTTGAAATCTTGCGCCAGCATCCAAATATCACCACATCTTGCCATGTGTCAGAAACAAACCATAAGAACAACAAAATTAATATACAGTTTATTTTCAAACAATATATTGGGTGTGAATGAACACATAAGAGATTTCTATGTAACATATGTACATTTCACACACTGTTGGAAACACCACATTCTCTGAATCTGTATTCAAACACATGATTGAAGGGTGTTTGTCAAACCGATTTAAGCTTTCCCGCGATGAATCCGCATGATTTATGTGGAAATAATTTTAAGTTTGCTTACATGTATATTTTGTTGGGACGTTTACATGTACAGAAGTAACAAAGAAAAGCGGAACCAAAAATTGATATGCGATTGCATTTAAATGGTTGAATAGACTTTTTTTTTTTTTTTTACCTGTGCTTGCCTTTGAATGAATTAAAAACATGTCAGTTGGAATGGGTTTATGACTGTCACATGGGTTTTTTGTGTAATATTTCAAACTAAATATACCTTTGTTTTAATTTTTTTGTCTTTTTAAAAAAATGTTTTATTTATTATTTTTTTAGTCCAGTTTTGTGGAGGGGACTGACAGTCACACATATCAAAGGGCATTTTGGAAAGCCCGATTGCTAAGCAACCTCGGTGTAGATAAAACAGCTGTCTGCACCACATTCCCTGTCTGGGACTGACCCTTCACCATCCTCTTTCTTTTTTTTCTTCTTTTTTTGTTGGTTTTTTTTTTGTTTCTTTTCACCATCCTCTTTCACTCCCCCACCCTGGCCTCAGTGGTTGGTGAGGCTCTAAGTACTATAATTTGATTTGATTTGACTCCCCCACACCCTACACACCCTGGCATGTGAACTCCTGAAATACATTCACTCATACAGTGACACACACACACACACACACACACACACACACACACACACATTCTCTCTCTCTCTCTCTCTCTCTCTCTCTTAGTACAATAAAATAGTATCAGGTGTTGCTCATTGTGAAAATTGAAATCTGTGTTGTCATTCTCATATGGAAAATGTTTATGTTATACATTTATATATGTTTTGTTTTTTTTATTTCTCACTACATGCCATTACTTTGAATGGATGGTCGAACTGCACTTTGTTGCACAGGTTGATTGATTTCGTTTTGGCTTTGGTTTTCATCAATATTATTACTATTGATGCATGTTGTTATTTGTATTATGAACCCCCATGTCATTAGGGCTGTAAAGCTATTGGCATTAAAGTGTTCAGTGTTCTCTCTCTTAGTACATAACCATCCTGGTGTGGCTATCCTGGCAAGTGATTTTTCAACAGAGTTGCCCAACCGGGCAAGTGAAAAACAGTAACTGTTGACCCCAACTAATAGAATCTTACTTGGATATATCAGTTCCTGACAGTGACTCACAGTGCAAATGTTGGGTTTCCTTTTAACTCTGCATGTTGCTGTTTACAGTGGAGGTTCAGAAAAGACCATAATCTTGAATTGGCCCTGGATGGTCAGCTTGGCTAAACTGAAATCAAAGGTACTAATAGTGATAATAATGATGTGAAATCTGCAATAGATAAATGAATCAGTTACATTGTGGAAGTTACTGAATCACAGTTTTGGATACATTTGCTTGGTGCACTATTTTGAGGAGGAGTGCACAATTTTTTGACAAGATTACACCAAACACAAATATAAGGTAAACAGGTCTGGTATCACAAGTGAGTCTTGAAGGCCTTGCCTTTCTTGTTGTAAAGTGTCTTAGCCTGATACATCGTTTATGTAATTGTTATATACTTTCAATGAAAAGAGTTCTCGAGAGCATCATATGAATTATATCTGCAGCTATGTTTGTAATATAATATTATTTATTGATATAATATTTATTTATTTATGTAATATAATATTATTTATTGAAATAATAGGCACAGAATGATCAATATTTAAGCTGGAAAAACAACCAAATTATTAAATCTGTAAGTACTGTACAGTCACTTACACACACACATATGCATTTAAATGCATACAGACCACCTTGCATATAGAAATTAAGCAACAGGGAAAATATTCTTGATGTGGCAGGTGACAGACTCCATACACCGAGCTGATTTTTACATTGGAGACAGTGCTCATGATGAGAAGAATAGTGTCAAGCCTGTCTGGGTCTTGGGTAAGTGTTTTTTCATGCTCACAGTGGAGTGGTTCCATGTTTACTGTTTCAGTTGGCCATTGTGTGTCACAATCTAATTTCCATTTTAAATAGTTTTTGATAGACAATAATTAGTAGAGTTATCTTGAATGCAATTTGTACTGTTCACTCAAGCATGTATGCATGGCAAACACATTCGCGCATATAAGGAAGCGAGCAAAAAAGAAAAAAAAGCCACCAAAAACAACAACGTTGGGCCATTCTGTGACAATGTCAGTTGCCCATGAAGACCTGCAAAGATATATATTAAAAAAAAATTTGTAAAAAACCCTCAGTGCTCTCTTGAAAGTGTCGGCCAGTGTTCTTCATTTGTAGACCCTGTTTTGAAGAAGGCTTGAGAAGAGAGAGTGACTTGTCAGAGCACTGGTTTCCTATTTCGAAGTAACAGGTTTCCAATGGGCGATCAGAGTCAAGCCCCACAGATGGATGGATCATGATCAGCATTTTGACATCTAAGATGTCAAAATGCTGATTATGATCCATCCTTGATGTGTTGATACCTCTGTGAAAAGCAGATGGCTCACACACATGCTCGTGCTCAGTCGTAAAAACTGCCACCAAGATTACCGGGGCTGATCTACCTTCTCTAGAAGACATATAAGCGGCTACTCAGAAAAGCAAAATCAATCAGACAGGACGAATCACATCCAGCTTTTGGGATTTTCAAGATGCTCCCCTCTGGTGGACGGTACAGAAGTATAAGGACAAAAACCAATCACTTCGCCAATAGCTTTTCCCCCCAAGCAGTCAATGCCCTCTCTCTCGAACAAATCCAGTATGATAAATAGAATTGTGCAATCAACAACCATCTACCTGAAGATCTAGTCATCAGCCCCATCTACATGTAATATGCGGCTTCTGTTCGAATGTGTGCGTGTGTGTGTGAGTTTTATATTGATAAAGGTAGAAACATAAGAGGCCATTTCCTGAGCAACAAGGATTAGGAAGTGCTTACAGAAGAAGAAAAAGACATCTGTGACAAAGTAATAACTCTGGACGAGCTAACAGTAGCACTCACAAACTTAAACAAAGACTCTGTGCCTGGTAGTGACGGCCTCACACCAGCATTTTATAAAACGTTCTGGGACAAACTAAAAATGCCATTCCTTCTCTGTATTACAGAAGCCATCAAGAAAGGAGAATTACCTTTCACAATGACAATACAATACAATACACAATACACAAACTTTATTGTCTATACTTTGGTACAGAGATTTTCTTTTTGGCAGCAGCACATGTCCAACATAAGAAGAAAACAACAAACAAATAAAATGACAAACAAATAAAATGAATAGAAAATAAAAAGATAAAGATAAATTAAAAATTAAATGGCACTAAATGGAAATAGCTATATACAAATATACAGATTACTGAAGTTTACGTGCTTCTCCATTTCAGACAGCCAAACCGCATTGCACATCTACCCACACACACACACACACACACACACACACACCATGTGCACACACACGTACACATACATACATACATATATACACACACACACACACATACATACACATACATACACATACACACACATGCATACATATATATACATACACAAATACATACATACCTACATACATACATCTATATATATATATATACACATATACATATACACACACATATATATATATATATACATACATATATATATACACATATATATAAACATACATACATATATATACATATATATACACACACACATACATACATACATATACATACACACACACACACATATATATATACATATACATACACACATACATATATATATATACACATATACATATATATATATACACACATACATACATATACACACATATACATACACATAAATATATAATTTTTAAACATTTACTCATATGTACACACACATATACCTACATACGTACATATACACACACACATAAGAAAGGAATTGTTACATTAATCCATAAAGGCAAGGACCTGGACAAAAATAACCTCACAAATTATAGACCTGTTACTCTCACAAATACAGACTATAAGATAGTCATGAAAGCGCTTGCCACGAGACTCCAAAATGTCATCAGAACAGTTGTAAATGAAGACCAAGTAGGTTTCATAAATGGAAGAAATATAGCAGTTCACTTGAGATTCTTTGATGACCTAACTAAGCACCTCAGTACAACGAATCAAACAGGTGCTCTAGATTTCTCTAAAGCCTTTGACACAATATCAAAAGATTGTATCATCGAAGCACTAGATATTTTCAACTTTGGCCCAATATTTAAGAATGTTGTTTCTACTGTAATGAAAAACACACAATGTTGTGTTCACAGTGGTGGATGGCTATCTGATTGGTTTCCAACAGAACGAAGAATCAGACAGGGATGCCCACTAAGTCCCCTTCTTTTCGTACTAGCAGTAGAAATACTGGCGATTAGAATTAGAAACGATAAAGAGATTCAAGGAATTGAATTGACGCCCATTAGGAGGTATGTGCAACAAAAGCAACACCTCTAAAATAAAACAGTTTGCAGATGATACAACATTAACTCTAAAATATGAACAAGACATTCAGATAGATACAGACATTGTATCACAGTTTGAAGAATACTCAGGTCTGAAATTAAATAAAAGTAAATCAGAGGGCATGTGGCTGGGGTCAAGAAAGCATGAAACAGGTGACATAAATAGCATTCCCATGAGACCTGACAGGCTGAAATTCTGGGGATATATTTCTCAACAGACAAAGAAATTTCGGAACTGGAAGAAAACTGGAAATCTAAAATCGAAAAAATAACTATGGTGATTAAACGATGGGAACGAAGAAACCCATCACTATACAGTAAGGTTATCTTGGCAAAGACGTTTTTGTTGTCACAGTTCTCACACGTCCTGCAGGTATTGGCTTTACCAGTCAAAGTCCTCAGCACCATTAACACACTTATGTACAGGTTTTTGTGGGAAAAAAAGTTTAATAATAAAAAAGCTTTTGAAAAAATAAAAAAGAGGCGTCCTCAGCCTTGACAAAGAAGATGGTGGCTTGAATATGATCAACATCGAACACCAGCAACAAATGTTCCTGGTCAAATGGGCAGCTAGACTCCTCAGAGAGACAAAAGCGCATTGGAGCATTCTTGCAAGACAAAATATGTCACCTTTCAAGGACAGTTATTGCAGTTTTAGCTGTAATATTTTACCTAAAGACATTAAAAAGCTGGAAAATGTTAAGTCATTCTTCTGAAGAGAGGTAATAAAAGCAGTAGCTGTTCATAACAAAGACAGACCGATAGAAAATATAAAAACGGAACCACTATGGAACAACAAAAATGTAAAATACAAAGGTAATGTGTTACACTTTCCCAAATGGAGCAGAAAAGGCATTCTTCTCATGCAGGATCTTTGGCAGCATGGAAATGTAATGACATAGGAAGAAATAGAACGCAAACTGGGCACTGACCCGGGCCTTCTTTTCGAATACAATGCCATCATAAATGCAATACCACAACAATGGAAACAGCATCTATCCAACGATGCCCACAAACAGGATACCCCCAAAGACATTGCAACAGCAGAGGGATACCTCACTACGTTATCTAACAAACAAATCTGAAAACACTGCCTTCAAACAAAACCATGAAATATGTGCAACACAATTTTGGAAGCGCAAACTAGACATCAGTATCAAAGACTATTTCAACCTAGCTTATGAATGCACAAATGAATACTGTCTGAGAATACTCCTTTTCAAATTTAGCCATAACATTTACCCAACGAATATTCTGCTTGCAAAAATGGGGGTGTCAAACACAAACACATGCAACTGGTGTCGAGAAACTGATTACATTGAACTCACCTTTTACTCTTGCCCGAAACTATCCGACTTTTGGAAACATGTGAAACAGTTCATTCTCTCCTGTTACAATATGCTGATCCCTGTGAATGAAAAAGTAGCGTTGTTTGGTACAACAAAAATGGATATCCCAGATCATGAAAAGAGAAAAAAATCAACACGACTCTGTTGATAGCAAAACTGTCCATTTCTAAATTCAAATATGGTAAGTGTAAGAATCTGTATCTTATCTTTGAAACCGAGCTCAAATTATGTAAGATGTGATTTATGTCAGCCAAGATACCCGAGCACTTGTACGGATCCACAAAAAAACTCAAGTGGTCAATTTAAATGTGTACATTTAAAGAAGGTCCGTAAAACTAATGTCTCGAGAAAGGGAGAGAGAGAGAGAGAATGAGATCGTGTCTACCTCGCCTCTTTCAGACATTGTGCATGAAACTACCATGTATGTGATTTTATATGCTGCATGGCCTTGAAAATGTTTGAGCATGACAATGGTAAGAAGACAGATTACAGGGGGAAGAAAGAGAGAGAGAGAGAGAAAGAGAAAAGACAGAATAAAGAGATGAGAGAAGAAGAAGAAAAAAGAAAGAGAAAGAAAAGACAACAGAAAGGAGAAAAATGATGATGGAAGGAACAAAAAGAAACAACAACCAAAAAGGAGAAAAAAAAAAAAAAAAAGCGAGAGAGAGAGAGAACACACACACACACAAAAGCAGGAATGAGCCTTCCAAGGATGCTGAGACTATCTTGCTTTTATATTGATATGCACTTATATGTGTCCTAATTTCTACTGTATCTGTCTTTATGTATGATTTTCGATTTATGTTTGCACCTTGTTATGTACTACCCCCCCCCCCTCCCCATATATTCCTTGTGACCCCAGTACACTTGGATAGACATATTCTATTCTATTCTATACACACACCCACATGCACACACACACACATACACATGTATGTGTACGATCTCTGTCCCAGGGCCATGAGTCCGTTAGGCGGACGCTCTGGGTTCATTCAGCAAAAACCATGAACCACTGCAAACATTCATCACTTTACATAATTATGATAATAGTAACTTAATAGCAATTACAACAGAAATTTTGCAGCATTTGATGTCAAGGCTTTCTGAAATTAGTCAGCTGATGGGGCAGCAATACACTTCACACATGTGCACACAAACACTCACACAGAGCTGAATTTTACACACACACACACACACACACACACACACCTGTCTCTCTGACTCTCACTCACACATCACACATGATAGTGTACTTTCATACTGAATTAAAAACCTACACACACACACACACACACACACACACACATATGCTTTCTCTCCATCTCTCTCTCTTTCTGTCTTTTCCTCATACACACATGCACAAATGCAAATGTACACTCACACACACTTTCATACGGTGCTAAATGGAAAACACTCTCTCTCTCTCTCTCTCTCTCTCTCTCTCTCTCTCTGTGCGTGTGTGTGTGTGTGGCATATGAGCGTGAGCATGTATGAACAAATTTTTGTGTGATTGAAAGCATGTGTTTGCATCAGTGTTTGTTATTCAAATGATCATGCAAATTTCTGGTGGTGAGTTCACAAGTATGTCTTGTTCTTTCTCACCTCCGTGTCTGAAGGGCATTGTAACATTAAAATCTCTGCTACTGTCTCTCCTTGCAGCAGCGTTTCCTTGTTTCCTTGTACAAAGAGACTGGTCTTGGATTACACCATTCTGTGAACAGAAGGAGAAAGTGAAACAGGTGTGCTATTGATCAGAACAGAGTCAGGAAAGGAAGGATGTTGATGAAACTTCTTTGGACAGGTTATCCTAAATTCAGTCTTATCATCATTTAGTTGCAGCTTGTTGAGAGTCACCCAGTCCTTTAGGCCAGCAATGCACTCCTGTGTTTGAGTCACCAGTGCATCAAATTCAGCTATGGAAGCCGACTGATAAAGTTGTGTGTCATCAGCAAAGCTCTCATGCGACATCACATGATGACTGATGACATCTGACACAGGAGCCGCATACAGCATGAAAAGAACAGGATCTAGGATCTAAGACGGACCCCTGTGGGACACCATATTTTAAGGCAGATACTCTAGAGTATCTACCATTTACACACACTTTCTGTGTACAGTCTGACAGGTAAGACGTGATCCATGCTAGTGCAGTGTCACGAATACCAAAGGAAGTTTTAAGTGTTTTCAAGAGGATAGAGTGGTCGATAGTGTCAAAAGCTGCTGACAAATCTAAGAGAGCGAGAACAGATATCTTATCCTCATCAAATCCCGAAAGCAAATCGTTCACTATTCCAAGGAGGACCGTTTCGCAACTATGTCCACGTCTATAAGCAGACTGGTGGGAATTAAGTAAACTATTTTGTTCCAGATGAGGTAAGAGCAGAGACAATATGATCTTTTCTAGCAGTTTTGATAAAAAAAATGACAGATTAGAGACAGGTCGATAATTTTTCAAACAATTATGATCCAAAGATGGTTTCTTGATGAGTGGACGTACAACAGCAGATCTGAAGCTTTCAGGGAAACAACCAGACAGTAAGCAAGAATTGATGACATGAGTAATATGTGGCAGTAGAACATCAATACATTCAACCAACAAAGAAGACGGGACAGGGTCAAGCTCACAGGATTTCGGACAAGCGCTCAGACGCACTTTCTTCACAAAATCTTCAGTAACCGGTTGGAAACAATGTAAAACAGGACCACTGTAAACGCGTTCTTTAACAGGTGAAGGAGACACAACAGAGTCAAGCATCTCACGAATGCATATTTTGCTGGTGAAGAAGTCGGAAAACTTTTGAGGGAGTTCCTGCACCAAAAATGTTGTAGGGAGAGGAGTGTTTTTCATTTTACCTAGTAGATTGTTCGTAGCATTGAAAAGCTGTTTGGCTGTGATGCATGCAAGGAATTTATAAGAGTAGAACTTTGACTTTGCCCTGTCAACAATGTTTGTTAACTATTCCTGGCTGTCTGAAAAATGTCCCAATTGACGGTCAAACTAGTGGCACGCCAGTGCCTCTCAGCTCTCCTTCTCTCCCGCTTGGCCTCCAATGGCTCTGGTCCCATGGTGTTGTGCCAAGGTTTTATTAGTATTACTAATATTATTACTACTACCTTTTTCTATATTATAATTATTATTTATTTATTTATTTATTTATGCAAGCTTATCTATTATTTATTCCCCCGTTTGTTTGTTTTTTTGGGGTTTTTTTTTGGTTTTTTTTTTCCTCAAGGCCTGACTAAGCGCGTTGGGTTACGCTGCTGGTCAGGCATCTGCTTGGCTTGGCAGATGTGGTGTAGCGTATATGGTTTTGTCCGAACGCAGTGACGCCTCCTTGAGCTACTGAAACTGAAACTGAAACTGTGCCAAGGTGATGGGGGACGATTGGAGATCAGGCGCTGAGTCGACGGGGCGTGCCTGTTGAGTACAGCGCGTAGGACAGTGGATAGCTGGTCAGCAGTTGGCTCAAAAGGGATATCATTCAGCGAGTCAGCTTTAAATAAGTCTTAAGTCAATTGAGGTCAGTGTGCGCACCTTCCTATACACACATGGCGTGGGAGGTTTGGTGAGGTTCAGATGACACGTCACACTGTGATGGTCAGAAGACAGGGTGTGATTGACGGTGGCAGACTTCAGGAGGCAGTCCTCATTTCTGTGCAACACCCAATCGATGATGTGACCACGATTGTGTGTAGGCTCGGTTACAGACTGGTTAAGATCGAACAAAGTGACAATTTCAAGTAATTTAGAGGTATAAGACTGTGTGGGTGAATCAAAATGAAAATTAAAGTCACCGACAATAAGTAGGGAGCCTGGTAAACTGTTAGCGTATTCTAAGAAGTCCGGAAACTGTTCTATGAACATCGTATCAGAAAGTTTATTTTTCTTGTTTGGTGGCGGGCGGTAGAGGCAGAACACATTGAGGTGGGAATGTGGCAGCGACAGTGAAAGCTGGGCCACTTCAAAGGAGGCATGGTTGAAGGGGAAGGCAGTTGTGTACGTTGTGTGTAGGAGCAGCCTGTCTGACACAACGAAGGCGATTCCTCCCTCGCAAGTTGTTGTAACACGAGGGAAGGAGGTGGTAGTGGGGAGCCAGGGGGAGCGAGATCTCGACACTTAGCTTCATCCCCAGTACTGCGAAGCCAAGTTTCTGTGATACACAGGACGTCAAGGCTGATCAAAAGCAGATGTTCGTTGATCGCTGAGCGTTTGAGGTGAGGACCAACTGACTGGGCGTTGAACAGACCTAGAGAAATTTGAGCTGAGCGGTGGGAGGGAAAGCAGGACAGAGGTACACGAATAAGGTTATTAAAGTTGATACATTTAACAGTATGGTCAGTGGAAATTACTCGTCCAGTACCACACACAACAGCTATCTTCCTCTGTTTGCGACATCCTGCACGATGAGTGCGAACAACATTTAACAGTATGGTCAGTGGAAATTACTCGTCCAGTACCACACACAACAGCTATCTTCCTCTGTTTGCGACGTCCTGCACGATGAGTGCGAACACAGGGGAGGTGACAACCTATACCCACACCTCTGATGGCGTCGATGACAGAAGGTACAAGTTCTGCAGGAGGCACGGACAGGAGCTGGTCCAGTGTGTAAGACACACCAGGAGAATGAACATCAAGCGAGGGCCTGAGGTCAGCTTCAGGAACACGCGGAGCGGGCTGCGCGTGCGAAAGGGGATGGTGAAGAAATGGCGTGCTCTGACAAGCAAGAATACTTGCCAGGTTACACAGAAAATATGTCCGAATAACTTGAAGTTCTGGTGGCAGAATCGCACAAAACAAGCACCATTGTATACTCCACTCCATCATAAAGCACATACACAACTTTAACGTCAACACACAATCACATTCCAACACATCTGACAAAAAAAATGAGAGCTAGGACTATGCTGCCTGTCAGGCGTAGCCCTACTCACTCAGATGGTATGCAAGGGGTCGGACAGAGTCCGATCAACATCTTTTTCCTCACCTTCTGCTGTCCAAACATTCCAAAGAAAATAAGAGTTGGCTACCTGCAGGTGAATGTGTTCTTATACGTGCCATCCCCTCTCCATTGCTTCAAGTGCCAGTACTTCAGCCATGTGTGAGACAGCTGCAAGGAGGAAGAGGCATGTGGCACCTATTCAAAGGCGATCAGCTGCGGAGGCAGCCACCCATCTTCATCTGAAGACTGCCCCACCTGGAAAAAAGAGGAGATACAGAAGGTGAAGACGGAGAAGAAAATTCTCTTTTTCGAAGCCCGTAAGATAGTGGAGGTTACTTTGCTGAAGGCAGGACCGTCATACGCGGCTGTCATCAGACCCAAGATGGTGAACGTTGTGGTCCAGATGGCATCTACAGGGATGCAAACAGACGCACCTGCATTAGTAAAATTGTCGGCTTTGGGTGGAGGCGCTGTATCCACCCCTTCCCATCATGCACGGCGGTCCTCAGGGGCAGCTGGGCAGGGGGGGGGATGGCCTTGGGCGGAGGTATGGTGTCCACCTTCCACCCCCACCCCCCCTCATCCCCCCTCCCTTGTTCCGCCTCTCATCAGCTGGCCCCTCTGGCTGGTGGGAATGCCCAGAAACCCCCATACCCCCTCACACACACACACACACGCACCGCATCCCAACCAACAAAACCAAAGGAGGGAAAGTTTGCAGTCTCGGCAGGGCCTTGGATGGCTGAGGTGGTGGATATTCTGGCTCGGCCAGAATCAGACAAGGCTGAAGTTAACACAAGAAGCAGATTTGCTGTTTTGTCTGACCTTGGACCATCACAAGTTGAGGAGCATGAGATAGCAGTGGACTAGGTTGCTGCTACAATTTTAACTTTTTTAATGGCAATCATTCTGTGGAATATCTGTGGTTTTTATGCTAACCTTCAGGAACTCCAGTTGTTTTGTCATTCTTTTAAATCTACAGTGCTGGCGCTGCAAGAAACTCTGCAAAGAGATGGCAACATTTTAACTTTCAGATTTTAACTCAATTTTTAAACCCACTCAGCCTAAGCAAGAGGGATTGACGGGAAGCGTTGCTCTATTTTTACATAAAACCATCACTGTCTGTTCACTCTATCTTCCTCCTTCTGTCCATGTTCTGAGGCAGGATCTCATGAACCTTGTCAACCAGCTTCCATGACTGTTTTTGTTGTTGGGCTACTTCAACGGCCACTACCCACTCTGATATGGACCAGTGTTATCTAAAAGACAGATCATCCACTTACCTTAATCTGTATTCTGGGAAGCTCTCATGTCTGCATCTGTCGGTCTGGATCCATCATTGGTCCTGGACTACGAGTAGAAAGTACACGACGATCTGTCTGGCAAAGCAAGGATCCTGTTGACACTCTGACACGGATGATTTTAGAATGCGCCAAAGCAGCAATCCCATTGTCTACCTCCAAGCCACAGGTGCCAAGAATGCCCTGGTTCAATGCTGAATGTCGGGATGCCCAAAAGTCAGAAGAGAGCACAACAGTGCGTCTTTCGGAGACCAGAGACCGACAGTGTTTTAACCCATCAGCAGCTGAGGGCAAAAGCCAGATATGTTTTTAAAAATAGCAAGCAAAAATCATGGAGAGATTTTTGCTCTTCCTTAACTCACTCGCTGCCATTGTCCGCATATGCGGACATCGTCGGAGAAAGCATTGGATGCCAATGTCCGCATATGCGGACTTGGATTTTAAAAAGTCGTGCTGTCGGAGTGACGCGTCGAATGCGAAAATCAAAAGCAGATGTGATATCTTACGTCACCTCTGGTCAGCTTTTCATTCACACACGCTGCGTGTGTGTCGCGATAAGCTCAACCGCAGTTGATAACAAAGCGTGCCCCCTGTCAGCTTTGCAAGTTGTTTGACAAGATGGCGTCACGGCGAAGTGTTCGACACGGTCGGAGAGGTGAAATGTTACTCAGCGTCGAAGATGCTTTGGAAATGATCCAAACTGAAGGCTGTGATGTCGAAGGAGATCATGTTGATTCTTCGGACAGTGAATTTGAACCAGATTCCAATAAACTAGAAATAGATTCGGCCGCTGAAGAGAGTGTTTACAATGGAGAGGAAAGTGAGGAATATGTGCCAGCAGATGAGACAGACACAGACGACGAAACCACTGAGGAAACGGACGATTTTGCAAGTGTTTTCACCAGTGATTGGACTGACAATTTTTCCTTTTTCCCTCTTGCACATCCCTTCACTGGCATACCAGGTTTCTCAGCTGACTGGCCAGTCAACACCCAGCCGGTTGAGTTTTTTTCTTTGTTCTTTGATTTTCATTATGTAGAGACAATTTTTTTTTTTGTATGTGTGAATTTCAACTTTCTTCACCACCTGTTCATACTTCATTGCATGCACTAGGTCTTCAGTTCCTCAAATAGTGTTAGAATGTGATGTGGAACATGTTGGTGTACCTTTCTGATGGGTGCAAAAATGCTAAAAAATACACAAAATATGGATACCGCGATCAGCATCAAGATGGTGAGTAAATACTTTGATTTTTTGCACACATATGGAACAACATTCCTTGCATACATATACTAAATATCAATTGTCTGGGTGTTTATTTGTTTTTTTTTACAATTTTTTCCCCATCCTATACAAACCCTGGGTTTTCAGGGATTGGCAAGGGCAAAAACTCTTGGCATGGAGTGAGTTAAACTCCAACACACCAAAGAAGAAAGTGTGGATGTTTTTAAAAAAAATCAAAGGCAAAAACGTCTGCCAAGGTTTTCACCATCTCAAGCTCTCAAGGCCTTCTGGCGAAAGAATAGTGCAGTTTCGCCAAGCATTGATCTATCGTTGACCATTTGGTCTGTCTGGAAACCACAGCCAGGAACGCTTTCATCAACGAACAGCATGTGGTGGCCATATTTTTTTGATTTAGAGAAAGCCTACAATACCACCTGGAAATCTGGAATCCTCTCAGATCTGCACAAGTTTGGCTTCCGATGACACCTGCCCCAGTTTATCCACAGTTTCTTGCAAGACAAACAATTTAAGGTGAGGGTCGGCACCACCCTGTCCGACATTCACAAGCAGGAGCTGGTGGTTCCGCAAAGGAGCTTTCTGTCGCCAGCTCTCTTCAACATCAAGATAAACGACATCGTCCAGTTGGTTCAGAAGGGATCAGACAGCTTGCTGTTTGTGGAAGATTTTGCCCTGTACGCAACTGGCAGCACATATGCCAGCATCCAGCAACAGCTCCAGCTCTGCATAGACAAAATTCAGCGTCGGGCAGAGGAGAACGGTTTCACCTTTTCGTCCACTAAAACTCAGTGTTTCCATTTTCACAACTTTTGTCAATTCTGTCTGGACCCTGAAATCCATCAAGGGCTCTGTCTAAGCTTAGGTGCGTTCCGCACCATCCCTGTTCACAGCTTGTATGCAGAGGCGGGGTACCGCCGCTCTCCAACCGCAGATTGAAGCTGACCCTGAATTACTACTTAAAACTGTTTTCTGAACCCAAAAACCCTGTTTACAATAGTGTCTTCAACAACCCCTTCAACAAGAAATTTGCAGACAACCCAAACTTCATCCCTCCTCTTGGACTCCGCATTCAGCTACACATAGAAAATGCCAATCTGGATGTTGGTGGCATCTCAGATTTCTCTAAGTTCCCTGACAGCCCACCATGGACCTCAACACCTGAGGTCCAATTCGATCTGGCCTCGTACCGTAAAGACTCCACCAGTTCACTGGCCTACAGAACTTATTTTCTGGAACTCTGCCACAGATTCCCCACTTTTCGAAAAATCTTCACTGATGGTTCCAAGCTGGAGGACAAAGGCGCTGCATCTGTGTTCTGTCCCGCCTTTCCTGGCCAGCCCTCAAAGGAACACATCTTATCTGACAGCTCAGTGTACACTGCAGAACTGACTGCACTGGTTCTGGCAGTAAAAATGGTTCTCTTTTCAAAACAAAAGAACTTCATGATCTTTTCCGACTCCTTGTCAGCCCTGGAGGCAATTGCCTGCAGGAATCTAACTCATCCCAAACTGCTGGAATTCTACTATGCTTTTACTCTCATAACAAAGAAAGGATATGATTTTGTGTTGGCCTGGGTTCCTGGCCATGTTGGCATTCATGGTAATGAAAGGGCAGACCAGCTGGCCAAGAATTCTGTAAAGGAAGAATTATCGAAATCCTTCCTGCCATACAGAGACATGAAGCAAAAGGTGAACACTTGCATTGAGGATCTTTGGCAAGAGGAGTGGAACACCCAGACAGACAAGCTGTTCCAAATCTGTCCAGACCTAAAACAGACGCTCCCATCGGTGGTGAAGAATAGAAAGGGGGAGTCTGTGCTGTGCAGACTGCGCGCAGGTCACACCTTTTTGTACTCCTTACTTGTTGAAGGGAGAGGAGGCCCCTCAATGTATTCCCTGTGATGAGCCTCTCACCGTGAAACACATGCTCCTTGACTGTTGGGATCTGCATGACATTAGACACAGACATTACACGGCGGTCTCTCGGAAGACTGTTTCGTGATGTCCCTCCATGGACGCCGATGGACTTCTTTAACCTTCTCCGGACGGTGTGGGTCCATATGGACCGAGAATTGTCTTTAAATGCTGATATCTCGTATATTTATAGATGTTTTTCAATGAAATTTTAGATATGCTCCAAACACACAAATCCCCTCCTTGTCCTAAAATTTCGAAAATATGGGTCAAAAATTCAAAAAGTAATTAAAGGTGACATTTTAACTAGTCACTGATGATGGTGTGGGTCCGTGTGGACCCATGGCTCGCAAAGAAAGAAAACTATGTTTACCCTTCCGCAAACGGTGTGGGTCCGTGTGGACCCATGGCTCGCAAAGAGGGAAAACTGTGTTTACCCCTCCACAGACGGCATGGGTCCGTGTGGACCCATGGCTCGGAAAGAAAGAAAACTGTGTTTTCCCTTCCACAAACGATGTGGGTCCGTGTGGACCCATGGCTCGCAAAGAAGGAAAATTGTAACCCTTGGCTACAAAGGGCGACAATGGGGAGGTCTGTAGGACCCCCTCTTTGCATGCTGGAGAGAGAAACTGAAACCGATACTGGCACTTCTCGAACTTGGAAAGATAAACTGAGAGTAACAAGTTCTGAGGAAGCGGAGGGTTTTTCCCACGTTCTCTCCTTGCTATGAGTATCTCTCATGGAGGCTGGACAGTCACTCTGATACCGTCATGGACAGACCCAACATTTTTGAAGCCCTTTTCACCTGCGCTGACGCAGAGGAAGACCGTAATTTTGGTGAGTATATCAACATTTTGAGTTAGAATTTAAACCACTTGATATTTATTAGGGGAAATAAGGTTGATGGGTCAGGGGTTTGGGGAGTGCAGAAATGGCTTGTATCTATGGTTTGTATCTGTTTCTGTCTCAGTTCAAGTTGCATCTCAAAGCTAGCCAAAACTAATCAATAACGTAAAAAGGCTTGAAGAATACAATCACAGAGGTGTACTCACGCAGTAGTTCATGCGTTCACAGGTGCCGATAGAGGAGTGGATAGGGGGATTAACGTATGTGCTTTCTCTCTGTTTTGGTGCTCTAGTGTTTATGGGTTAATTGTTTACAAGTGCTTACATGTGTCTGCATTTTTGTTGCTTGTCATTTTTAATTGCGAATGCTTACAATGTTGCCCGGGTTTTTTTCGATGACAGTGTGTGTGTGTGTGTGTGTGTGTGTAAAACATAACTGCAAATTTATGGAATCATATCTGACTATATTGTACCTATCTCTTCTTTTTTTGGTTACCCCAGATGAGCAAAGAACACGGATTGCCAGTTCCAAGGACCACAAACAAGAAAGTGGCGATGACTAGTGACGAAGAATTTCTTCCACCTGAGCCTGATGCGGAGTCCCCTAGTGATGATGAACCAGATTTCGAAAAAGATGAAGAATTCTTTTCTCAGTCAGGTGAGGAGCAAGAAGTGCCACCAGATTCCAGCACATATACAGCAAAGGACGGAACAAGATGGAGCAAAGTTCCAGTGACCGGAAAAAGAAAGACGCCGTCTAAGAACATTTTCAAGCGTCCCCCTAGTCAGGTCCCTGGAACCCAAAATGTGCATGATCCGTATGGTACATACAAACTGTTTTTTTCAGACAAAATCATTAAAGACACTGTCCGTTTCACAAATTCGTATGGACAAAATCAGTACCAGGAAAAATGGCAAGATTGTGACGATGTTGAGATTGAGGCCTTGATTGGGCGTGTTGCTTTTTGGGGGGGTCAAAAAGCAGAACATGCTTTTCATCAGCGAAATTTGGGATCAGGAATACGGGGTCAGTCTTGTAAGAGCAGCCATGAGTAGGGACAGATTCAAAATCCTCATGAGTTGTCTGAGATTTGATGACAAATCCACAAGATCAAACAGAAGAGCAAAAGATTCATTTGCCCCTTTCAGAGACGTTTGGGACGAATTCAACAAAAACCTTAGTACCTATTACATTGCTGGGCCCCTTCTAACTGTGGATGAGCAGCTTGTGCCTTTTAGAGGCAGGTGCAATTTCATCCAATACCTACCCACCAAGTTCGATCGCTATGGCATAAAGGCGTTCTGGGTTGCTGACTCAGCCAATAATTTCCCTCTCTTGGGAATTCCATACCTTTGCCGGCCCCTCGGCCAGGACAGACAGGTGAGTCTTGGAAGGAGCATTGCCCTTCAGCTGGCAACTCCATTCTTCAAGAGTGGAAGAAATATTACATGTGATAATTATTTCACAGATTTGGCTTTGGCCGAGGGCTGTCAAAACAATGGCCTGACAGTCGTAGGGACAGTCAGATCCAACAAAAGGTTTCTACCCTACCCTTTCAAAAGCAACAGAAACCTCCCACTTCATGGCAGCGAGTTTGCTTACAATAAGACTGTCACCCTTGTTAATTACCAGGGGAAGAGAAGGAAGAACACCATTCTCCTCAGCTCAATGCATGACGAAGGGATGGTGAAGCCAGGGGCCCCTAAGCAGAAGCCTGAGATTGTTCTTTTTTACAGTGAGACAAAGGGGGCCGTAGACTCTCTGGATAAGCTTGCCCATGCTTATACCTCAAAAAGAATTTCCATTTGTCATGTTTGCCAACATCATTGATCTTGCTTGCTACAGTGGCTGCACGCTGTGTCCAATCAAATTTGAAGATGATTCTCTTGCAAAGAAGGATGCACGGAGTGCATTCATCCAATGCATCAGTAAAAGCCTGATGTTGCCACACATGAAGCGCCGTCTCATGCACACAAACATGCATCATGATCTGATGAAAACGTTCAATCAAGAGGATTGAGCTTGAGTCAGAAGGGCACAAAATGCCAAGAGCAAAAACGGTCAGGCAAGACAAGTCTGAGACACTAAGATCAGGTGAAGCTGCCAGCACACTGCACAAGAGGCAAGCCAGTTCTGATCCTAGAACATCAAGTGAAGCTGCCCCCACACAGCGCAAGAAAGCACGCTGCTTTTTCTGCTCATGGAAGGCTGATCGAAAAGTGAGACAGAGGTGCGAGAAATGCAGTCAGCATGTTTGTCCCGACCACATGCAAATTCTTTGCCCTTCCTGTGCGTGCTCAAAGTAAAAACGCTGAACTTGTCAGATCATGAGAATTCTAAAATGCATACATGTTCTTCAGCTATACCAAATGCAGTAAAGATATGGTATTTGGCTCTTACACAATGTCATGACCTAACATGATTCTTGCTTGTTGAGTTCTTTTTTTTTTATTTTGTGTTTCTTACTACTGCTTGGTGTTCTTGATGTTTTGATCTTGCTTGTATGTTTATGTTGCTTTTTTCTTGCTGCTTGAAGCCTAATTGCCGTAGAAATATAGTCTGCATTTCAGGGAACATTCCTTAGTGTCACACACACAGACATGCAACACACACACATACAGTTTACACACACACACACAAACACACACATACTAACACACAAATTCTGCTGTGATGGAAGCATAAGCGCCACTGTCCGCCATTGTTGCAGGATGGAGCAGTATTATGAGAACTTCGCCAAAATCGGATTAAAATAACCCTCTTTATAGACATGGGTCCACCTGGACCCACACCGTCTTCGGAGGGATGAACACAAAATTTCCTTCTATGACGGCCATGGGTCCACATGGACCCACACCGTCTGTGGAAGGGTGGACATGATTTTCCCTCTTTGAGGGACATGGGTCCACACGGACCCACACCATCTTCCGTGTATAGTCAATAGCACCGTCCGGCGAAGGTTAAACTTTGAGTGGTCCCGGGAGGGTCACTACCTTGTCGTGGTCGGGAGGCTTAGTGGCCAGTGATCGAGCGAGCTATGTCGGCGGGAACATCAGTGCTTCTTGGGGTTTGGTGCTCTGGTCCCAGGTCTTAATTGACAGCCTACATAGCCATCGTAGCTGTTAGGGCTGAATAAGTGGTGGTTTTGTACTGATGCCCCTGATAGGGCTTTGCCTGCCAAACAGGTCGTGAGTGAGGCCCAAACTAAACGTGACCCACTGTCCCTTTCGCTGTTCTCTATTCTTCTTTTTACCGCCTCTTTTCTGTCCTCAGCTCCCCATCAAGCCTTCTTTTCCACATTCTTTTTTCTCTGCGGCCTTCTTCAGGCCCGCCGTGTTTGCCGTGCGGCGCGACCTGTGATGGAGGGGAATGAGATCCTGGGGATTGAGAGAGCATGCTGCTCTCAACACATCCCTTTGGCTCGGACCTCTCCTAAGACAGGCGGCACACATTGGCCCGTGTGTGTCAATCGGCTACCCCTTCGTGGGGCTGGGTCAAGACTGGCAGTTTAGTGGCTAGCGAAGATAACCCCCGTAGTGCTCGGTTCTCTGTCCCCGGGAGCTGGGCATGATCGGGGGCGAACATGTTGGAGCTAGACTGTTGGTCGTATATCCCTCCCGAAACCTGGAAGGGGTCAAGCTGGTGTTCCCTTGACCCTGGCCCCTAAGTTGGACCCCATGGTGGGTGGGTAAGGGAGGGATGAATTTACATTTTTTTCAACATGACTTCCAAAAAATCACACACCCCTAACTCTGGAAAAAGACGGCGGCAGGGAACGGACAACTCAGACTCCGATTCGGAGGTCGTTGAGACCTCTGGATTTTGGCCATCGTGGCTTGTGATGGAGGGCGCTGATGACGACAAGCCGTTGTCGGCTCTCAGCCCCTTCGCTATCCAGAAGGGCTTTCAGTGTCTGGCAGGATCGCTGAAATCCATCAAGAGGCTGAGGAGCGGAGCATTTTTAGTTCAGACAGAGTCCAAAAGGCAGACACAGCTCCTTCTCAAGGCGACCACTTTCGTGGATAGGGCGGTGAAGGTTTCCCCTCACAAAGGTCTCAACTGCTCAAAGGGGGTCATCAGATGCCCGGAGTTGAAAGGTGTGTCTGAGGCTGAAATCAAGAGCGAGCTGTCCTCTCAGGGAGTGACCGACGTGTACAGGGTGACGGTGAGGAAGGGGTCGGACAGAGTCCCGACCAACACTTTCTTCCTCACCTGCTGCCCGGATGTCCCCAAGGACATTCGGGTCGGATACCTGATAGTTAGTGTAAGCCTGTATGTGCCGTCCCCTCTGAGATGTTTTAAATGCCAGAAATTGGGACACGTGAGAGACCGATGTAAGGAGGAAGAGGCGTGTGGCACCTGTTTGAAGGCGGCGCACCAGGGCGATTGCGTCAGTGCAGCCCGGTGTGCGAACTGCGGAGGTGGCCACCCGTCCTCATCGAAAGACTGCCCCGCTTGGAAAAAAAGAAAAACAAATCCAGAAGGTCAAGACAGAAAAAAAGATATCCTTCTTTGAGGCAAAGAAACAGGTGGAGGCCGCGTTGCCTAAGGCATCGTACGCCTCTGTCGTCAGACCCAGGACGGTGGACGTCGCGGTCCAGACGACGTCCACAGGGACGCAGACGGACGACTTACCCACCTCGTCGGAACCGTTGGCCTTGGGTGGAGGCGCCGTGTCCACCCCTTCCCATCCTGTGCGGCAGTCCTCAGGGGCTGCTGGGCAGGAGCGGAAAACCTCGGGCGGAGGCACGTTGTCCGCCTCCCGCCCCACCCCACCCCCCGGAACCCCTCGCCCCGCCTCTCGTCTGCCTGGCCCTCGGGCTGGCGGAAGTGGCCGGAAACCCCCCGTACCTCCAAAACTCAAGGAGGGGAGGGTTGCGGCCTCGGCGGGATCGGGAGGGGCCGAGGTGGTGGATATTCCGACTCAGTCGGAATCCGAAAAAGTAATTTGTAAAAATAAATACTTAATCCTGGCCGACCTCAAGCCACCGCAAGCAGAGGAGCAGGGGGTAGCGATGGAATAGGCTGCTGCTTTATTTTTTTTAACCTTTTTAATGGCAGTGATCCACTGGAACATCCGGGGTTTCTACGCCAATTTTCAGGAACTCCAGCTGCTTTGTCGTGCTTTGAAACCTTCAGTGCTGGCGCTGCAGGAGACTCTGCAAAGAGATGGCAAGGTTTTATCTCTCTCTGGTTTTAACTCCGTTTTTAAACCCGCTCAACCGAAGCAAGAGGGATTGACGGGAGGTGTCACTCTTTTTATTCACAAGTCCCTTTTATACAGTACAGTTCTTTTAAGCACCCCCTTTACAGGCGGTGGCAGTGAGAGTCACACTTGAGAAAACCATCACTGTCTGCTCTCTCTACCTTCCTCCTTCCGTCCATGTTCTGAGGCAGGACCTCATGAACCTGGTCGACCAGCTCCCACGTCCGTTTTTACTGTTGGGCGACTTCAATGGACACTCCCCGCTCTGGGGAAGTGAGATGACATCAGCCCGAGGTCTTCTCTTGGAAAACCTTCTTTCCGACATGGACTTGTGCTGTCTTAACGACAAGTCTCCCACTTACCTTCATCTGCCCTCTGGAAAGCTCTCGTGTTTAGATCTGTCGGTCTGCGATCCATCGTTGGTCCTGGACTACGAGTGGAAAGTGCACGACGATCTGCACGGGTGTCACCACTTTCCTGTTGTCCTCCGCCCCACAGATGGAGAAGGTGACTCTCTGCCTGACCGCCTGAACTATGACAAAGCAGACTGGAGTTTTTTACCAAGAAGATAAGAGCGGAGCTGCAGGAAGAAACGGTATTGAATAGCAAGGACCCTGCTGACACTCTGACTCGGATCGTTTTAGATTGCGCCAAAGCAGCAGTCCCATCGTCTACCTCCAAGCCTCAGGTCCCTAGAACGCCCTGGTTCAACGCGGAATGTCGGGAGGCCTGTAAGTCTCGGAAGAGAGCGCAGCGACGCGTCTTTCGGAGACCGATAGAGTTCGAACCCATCAACAGCTGAGGACGAAAGCCAGGTATGTTTTTAAAAAGAGCCAGAGGAAGTCATGGAGAGATTTCTGCTCTTCCTTAACCTCCAACACACCCAAGAAGAAAGTGTGGAGGGTTTTAAAAAGAATTAAGGGCAAAAACGTATGCCCGACCTTTCATCATCTGAAACTTTCAGACGCTCTGGTCACAGAGAAGAAAGCAGTTGCCAATTTGCTTGCCTCCACAATTGAACAGAACTCGAGATCTGCTAACAAATCTGCTCGGTTTCTTAAAACCAAAAACCTGTCAGAAAAAACACCATGTAACTTCTTTTCCGACAACACAGAGAATTACAACCTTCCTTTCACAATGAATGAACTTAAATCTGCCCTTCAGACCTGTACGGATTCCTGTCCAGGAATGGACGAGGTCCATTATAAAGTCTTAAAGCACCTTCCCCAAACCTGTCTGGCACCCTGCTTAAAGTTTATAACCACATCTGGGTCACAGGCTTTTTTCCACCCTCCTGGCGGAAAGCCCTCGTAATCCCGCTGCCGAAACCGGGAAAAGACCCCTCGAACCCCTCCAACTACCGCCCAATTGCACTGACCAGCTGCATCTGCAAACTGATGGAGAAGATGGTCAACGATAGACTGATGTGGAAACTAGAGACCGACGGCCTTCTGGCGAAAGAACAGTGTGGTTTCCGCAAGCATGGCTCTACCGTTGACCATCTGGTTCGTCTGGAAACCACTGTAAGAAATGCCTTCGTGAACAAACAACATGTGGTGGCCATATTTTTTGACTTGGAGAAAGCTTACGATACCACGTGGAAATTTGGAATTCTCTTGGACTTGCACAAGCTCGGCTTCCGAGGACACCTGCCTCAGTTCATCCACAATTTTTTACAAGACAGACAATTCCAGGTGAGACTCGGCACCACCCTGTCCGACATTCACGAGCAGGAGCTGGGTGTCCCGCAAGGGAGCATCCTGTCGCCGGCTCTTTTCAGCATAAAAATTAATGACATCGTTCAATCCGTTCAGAGGGGATCGGACAGCTCGCTGTTCGTGGACGATTTTGCCTTATATGCAACTGGCAGCACGTACGCCAGCATCCAGCGACGACTTCAGCTCTGCGTCAACAAAATCCAGTGTTGGGCAGAGGAGAATGGCTTCACATTTTCGTCCTCCAAAACTGAATGCATCCATTTTCATAATTTTCGCCAGTTCTATCCGGACCCTGAAATCCGTCTGGGAAAATCCACCATCCCGGCGGTCAAGGAAGCCAGATTTTTAGGGGTTGTCTTTGATCAGAAGCTGAACTTCCTCAGCCATATTAAACAGCTGAAAGTATCTTGCCAAAAAGCCCTGAACATCATCCGAGTTGTGGCACACACTAACTGGGGTGCTGATAAGAGAACTCTCTTGCACCTCTAAAGAGCCCTGGTCCGGTCCAAACTGGATTATGGAAGTGTAGTATACGGCTCGGCCAGACCGTCCTACCTGAAACTGTTGGACCCTGTACACCACCAAGGGCTCCGTCTCAGCTTAGGTGCTTTCCACACCACCCCTGTGCACAGCCTGTATGCAGAGGCAGGGGAACCGCCTCTCTCCAACCGCAGACTGAAGCTGACCCTGAATTATTATTTGAAATTGTTTTCTGAACCTACAAAACCTGCTTACGACGCTGTATTCAACAACCCTTTCGATAAGAAATTTACAGACAACCCAAACTGCATACCTCCTCTCGGACTGCGCATTCAGCCGCACTTAGAAAAGGCCGATCTGGATGTCAGTGGCATCTCAGATTTCTCTAAGTTCCCTGACAGCCCTCCGTGGACCTTTACAACACCCGAGGTCCGATTCGATCTGGCCTCATACCGAAAAGACACCACCAGTTCTCTGGCCTACAGAACTTACTTTTCGGAACTGTGCCACAAATTCCCCACTTTTCAAAGCATCTTCACTGACGGTTCCAAGTCAGAGGACGGAGTCGCTGCATCTGCGTTCTGTCCCGCCTTTCCTGACCGGCCCTCAACGGAACACATCCTGTCTGACAGCTCGGTGTACACTGCGGAACTGACCGCACTGGTTCTGGCGGTAAAAATGGTTCTCTCTTCGAAACAAAAGAGATTCATGATCTTTTCCGACTCCTTGTCAGCCCTGGAGGCGATCGCCTGCAGGAATATCACTCATCCCAAACTGCTGGAATTTTATGAAGATTTTACTCTCGCAACGAAGAAAGGATACGAGGTAGTGTTGGCCTGGGTTCCCGGACATGTTGGCATTCGTGGTAACGAAAGGGCGGACCTGCTGGCCAGGAACGCTGTAAAGAAAGAATTATCCAGATCCTTTGTACCCTATACAGACATGAAGCGGAAGGTGAACACTTACGTTAAGGATCTTTGGCAAGAGGAGTGGAACACCCAGACGGACAACAAGCTCTTCCAGATCCGTCCGGACCTAAAAGAGACCCTCCCTTCGGGGGTGAAGAACAGAAAGGAGGAGTCTGTGCTGTGCAGACTGCGTACGGGGCACACTTTTTTTTTACTCATTCTTACTTGTTGAAGGGGGAGGAGCCTCTCACCGTGAAACACGTACTCCTTGACTGTTGGGATCTGCATGACGTTAGACGCAGACATTACACGGCGGTTTCTTTGAAGACTTTGTTTCATGATGTCCCTCCGTGGGCACTGATGGACTTCTTAAAAGAAGTGAACATTTTTAACCAGATTTGAAGGTTTTAAACTATGGAAGTTTTTTTTAACTTTGGAGTGGAAAGTTTGAAGTGGTGACTCGTTTTAATTGGGTTTTTTTTTTTTATCCTTGTAGTAGTTATTGACGCGGCGATAGCCTTGAGATGGCCTTAGTGGTCGGCGAGGCTCTAAGCACCATAATTTCATTTCATTTCATTTACTTTGAGTGGAAAGCTTAAAGGTGTGAGTAGTTTTTACTGTTTTTTGTTGTTGTTGTTTTTTTCCCTTGACTTGAAGTTGGTGTTAACATGGCAGTAGCCTTGAGATGGCCTCAGTGGTTGGCGAGGTTCTAAGCACTATAATTTGATTTGACTTGAAGATTAGATTGAAGACTATATATAAGAGCACATCACTCAAGTACAGACAGGAGACTGAATTCAGTATTAAACCCAAACATTGATTATGATCATTATAAACAACCCAAAAGCTAGTGAAAAGGTAGTTGATCTAATGACTGAAAAAAATAGGATTGATATGTGGTGAGAACTATTCAAATAGTGACAATTTACTTGGAGAAGCAGCCAAGACAATATCCACTTTATTTCTAATCACTTAATATCAAGTATTTGATATTACTGATTGTGAAATTGTTAGTGCGGGAGAGCAACAAAATAAAACCATGATCAAAGGGGAAGAAAAAGCAAAAGAAATCAAATGAATAGAATTGAAATGTACAGGGAAAAGATTTGATTTCACCATACCGAAAATGTACATTAATACATGTAGTGTGAGGTACGCATTTTAGCATTATTATATTATCAACAGTTACATTCTACTCAGTACTGTAAAAATCACCTTGTTAACATCTTGCTTGGAACCATGAAGCATTCTACAACTAATTATTGTAGAGGATAGTAGAAGAAAGCTGATTAGAAACCAGATGTCAGAGAAACAGTGCAAAAGGATATATATGCATTTGGGCTTGCACTGCTGTTATATGAAGTTAATGTTTGACACAAATCCATTGAACAGGCAGACCATTCTGTTACTGTGCATAGGCAGATCATACAATCAGAAAGTACGGGCAGGTCTACAAGGTCCTCTTCAGGACTTGAAAGACATTTTGGGCAAATCAGGCTCTCTATCTCTGGACCTCACACTTCGAATGAGTTCCCTCTTTTGCTTTGTCAAATCTCTACACTCAACTCTTTGTCTGGTCTTAAAATCTAACTCTTTCAAAAATAGCTTCCCATCTCCTCCCTCTCTCTGGTCTTCACTGTCTCTAGCTTTTTATTTACATAAATTTATCTTTTGTCATTCATCTCTTAGAATCAGAGTTGTGCATGTGTGTGAATGACTGGTGTGAAAGTTCTTATGTTTGTCTTTCACTTTCCTTTTCCTCAGAAAAAAACACACATGCACAAAAACTATTTCCCCATCCGTTACACCCTTGAATATTATTATTATTTTTTTTTTTTCCACAATACTCAACTTAGAGCAGGGGGAAGTTGGTACCATACAGTTCCAGTTGGCCAGGTAAGTCAACTGTCCCAGGGGTGTAGATCTTGGGGAATCACGTCCACCAATGACGATCAGGACAATCAGGATGATGGAACAGGACCATTCACATAGTGAAACAACTTTGGGTCACCACAAAGGGAGAGTGAAGTCCCCTAATGACAAAGCCTAAAATCCACGCATTAGTTTCTATCAAATAATCCACAAAAATCCTGGTCTTATGATTCCACTGCCACCCACCATCTTGGGGCTGAGGATCTTGGATGAACAGACTATAAATAAATAAACAATGACAGACAGATCAAACAATGACAAACATTCAGTACACACAACACACGCACACGCACACACACACACACACACACACAGAACCATTGTCTGTAACAATTTCTCTTGCTTGTCTGAATAGAAGATGGTGTCATTTGAATCAATTTGAGAATGATAAACTAACAAAACCAGCAGGTCTGTGTCTTCTCTGACCAATGTTGTTATGTTTTTGGTGCATGTATTGATGATCTGCAAATCAGAATCAGCCCCGTTCTTTGAAGTAGCCCCAGTTGCATACATGAGATGTTGCTTGTTTTCTGTGTTGGACAGAAACTGATCTTCTGTAGACTGGAATGCCATTTCAAATGTACAACATACTTTCCACCACATGGTACACCGAGGTGATCATGTGTTTTATGGATGGACCAGACATGTGCCCAACAAAGTCATTGATAGCTTTAGGATTGTGATGGTTAACTAAAATGGCACAGGCATCATTGATGCTCTGGAAGGTGCTGCCATGTCTTTCATGGTGCCTGAGGTTGCTGCAGTAGAGAGCATCCATCAACTACAAATTGCACATCTGAGGATCATGAACATGCACAATACTTCTGCAGAAGTCTTGTTTGTAGCACAGATCTACATGTTACAATGAAATGTTGCTACAGAATTCTCAAGAAAACTCATCTCATTAAGTATTAACAATGACAAGCAGACAAAAATGTGAAAATTCATAAATACAGAGGTAACTCAAATTATAGTTTAACCCTGTGCTGACAGATCTGGAAGTATCTCATCGATATCAACCAGATGATGGGGCATAAGATACCTTTGGATCCAGTGGGTCTTTATCATTTTCTTATGAAGGGATGAAACTGCAGCATACTTCCTTTCCTTCTCAAGTGCTCTTTTGAAGCTTATTTGTACTGTTGACCCCTTGACTGCCTTGTCTTAAATGAATAGAGCATTTGGAGTCTTCAGTGATGCCTATCTCTGTTTGATTACTGGAGGTATTTCATCGAACGTTTGTGCCTAATTTTAAAGGTGGAGAACCACTGAATGATGTTGATAGGCTCAGGGAAGGTTCATGAAATTTATTTTCTTCCCATTTTAATCTCATTGAAGCATACAGTTCTTGCAAATTTGATTTTTCTCCCAAGAATTGAAACTGGTCTTCTTCAAAGTGGCTATGCCACAACAGTCTTAGAATCACAATCTTTCAAATGTTTCAGGAAGTTATGAATGATGCGAACAGCAATGAAGAAAGCTTGTGTACAATGATTCAGAAGAAATTATATCAAGAATTCAGAAAATTCTGAAGAAGAAGAGACATTGGCTTATTGCTCCATATCTGTTTGTTTCTATGTTGAGTACTAGTGGTTGGAAATGTTCTCAAAATATTATAAACATGTAATAATTACAAAATTTCTCAACAAATCACGAAGTGAGTCCTTTTGTTTTACTTCCATGTACATTTAGAGCTTATGCTTCGGGTGTAAAAATTTCACACATAAATTTCCCAAAATTCAGAAGCTACAGAAGTTTTAGTTTACTCAGGACTGATACGGCTATTTTTTCTTGGCATATGGAATGCAGGTCACCTCAGAAAGTGTTGACAGTCAAGGAGTAAATATAGCATGTTGAGAAACAGTGGAGCAAACATGTACTTATCTTATTAAAGTATTCATAAATGTGTCATAACAAAACTTAAGTATAGAGTGTTTTTAGGTGTTGAAATTTATTGTCTTGTATTTCCACTTCCTTAAAAAAAACATTTTGATCAGAGAAAGGGCAATAAACATTTGTGGTTGACACATTGTATTTTCAAAGAGGAAGACTTGTTTAACAGAAAACATATCATTCCATATTCATATTATTATTGTTCATTGTTGTATGCATTCCAAAAACATGTTTTGTTGTGGACTGGTTTTCAGATTCCATCAGTCAAATGGAATTGCTGCCCATGGATGATTACATCCTAGCCATCAACCACAAAGCCAAGTCATCTAGCAGCCCTGAGTTTTAATTCAAGACAACTTTCTTTTTGTTTGCACTGAGAAATCCCAACTGATTTTATTCAGTAGATGAAAGAGTACAGTAGCAGTAATTGACAGCTTCTAAGACTGGTGAATTGACTTTTGGGGTGTTATTTTATGCAGTGACAAAGAAAGGTTATATCAGAAAACATCATGCCTTTGAAAAGTATCAGAACCAAGGAATGGTGTGTTGTGGTTGGGTAAAACAGACTGACAAAAAAAGAAAAGGAAAAAAGCCCTGTTTACATGTGGTTGTGTGAAACTCAGACTGTGTACACACGTGCATGCACTTGCATGTCTTCTTCTTCTGCATTTGTGGGATGGAACTCTCATGATCACTCACATGTACATGAGAAGGCTTTTACATGTATGACCATTTTTACCCCGCCATGTTGGCAGCCATACTCCGTTTTCGGGGGTGTGCATGCTGGGTATATTCTTCTTTCCATTACCCACCAAACGCTGACATGGATTACAGCATCTTTAAGGTGCATTTTTGATCTAGTGTTTGCGTATACACACGAAGGGGGTTCGGGCACAAGAACGACTGCACTTATGTTGACCTTGGAGATCGGAAAAATCCCCACCCTTTACCCACCAGGCACTGTTATCGAGATTCAAAGCCAGGACTCTCAGATTGAAAGTCCAACGCTTCAACCACATGGCTATTGCGCCTGTCACTTGCATGTCTAAGTTTTAGTTGTGTGTTGTGAGAGGACACGTTCTTGGGCGTGCATGCATCCTTTAACATTTTATCTAATTATGGGTTCATTTTGGTAAAGAAATGCTGAAACCAATAGACAGCTTTTGACTGCCAAAGTGATCTTTGTTATGTGAGTGAGGATCTGCATATCACATTTACAAGCAAGAAATCTGACACCCATTTGTATTTTTAGTAAAGCACATAACTTATACAACAACCCACATAACTTATACAACAACCTGAATAAGGATCTATCTTTCTCCTGTGCCTATTACTGAACTATTCACAAAATGAAAAAAAGAGGGACAGTGAAAAATCTCAAGTTGAATATTTTCCCCTCTTTATCTTTGTCTGAATTCCATGCATTGTATGTATGATGTTTTGTACTGAAGTTGAAAGAGCTATGCACTGTTAATATGCAGAATTAAATTCAAGAGATGTAATTGTATGTATGTATGTTTTTGTGTTTTTTGTTTTGTTTTTTGTAACTGAGCAGAAATGGATGAGTTGCATTTGTGAAATTCTTACTGTATAACAGCCATGCTTCTTACTTTTTTGGTTTGTTATGTATAATAAGATTTGTAAATTCTTACCATATACCTTTTTTGTTTTGGTCATACTATCATCTGTAATTCTTCATTCACCAGTCGAACTGATAATTTATTTCCAAACACAATTGATTTCTTTAAACTAATTAAAGTAGCACTTGATGACAATTTCTGGCTTTTTCTTTTTCTTATTTCTATATTCTTAACTCTCTCCATACGAACGGCGAAAGAGACGACGTTAACAGCGTTTCACGCCAGTTACCATCATCAAAATATTGCAAGCGGAAGGCTCTTATACTGAAGAGGTGAATGTTGACAAAGAATACCACAATTCTGATGACGGAAGCTAAAGGTTGGGTCATTCAGACAGCCACTGGACATCCGAGGGGTCTGTGTAGAGGAGAAGAGAGGACTGGCCGTACTGAGTGAGTTAAAAAAGAAGATTATATTATTTTTGTTTTCTAAGCACCATAATTTCATTTCATTTGTAGAGTTCTGGAATGTTGCACACTTAAAGAAGATTTTAATGTTAAGATATCTGTGAACATTGATTAGTGGTGCCCTACCTTTTTTGGTTGTGCCATGATAAATATTATACTGTTTTTTTTTATGAAAAATTATACATAGTATTTTGTACCCAGAAAAATTGGAAGAGGGGAGTTTTTTTTAAACTGCTCAAATAGACTTATTTGAAAGGAGTTAGTCAAAACTACATGATACGATGTATTCCATTATACTTACAACCCTTCCAGTTCTCTCAGGTCTTCTGTTGAAAAACTCCTTACAGTCCCCAAACCCTTTTCAAAGATATTTGGCCAAAAGGTCTTTCAGCATCAAGCACCTTCTGTCTGGAATTCTCTTTCTTTGTATCTCTGACACTTACCAATGCTGTCCTCTTTCAAAACAAATTTGAAAACCAACCTGTTCAAACAGGCCTTTGGGTGTGATGAAGCATATCTGTTTGTCTTCAGTCTTCCTCCTCCTACTCACCCCACTTTACCCACTACTGAAATCATCACATACTGTTGTAGTGAATATGTGGATGTGGGTGGGTGTTTTATTCTGTGTGTGAGCATGCATGTGTGTGTGTGAATGTTTAGGACATATTTTGTGTCTTAAGTGAGTGATTGAGTGTGTGTGTGTGTGTGTGTGATTGTTCATATCTGTAATTTGTAGTATTGTTTTGGTGTGTAATAATAATGGATACTTTAATAGCCCTCTATCCAGAAATCTGCTCAGGTTGCTTTACAAAAGCACTTTTGTTGACATACCACATTACATCAATGTTACAAACACACACCAAAATGTGACTAAAAAACTAAACACACACACGCACGCACGCACACATACATAAATGTGGGTGCACACACACACACACACATAAATACGCATTAATATACAAACATGTAGTTATGTACACATACATATGTATGGTGTGTGGTTCGTCTGTCGGGATCGACGAGGACCATCTAGTCATCCTGGGGGTGGGTGGGTTGGGCTCTGTGGGTGTGCAGATGACTGGTCAGGCCAATCCATGCCCGGAAGGTTCTGACGCAGTGTGGACAGGGGATGGTGGCGGCTGTCGGGGACTTGCTGGCACTGCTTTTCCTGGCCTGTCTGCGTTGCTGTGCTGCAGCGATTCTGTTGGCCTCGCAGGATTTGGCGCCTTTGTGGACAGCTGAATGCCACTTTGGTCTGTCCATTGCATTCAGCTCCCATGTGTCGTGGCTGATGTTGAAGGTCTTCAGAGAAGCTTTCAGAGTGTCTCTGAAGCGCTTCTTTTGGCTTCCATGGGAGCGCTTGCCATGTTGGAGTTTGCCGTACAGCAGTTTCTTGGGGAGCCGGTGGTCTGGCATGCGAACTACATGGCCTGCACAGCGCAGCTGGGCCTGCATCAAGATGGTGTAGATGCTGGGCAAGTTTGCATGAGTGAGCACCTCTGTGTCAGGGATCTTCTCTTGCCACTTCATGCCGAGAAGTTTTCTGAGGCTGGTGGTGTGGAAGTGGTTCAGCTTTTTGGCGTGGCGTTTGTAGACCGTCCATGATTCACATCCATAGAGCAGTGTGGTGAGAACTATGGCCTTGTGTACTTTGAGCTTCGTCTCCAGGGTGATGCCTCTCCTGTTCCAAACGTTCTTATGGAGTCTGCCAAAGGCAGCGCTGGCTTTGGCGAGTCTGGCATACACCTCGTCGTCGATGACAACTGTGCGAGAGAGTGTACTGCCCAGGTATGTGAACTTGTCCACTGCATTCAGTCGTTGCCCGTTGATGAAGATGTTTGGTTCAATGTAAGGCTTTCCTGGAGCTGGCTGGTGCATCACCTCAGTCTTCTTTGTGCTGATTGTGAGGCCAAAGTTGTCACAGGCAGCAGAGAACTTGTCGACACTGTTGCATGTCAGCTTCAGAGGCAGCGTTGAGAGCGCAGTCATCAGCAAACAGGAAGTCGTTGACGTTGTCTGTCCTCACCTTGGTTTTTGCTTGAAGCCTCCTGAGGTTGAAGAGTGAGCTATCTGTGCGGTGCTTGATGCCAATGCCTAAGTCAGTGTCTCTGAAGGCATATGTCAGCATGGCTGAAAACATGAGACTGAACAGGGTGGGGGCAAGAACACACCCTTGCTTGACTCCGTTGGAGACCGGGAATAGTTCTGAAGTCTCTCCGTTGTCTTGGACTCGGGCCAGCATCCCATCGTGTAGTTGCCGTATGATGGTGATGAACTTTCTGGGACATCCGTACTTCGCCATGATTCTCCAAAGGCCATCTCTTCTAACAGTATTGAAGGCCTTGGTTAGATTGACATAGGTGGAGTAAAGGTCGGTGTTCTGTTCCTGACACTTCTCCTGGAGCTGCCTGGCAGCAAACAGCATGTCGATAGTCCCACGTTCTTTCCGGAACCCACACTGGCTCTCTGGTAAGAGACCTTGCTCAAGGTGCGCTATGAGACGGTTGAGTAGCACTCTGGCTAGAGTCTTGCCTGCGACGGACAGCAGGGATATTCCACGATGGTTGTCACAGGCCTTACGATTTCCTTTGCGCTTGTACAGGTGTATGATGGAAGCGTCTTTGAAGTCCTGTGGAACTGCCTCATGCTGCCAGATGAGCTGGAAAAGCTGATGAAGCTTCTCAGTCAGCGCCATACCACCTTCTTTGTAGATCTCAGCTGGAATGGAGTCTGAGGCAGTGGCTTTGCCATTGGATAGCAGACGGATAGCTTTCTGGGTCTCCTCCAAAGTTGGAATGGCATCCAACGACTCACTGACTGGCACCTGGGGGAGTCGGTCGATGGCTTCATCATTGATGGTGGAAGGGCGGTTCAGTACGCTGTCAAAGTGTTCAGCCCATCTCTCAAGGATCCCGTCCTTGTCAGTGATTAGGGTAGAACCATCAGCACTGAGGAGTGGAGCAGATCCGGAGGTGGTGGGACCGTAGACTTCTTTCAGGCCGTTATAGAAGTTCTTCATGTCGTTCCTGTCTGCAAAGCCCTGGATCTCATCAGCTTTGTTGTTCAACCAGGAATCCTGCATCTGCCGCAGCTTCAGCTGGATGGTGCTGCGTGCGCTCTTCAGTATGTCTTTCTTTGACTGTGACTTGGGATCTTCAATGTGGGCTCTGTAGGCTTGGTGTTTGTCTTCTAGCAGCTGCTTGATCTCAGTGCAGTTCTCATCAAACCAGTCCATGGCAGTGTTGTTCACCGTCTCATGCAGTGCGCCCCATGCTGCCTCCACATTCTGGTTGTCCAGCACGGTGGACTCAAGGCGTTCCTCCAGGGTGTCAGCAAAGCTCTGCTTGATGTTGCCTAGCTCCAGCTTGTTGACATTCAGGCGTTTGGGTGCTTTCATGCCCTGAGGCCGTCTCTTGGGCTGGATGCGGATGTTGAGTTTGGAGACGATAAGGCGGTGGTCTGTCCAGCACTCGGCGCCGCACATGGCCCTCGTGACTCGTACGTCCTGCCTGTCCCTCTTCCTGACGATGACAAAGTCGATGAGATGCCAATGCCCAGAGCGAGGATGCATCCATGACGTCCTGTTACGGGTAGGGAGGCAGAAGACGGTGTTTGTGATAAGGTTATGCTCGGCACATGTCTGGAGAAGTAGTTGACCATTGCTGTTACAGTTGCCAACCCCATGCTTCCAAATCACGCCTTCCCAGGAGGTGCTGTCACAGCCAACTCTCGCGTTAAAGTCACCAAGAATGATGAGCTTGTCTGCGTTGGGAACAGTGGTGATGACAGCGTTCAGGTCCTCGTAGAACTTGTCCTTGATCTCATCCGGGTTGGTCATGTTGGGCGCGTATGCGCTAACAATGGTGGTAAACTTCTTCCCGTTGCATAAAGGGAGTTTCATCATCATCAGGCGATCGTTCACTCCTTTCGGGGGGCCAGCCAGCTTGCCAACGAGGGTTGTCTTCACTGCAAAGCCAACTCCAGTCTCACGTCTCTCTTCAGGTCCGCGACCACTCCAAAAGAAGGTGTAGCCTGCGCCTCGCTCACAGAGTTCACCTTCTTCTGCCAGTCTGGTCTCACTTAAGGCAGCGATGTCAATGTTGTACCTGGCTAGTTCACTCGCAATGAGTGCTGTGCGTCTCTGTGGTCTGGCTGAGTCGCCTCTGTCCAGAAGCATACGCACGTTCCATGTGGCAATGGTCAATGGGGTGCTCTTTGTTTTCTTCTTTGTTTCCTTTGTGTGTCGACCGCTTGAGTAGGGTCCCCGTCAGCCGCGGTATGCTGACTAGGGTGGTGTGGAGCAGGCAATGTTTAGGGCACCTTTTCTAGCCCCTTCCTCATGCCATGGAGGTGAGCAGTGCTGTCCTGAAGAGGGCTGCTCAGGCGCTCAGGGGGCTGCCGATCTCCACCACTGCTCCAGTCGGTGAAAAACGACCCTATGGCCTGAGCCGCCTGTGTGCAGGTCCGCGGCTACGACTGCCAGTGTACCCACACCTGTCGCTTCGTCGCTCGCCTGTCGCCACAGGGCTTGGGGAAAATGATGGTATGGAATGAAGGATGACTGATGACTTGCGCGATGACTTTGTTTATAGTGAGGAGGAGTTGCGCACCGTCGACCTCACTCTCTTGTCCAAGACCCTCTGTATCCAGTGGCAAGACGAGGTCAAGACGACTGGAGATAGAAACGGATGCAGTGGATGACCAGGATGTCCTATGTGCCTCATCCTGCCATCAGCACTCCACAGTGCTCTGCTGCAACCGCCTTCCTCTCCGTTGAACCATGAAGGTTTCTTTCGCAGAGTCCGCCGGATCCAGTCTTCACATGCTTGGGTAGACAAGCCCTAACTCACCGTGGGTTTGAAACCCATCGGCTACCCTCACCTAGTTTAGCCAGCCTGTTAAAGCCGTTGCCCGGGGGCTGGGCGCTGCCGCATGCTAGCAGCTTCTAGGACCCATAGATGAGAGCTGGGTGCCGGTGGGGACCAACAGAGGACGAACCACTACCGGAAGAGCGTGACAAGCCCCCCCTCTAGAGGTACTACCCCGCCCGTGCACGCCCTAACCCCCTACATATGTATATATGTATGTATGTATATACATATGTATACACACATACTCAAGCACAGCTCACGCAAAGGAAATGTACCTGCCACAAATGAACTTATTGCTGAGGGAAGAGGTGAGTTTTGAGACCAGATTGAAAAGATGCAAGGGAATTAAAATGACAGAGGTTATCAGGAGCTGTGTTCCATGTCTTTGGCGATGGAAAAGAAAACGATCTGTGTCCATAGGTCTTACTTCTGACGTGAGGTATCCTGAGAAGTCCAGGATCAGAGGAAAAACGGAGCTGGTGAGACGGAGTATAGATATGGAGGAGTTCAGAAAGATACTTGGGGCCAGATCCATTGACTGCAGAAAAGGTGTGGATAGCTTATAGTCTCTTTGATCAGAAACGGGCAACCAGTGGAGAGACTGAAGGAGAGGAGAAACATGGTCAAATTTAGAAGCTCTGCAAATGAGTCTGGCAGTGTTATTCTGATTTTCTTGAAGTCTGGAAAGAACCATCGTCCTACGCCTCGGAGACTGGATGTCTGCACCTTCTAAACTTTCCATGGGACTGCCACAAGGGTCTCCGCTCTCACTGTCCTCTACTACGTCTACACGAAAGACCTTGCAGACTTAAACAACAGTGGAATAGCTCGGGTGCTTACTCTTGCCGATGATGGCCTGGTCTTCAGAACTTCGAAAGATGCTCAAGAAAATACAGCCGTCCAGAAACAACTGAACAATATCACTCAGTGGTGCGAGGACACAGGATCATCCATCAATCCAGCGAAAGCCCAAACGTTGCTGTGCACCCTCAACAACAAAACCGCGAGCAAATCACCACCACCCGTGTCATTCGACGGAATTCAGATCGAGAAAACCGAATGCCTACGCTGACTAGGAATACAGTTCGACAGGGTGCTGACCTTCAGAAAACATACGGAAAACACTGTTCTCAAATGCAAAAAGGGTCTGTCAATCTTAAAGGCAATGGCAACCAAAGGTATTGAACAACGCCACCTCTTCCTGCTGTATCAATTACTCGTTCTCAGTGTGATCGATTACGGACTTGGGCTAACAACACCGTCTCAAAGCAGCCTCCTAAAATTAGAAAGAGTTCAAAATGAAGCTATGAGACTGATCCTTGGAACAACAAAAGACACAGTTGAGGCAACCATGCGATACCTGCTTGACCTTCTTTCAATGCAGGCCAGAAACAAGTTAAAACAGGTTAAAATCTGCTTCAGAGCATTAGAAAACCCTCAAAACCCACTGCATGATGCAGCCGGCCGTCTAGGATGAGGAAGATCATGGATGGGGCAAGCAGAAGACACAATCCAGCTAGTATGCCGACTACAAGACCTGAAAGAAACAAAAGAATGGGAGGAAAACCCCGAAAACCTCAATCATCTATTCAACACAGTCATTGCACCCACTCTTGGAAGACATTGTCAGGAATGGCCAGAGGGCAAAACTGAGGCAGAAGTGAAGTTACTCACAGAAGAAAACAGTAAAGAAGAGGACATCATCATATACACAGATAGCTCAGTCACCAAAGACCAATCCGGTTTGGGATTCACTGCGAAACAAAATGGAAAAATAATAAGGGAAAAGAATGCTGCATACAAAGTGACAACCTCCGCCTAACAATGGAAGTTGAAGCTGTGACACATGCTCTCCAGTGGCTATCGTCTATCCATATGCCTGGAAACCAGCATGCCATGATTCTAACGGACTCAATGAACCTCATACAGAAAATTGAAAGTGGAATGGGAAGCCCAGAGTGGTATGAGGCAATGCGCAACTTTCAGATTCAATAACTTACATGGTCATACTGCCCGGGATATGCAGGTGCTAAGGGAAAAGAGCAAGCTGACAAACTTGCTGGTAACGCAACAACAACGAGCGGCCTACATCTAGGAAACTAGGAAATCCTCAGAAAAGTCAAAGAATACCAAAAACAACAGGTACAAGGCCATCACACCATCGATCGCCTCAAAGAAATAAAGGTAGAGAGAGGGAGCGGCCGTAAGTCTAGCATGAAAGGTAGAGCATGATGCTTTGCAAATCAAACGAATATTGGCATCATTTCCAAACCAACATTTAGCAAATTTCTTCAAAACGGAACACTGAGATCTGAGATCTTTTCCCACCCCTCTTGTGACCAATCAGTGGCAGCCTGTGTGTGTGTGTGTGTGTGCGTGCGCAAATGTGTAAGTGTACACATGTGTCAGGAGAGCTCTGTGCACGTACGTGTGGGGTGTGGGGGAGCTGTATGTTTTACATTTATTTGTTTATTTATTATCACGTGTCTTTTTATTTTATTTATATTTATTTTTTTCTTTATATATATATATATATTCTTTTTAGGTATTCATTTACCTTGTTTTTCTTTTTCTCTTTTTTTTTGTCTCAAGGCCTGACTAACCGCATTGGGTTACGCTGCTGGTCAGGCATCTGCTTGGCAGATGTGGTGTAGCGTATATGGATTTTTTCCAAACGCAGTGACGCCTCCTTGAGCTACTGATACCGATACTGATACCGTTGAAGTCTGAGAGATATTTGGGTTGGCCGGCCATTAGAGAATTGCAGTAATCCAATGTTGAGAGAACCAGAACGCTTACAAGCGTCTTGGTTGCATCAGTTGAGAGATAGTGGCGGATAGAAATGATTCTATGAACCAGCCGCCGTGGCGAAGTGGTTAGCGTCGCGGACTGACGGCTGGGAGGACGCGGGTTCGAATCCCAGCGGAGGTGGGTTTTTCGGCCCGTGGCCGGCTCCTACCCAGAGTTGAGTGTGCTGTGGGCTTAAATGGGGAGACTGGGACCACACAGTCGAGTGTCATCCACTTCAAGGATGCGTCTTTGGGTGTGTTGCTCTAATTACCTGACCAACACTGCAAGTGCCTGTATCTCTCGGGCCTGGTTAACGCCGGGATATCATTATGACAGGAAGCGTAGAGTACAACCTTGTCACGCAGTCCCAAACCAAAATGGACCTCCATAGCAACATCGTCATCATCATCGTCATCCTCCTCCTTCTCATCAATATAAACAAAACAGTCTCAAAGTCTGTGGCCTTTCATGCCCTGTTCTCATGGTGACCTCAGTTTCGATACCCCTCCACTTCCATGCTTGGGGTGAGTCCTGTCAATGTCGTCAGTGTCGGCAGATTCATGGGGGGCTGTTGTTTGAGGGACGTGGTGGCGGTCTCCACTCTGGGAGGGACGCTCACTCAGTCTGGCTCCGCGACTAAGCCATTATTGTCGTTAGTAGGGGGCTTAGTAGGTGGTGTCCTAAGTACGTTAAAACAGAAAAGGCACCACTGAACACCACCGAAGTGACTCAGCAGCAGTGCAGGGTCATTCTAGTGTGTGGCCTCCTGGCGACCTAACATCGATGGTTCCCTGTGGACTGCCGACGCTGGAACTGCGAAGGACGAACCCGGGTGTGGCCGTGTATGGGGGAATCTAAATGAGCGGCGTGGGAGTAATGCCACTGAAACGGTGCAGATGATGGGGCAGCAAAAAAAAAAAAAAGAAAGAAAAGAAATGATTCTATGCAGTTTCAAGTAGGCAATTTTACAGATATTCCAAATGTTCTGTTGGAAGGAAAGAGACTGGTCTAGGATTACACCAAGACTGCGAACAGAATGAGAAAGTGAAACAGGTGTGCTGTTGATCAGAACAGAGTCAGAAAAGGAAGGATGTTGACAAAACGTCTTTGGGCAGGCTATCATAAATTCATTTTTATCGTCATTTAGTTGCAGCTTGTTGAGAGTCATCCAGTCCTAAAGGTCAGCAATGCACTTCCATGTTTGAGTCACCAGTGCATCAAATTCAGCTATGATGACTGATGACATCCGACACAGGAGCTGTATACAGCACGAAAAGAACAGGACCTAGGACGAACCCCTGTGGGACACCATATCTTAAGGAAGATACACTAGAATATCTACCATTTACGCACACTTTCTGTCCACGATCTGACAGGTAAGACATGATGCATGCTAGTGCAGTGTCACGAATACCAAAGTTTTATGTCTGTTCGAGAGGATAGAGTGGTCGATAGTGTCAAAAGCTGCTGACAAGTCTAAAAGAGCGAGAACAGATATCATCATAAAACCCAGACAGCAAATCATTCACTATTCTAAGAAGGGCCGTTTTGCAGATATGACCACATATGTAAGCTGACCGGTGAGAATTAAGTAAATGATTTTGTTCCAGATGAGTTAAGAGCTGAAACAATACAATATTTTCCAGCAATTTTGATAAAAATGACAGATTTGAGACAGGTCGATAATTTTTTGAGTTATTTGTATTTGTATTTCTTTTTATCACAACAGATTTCTCTGTGTGAAATTCGAGCTGCTCTCCCCAGGGAGAGCGCGATGCTACACTACAGCGCCACCCCCTTTTTTTTTCTTTTTTTTTTTTCCTGCGTGCAGTTTGATTTCTTTTTTTCCTATTGAAGTGGATTTTTCTACAGAATTTTGCCAGGAACAACCCTTTTGTTGCCGTGGGTTCTTTTACGTGCGCTAAGTGCATGCTGCACACGGGACCTCGGTTTATCGTCTCATCCGAATGACTAGCGTCCAGACCACCACTCAAGGTCTAGTGGAGGGGAAGAAAATATCGGCGGCCGAGCCGTGATTCGAACCAGCGCGCTCGGAATCTCTCGCTTCCTAGGCGGACGCGTTACCTCTAGGCCATCACTCCATTATGATAGAAAGATGGTTTGTTGGTGAGTGGACGTAGAACAGCAGATTTGAAGCTTTCATGGAAACAACCAGACAGTAAGGAAGAACTGATGACATGAGTGGTGTGTGGCAGTGGAACATCAATAAAGCCAACCAAGAGGACGGGACAGGGTCAAGCTCACAGGATTTTGGCCAAGCACTCACACTTTTTTTTCACAAAATCTATAGTAACCAGTTGGAAACAATGTAAGACAGGACCACTGTACAGGCGTTCTTTAACGGGTGAAGGAGACACAAAAGTCAAACTTCTCACGAATGCATGATATTTTGCCGGTGAAGTCCAAAAATTTTGGAGGGAGTTCCTCACACCGAAGATAATGCAGGGAGAGGAGTATTTTTCATTTTACCTAGTAGATTGTTCGTAGCGTTGAATAGTTGTTTGGCTTTGGTGCATGCAAGGGCTTTTAGAAGTGTGGAACATTGGCTTTGCCCTGACAATAATGTTTGTTGCACTATTCCTGGCTGTCTGAAAAATAGACGGTCTCTTTGTGCAGTCCAACACGTAGTAGCTGTAGTACACATCAAGATTCAGACAATTAGAAACAAAAACATACACTTTCACTTGTGACTTAAATTCTGCAGGATGCTTTACAAAACATATTAGTAGATGATTATGTAAGTTTTGTAATTGATGTTATCCATGTGATCATGGCACTTGTGCACTCTTGATGTTATGTGTTGCATTGTCTTGTATTCTCAATATTTGTTCATGAAGGGGGAACACGGCAGTGCAAAAGAGACCAAAATTATGATTTTTCACGATTTCGGTTTTTGATGGATTTTGATTCTTGAACATCTCTTCTATCATATGCATAAGTTTTTCCATTGTAAATATGTCTTTAACAATGAAAAAATTGCCAATAAAGATTGCTTGCTGAATCACGAAAGTGTTTATTAATGATTTTTTGTTCAATTTTGACGCAAGTCGTCAAGTTTCTGGCCTTGACAACATACCTTGGATGAGTAAACCTACAACCATGAGACTTTGCATGATTGTTGACTCACTTGTGTAAACAAAGTGAGTCTATGTTTTAACCCAGTGTTCGGTTGTCTGTCTGTGTGTGTGTGTGTGTGTGTGTGTGTCTGAAGTAAACTTTAACATTGCCATTTTCTCTGCAAATACTTTGTCAGTTGACACCAAATTTGGCATAAAAATAGGAAAAAATCAGTTCTTTGCAGTCATCTTGTTTAAAATAATATTGCACCTCTGGGATGGGCACACACAAAAAAAAGAAGCCAAATTATATGCAAACTGCATTTACTGTTATATTTATTTATTTTTTATTCTCTAACCTTGGCACTTTGATCTGATATTCTGACACAACAACAAGAGCAGTCATTGTTGCCATTTTTTGTTCAAACAGGAACTTCTTTTGCTGAGCATGGAAGTTATATTTATTTTGCAAACGTTTTGGTGCAGATAGTAAAAAAGGGAAATCAATCTGTAATTAATGCTAGGGGACTTAATTTGCTTTAAACTGATCTTTCTCATCTTAAACATTACATTTTGAAATTATACTCAGTACATAAAAAGCTTGTGTGTTTTACTCTCAGTGTACAGGGTTTCACTATGTTCATTCGCCCAAGTGGTCTTTTTCGGAAAATACTAAAATCAATACGAGTGGACTTTATAGATCTATTGGCTGATCCCTGATTGGCAAAAATCAATTGCGTACACATATTTATACACAAAGCGCGTGCTAATATTCTTCGCGAACGACGCCATTTTGTTTCAAGTTGTTGACCTGCCCGTTCAATCCTATATTCAATGGACAATACACGATAACATGTGATGGAAAGTTGGAGAAGGAGACCGTTAAATATTTATTCAGAGAAAAATTTGTGAACGCCTCATCACTTACTGGATTATGCCCCAAACTGCCATAAAAATATCCACAGAATCAGTCGGAATTCACAGTTAAAAATAATAAACCATGCGAGTTAATACCCTTGAATTGATCGGAAACGTAAACATTTCCAGTCTTGACTTTTCTAAAAATGAAGTCCTTATCTATCTAGATCTAGAGAAAACGACTAAATGTTGCAGTGTGATTGCGGCGATAGCCACGTCTCCTTTACCACGGACTTAAAAATAATTTTTAAAGATTTTTTTGAATGCGCAAGATACACCAGAATGATATGATTTAAACACCGTTCTCACTGCGAATACCGCAATCGATTTATCACCCTTTAAAAAAGCATGTTTAAGTGTTATATTTTGCTGAAGCTCCGATAGTGTAATGGGTAAGACAGTTTCTTCTCATCCGAACGCGCGGGGTTTGAATCTGCCGATAGGACCTCTTTTTTCTTTTTCTTTTAACCCGAAGCTTTATAATAACAAATACAGAACACATTTTAACGATTAGATTTTTTTTTAAAGTGTATCAAGTGAATCTTGAAGGCCTTGCCTCTCTTGTTTTATGACATGTTTTTTAAGTTTTGACACGAGTATGTATGAAAATATTCTCTGGGTTTTAGTTCATAGCAGTTCCAATCTTTTTACCCATTGTAAATTTTGAGGATTTCGCAATACCCAAAATTTCAGAAATTTATAAAAAGTACAATAATTGAAGAATCAACACAATCTCATGTGAAAATGAAGATAATGTCATTGTGTGTCAAGTCCACATAACAAAAAGTGTCTGCATGCACACAAGGACCACAAACCCGATTTCTTTGATACATTGTTTGGCGGCCATTTTGATTGTTTCCATAGCAACGGGTATTCACAGAAATCTAAGAACACTTTTTCTGATCCACAAGTGATGATACAGCTAGTAGACAAAAAAAAAGAGTTATAATCGGAGTGAAAAAAAGTTATTTGAATGTAGTGTCTAGCCTTAAAATAAAATAAAAAGAACAAAAACAAAAAAAACCCAGTTCGTTCTTTAAAAAAAAAAAAAAAAAATTATATATATATATATATAAAGACGGTCAAACTGGTGGCACACCAGTGCCTCTCAACTCTCATCTCTAGCTTAGCCTCCAACAGCTCTGGTCCAACTGTGTTGTTACCAAGGCGATGGGGGACAACTTGAGATCAGGCGCCGAGTCGACGGAGCATGCCTGTGCGCACCTCCGTGTTCTTCGGGATGTGGAAGGTTTGGTGAGATTCAGTTGACATGTCACACTGTAATGGGTATAGATAAGTGTTTTCATGTGCTGAAGTATGTCATTATGCACTATTGTGTGTATTGTTTCATGTGAGGCACTTGGAACCCATTATATAGGGAGTTTGCGTCATACAAGTACTATCTATTATTATCGTTGTTTAGTACCATAAATATTGAATTGCAGTGTATGTCCAGACTACTTTATGAGGCAGGTGGTACTTTCGTACATAATATTATGATAACAGCAAGTCCGGTAGCATTGATAGAATTTTTGATGATTCTGTTGTGTTCAGCAGCGTATATATTACTTGTTGGTTTCAAATTTCCTCTCTGTGGCTTGACAAGAAGTGTAAGAAAAATTGGGTTAAAAAACTGGTGCACTGAAAAATGTCTTTTTTAGAAAAGAGCTTTCAAACGTTTGTGTTAGTTTGTTACTCACAAAAAAATCTATGGCAGGCGCAGATTGAGTGCGTACTTAACAACAACTGATTTATAATGCCTAAGAAATATATTTACAATAGGTTAAAATTGTCCTGCGCCATACACTTCTCCCTCTCTTTCCCGTCTTTCTTGCTGCCTGCAATGATGTACAACATCATATTTCTGCACTACTTCTCTTTGGCTGCAATTTTTCTTGAGGTGTTCTTCATCCTCTTGATATCCTCCTTCTCCACATAGTCCTTTGAGAACATGCTGGCAGTCAGCTCCAGATCTGCCATCACATCAACAAGGGCTGAGGAACCCTTGCTGAAGAGCTAACTCCAATGCTGAGTTCAAAGATTGGCCCATCCGATGGCCCCACGCACGTCCCCCACCTCAAAGAAAACTTCTATTTGCATTCCGAGTTTTTCTAGATAAAAAGTGGCTTTTTTTTCTTTTTTCTTTTTGTGGCCTCAGTTGCATGCAGGTCATGGAGCACTTGCTTTTTTTTTTTTGCTTTTTTTTTTTTTAAAGGGCCTCGCATGCCTTCTTCATTGGCCAAAAAAGAAAAAAACCCAAATTTTTTCCCCTCTCTCTCTCTCTCTCTTTTAAATCATTTTTCTTTCTGTTTTTCTTTTCACATATTTTTTCCCCATTAATCCTCATTTTCATGAGGGTTAGGGGGTGAGGGGGTTTGTTTTTTTTCCTATCTTCTGGCGCAACAATTGCCCCAGGGTGTCTTGCGGCATGCGATCTAAGAATGTTCAGTGACTGTATACACTTGTCTGGGTTTATTGTTGCTCTGGTGTGTTGTTGCTTGCATTCTAAGCGAGTATAACACGTGATTATTTCTGTCTGGGTTTGTTACTGTTCTGGTGTGAGTTGCAATGTTAAACATTTCTTTCTTTCCGCTCTTTTCCCCGTCTTTTTCCTTCATGGATTTTTTTTTTAAAGAGCGCAGCAAGTGGTATTAAAAGTTGTATGAAATAACTTCTCTCCTTCTCCCGTTTCTCTACCTTTTGATACTCTCATTCACTCACAATTGTCTGTTTGTTTCTCTATTAATGGACAATATCTATGCATGCATGACTTTAGTATTGAATTAATGTTTGCATTTGTGTTTTAATTGCTCTTGTGTATTTTCTGTTGGTGTGCTTGTTTGTCCCTCTCTATCACCTTTCACTCCCTACTCGTTATTTACTATGTTGTCGATATACACAATGAAGGAGAGCAAAGAATAAGGTAACCGCTACCACGTACTGACTAGAGCACTTTCAGTGGTATATGTAAATGAATACATTAGCGAATTATAACCGTAAATACATTGTATTGATAACCACGTACACAAAATATAAAAATAAGTAAATACATGAGTATGTAAAATATTTCATCAAATATGTAATTATTCTTTATCCGTCATCAATATTATAGGTGCTTAATATTTTTCTAGTAAATTGTCTCTGCTTTTTTGCGTCAACAGATGTGCTCTAAAATCTGAATTGTCTAAAATGCATTCTCATTCGAATATGGATTGCAAGCAAAAGGCAGTCTGTTTTTGTTGTTGTTGCTGTTTTGTTTTTGTTTTTTAATGCTAATGCACATTTTCCCAATTAACAATACCTTATTAATGAACACATGGTAATCTTTGGGGCAATTTGAACAGTTTATACCAAATAATACATCGATAAAAAAAAATGTATCGATATACATCGATGACTCTGATCATAGCTCATGTCGCGAGCGGACGTGTTTTGGGGAGCTACGCAGAAGACGTGCTTTTGTAAACAAGTTTTCGGACTTGTGTTTTTTTCTGTCGGGGGCTGGCGTCGATCAGATATCTTTTGATCGTGTTTTTAAAAAAAAGTGATTTAATATATTTCTTATTTGCAACGAAGATGTTTTGAGTGTTCAGAGGACATTTTGGACTCGGCGTTTTTCGTTGTGAATTATGAGAATGAAGACTCCCAGATGGCGACCGGGGCACAGTAAGTGAACGATAAGCCGTGCGAATGATAACTACCATTGACTGACTGACGAAATAAAAGCAGGCTGTCCCTCTAAATACATACCATGGAACTACATATTTTATGTGGTATATTCGTGGTATAACCTTGTCATTGTACTGTATAGTTAAGAGACAATCAAATTAATGTGGATGCCGAGTATGCTAAAAGAATTATTGTTTACAGCAGTCAAGTAATGAAATTGTGATATGACGAGCACTACCTCCGGGTTTACATCAGGAAAATCCACAAAAAGAAAACAGCAACATCATCTGTCAGTGACTCATGTGTTAGTCCTTGTCAAAACCAGAGCAGACAAAGGCAAGACAAGAAAAAACAAAGACAAGGCAGTACGGACAGTGAAACTGACAAGATGGACATACACGAGACTTTAGAAGACATTAGAAACCAAATGATTAACTTAACACTGAATGATGATATCCGAGAACTCAGAGATGACGTGAACAAAATAACTGCGAGGTTAGATATCCGCATTGAACAGCTTGAGTCCACTGTATTTGATTTAAGAAATGAAAAAGACATTCTGTCGACCGAATTACAGACGCTGAAAAATGAAAACAAAGAACTGAAAACCAAACTGGACCAGTGTGTGAAAGAGAACAGTAACATAAAAAGAGACTTAAATGACAACGAACAACATGGTCGCCAGTTCAACGTTTGGGTGTACGGGGTCCCAGAAGCTCGGCGGGGGGGGGGGGGGGGGGGTGGTGACTGTAGAAGACTGTGTCGCTCATTGCATGAGCATATTCACAAACGAAATAGGGGTACCAGTCACCAAAGACGACCTGGAGATTGCCCACCGGTCCGGCAAGCCGGGTGGACCCAGACCTCGGCCCATCATTGTGAGGCTCCACTCCAGGAGACTACGCAGCTCGGTGCTCGCAGAGCGACGGAAACTGAAGCAAAGCGGAGTGTCCGTGGGAGAAGACATAGGCCAACTACAGACTGCTTCAGAAAGCCAGTCGACATTCAGCAACCCTAGCAGCATGGTCGTCGAATGGAAAAATTCCAGCAATGCTGAAAAATGGTAGGACTCTGAAGCTTGACATTGATATGAACATTGATAATGAACTTACCAGAGCTATGACATAAAACAACAACAACAACAAAACAAAACAAAAAACAACCAAACTCACAGATGTGCAGTTACATTATATTGCACCGCTTTTTCATAATTTCTTTTGATTGATATTCTGTCTCTTGGCAGTTAATGTAAAGCATGTCTGAAAAGGTTGTTTTGTGATTTACATGTTCTAATTACAGTAACGTGCTCTGATCCATCTTGTTCTTCTCTCTCTCCCTAACACACATGCACGCGCGCGAGCACGCACACACACACACACACACACAACACACACGCACGCACGCATGCACACACACACACACACACACACACACAGGGGAGAGGGGTCGATACTATTCCACGGAATTTATGAATTGTTTTGTTCAAAAAAATGTCCCCTCTGTCCCCTCCCCGCGGCCCTCACCCCCTTCCCACTGACATGCAACATGTCACTGCCTAATGAAAAATGGGGGGGGGGGGGGGGGGGGGGAATAAAATACTTGTGTTAGCTTGTCCAGTGTTCAACTTGGTCATATTTTGCTGGTTGATTTACTGTTGTCTTGATTGATTGATCTATTTGTTATTTACTAATGATTGTTTCATTACCATTTTGGTCACTTTGAACTGATAGAGGATTTAATGCCATGATCTACTACCTTGAAAATGTGTTTGTGAAAAATGGATATGCACACAATCATACGCCCGTACACATTCTTGGACGGAAGGCAAACCAAAACACCTACTCACCCATCAGCCCACCAACACACACACGCGCATGCTCACACGAACACACACACGCGCACACACACACACACACACACACACTTTCAAATTCAGACGTTCAAAGTTAGCAAACGTTATAACTGTGTTCTTCAACGATTCATGAATCAAAGCCCTTTTTGAATCTTCATTGTGTATGCCGCTGTTTTGATCACGGCAGTTCATTCATACTTTTTAGTTGTTTATTATTATGATTTGTTTTTTCATTTCTTATCCTTAGTATTATTTCTTTTCTTTTTTCTTTTTTCTTTTTTTTAAAATTTTGACAGCTGTTGTTCCCAAATGGAACACGTATATTGTCTCTCTTTTTTTTCTTCTTCTTCTTCTTTTTTTTTCTCCCCTCCCCCCACCCCCGCCCCCAACCACATACTAATTATGTATGGAAATTAAAATACATTTGAAACTGTACGCCTATGGTTGGAATTATGCCATGCATCTTGTTACTTTGCCTTTATGGGTATCAGCCTGTCGATTTACACACTGAACGGTTGATTGATGATTGATTGGCTGGTTCACGTGTTAAAAGTGTGCATTGTTTTTTGACAGGTTCAAGTGCTAAAAATGTGCGTTGTTTTTTCTAGTTATCTATTATTGACATTATTAGTATCATATTTTTTTGCTTTGTGTAAATAACTCGACATAATCCTTTGCGCATACGAAGACAGTCTGAAACACACACACACACACACACACGGTCGATTCTGTTCCAACGGAAGTCACGAATGGCAAAAAGAATGTGTCTACTCGTTCCTCTCTACCCTCCCCCCCCCCTCCGCCCCCCAGTTCCCACTGATGAACAACATGCCACTGCTTTATGAAAAATGGAGCAGGGGGAGAGGATAGGAAGGAAGGATGGAAGATTTAAAAAATGATAAAAGGGGGTGGGGAAGAGGTATGAAGAAAAGAGAAGGGTGTGGGGGGGAGTAGAGGAATAAAGTACGCGTGTTAGCTTGTCCATTAATCATCTGGTTCATATTTTGCAGGGTAATTCACTGGTGACTTGATTGATTGATCCATTTGTTATTTGTAAATACTTGTTGTTGTTTTGTTTTTGTTCTTTTTTGTTTGTTTTTTTCCTTTCTGTCGACCCGAACTGACAAAGCACTTAATGCCACAGTGTTTGTAAATATGTTTGTGAAAAATGGATATATAAACAATCATATTTTTTATTCGTTCACATGCTTGGACGGAATGCATATCAAAACACTTCACCCATCTTCCCACCAATACACACACACATACCCACGCACACACATGCGCACACACACGCATGCGCGCACACACATGCACACCCCCGCCTCCACATACATACACACGGTTTCGTATTCAGACATTATCTATTATTATCTATTATTGTCTCTCGCGAATATTATTTTTTTTCTTTTGCTCTCCTTATTGAGAGACTGTTTTTTGAAGTTACTGAAATCGTGCTTTTTTCGCCTGTCCGATTTGTGTGTGGGGTTGTGTTTGGCATTTTGCGATGAGTCAGTCTTTTTGTGTTGTGAATCACTGTGCATGACCTATTCGATTTGTGATGGTTGTGCTTGGGTGTTGTGAATCTTGGAGCAGTTCGGGTCGCAGGTGTGGCCTGCCTTTGCTCATGCTCTTGAGATACATGCTTAGCTGATTATGTATGTTTTCGTTCCCGCTACACGCACGCATACACGCGCACACACACACACACACACACACGCACTCACACACACACACACACGTTCGCGCGAACTTGTACACAAAGGTGACTGCGGGCGAAGTGAGTAAGGTTGTGTTGCACGTGTTCCAGGTTCCCTTGATGGTTCGGGATCTCCGAGTGAGTTAAAAAATCAAAACATACTGGCACGAATGTTATGTGAATATTGTCTTAGTTGTTTTGAGTTTTGCTAATTTTGTTAAAAAATCTGAAAAGAGAGAGAAAAAGAGAAGACAAAATCGCTCGCACGATTTTTACAAGTTTTGTACACACACGCGCGTTGACTTACACACACACACACACACACACAGAGACACACATCTTGTAAAAAATACTTTCCACGAGAATGGGAAGGAGTTTCGTGAAATACGGCTTTATGAAATCAAACATGAAAAGTTGTGCGATGTTGTGTTCCCTGATCGCCAAGGATGGTCAGAGGAAAACCGGTGTCTGTTTTTTGTTTGTTTGTTTTTGTTTGTTTGTTTTTGTTTATTTGTTTGTTTTTCTTCTTTGCCAATGTATGTGTATTTTTGTGTGAATGGAAAATATTTTGTCTTGTTTCTTTCTTCTTCATATATTTCATTTGATTTTCGCCAAATATTTGAGTGTCTGATGCTTCAGTCTGTAAAGAACAAGGAATTCATTATCGTTCTTGTTCTTTTTTTATTTCTTAGATTAGAAAAAATGGTACAGGTGGAAAACATTGTTTTTGAAATATTAATAGTGCAATATGTGTGGTCCAATATACAATTCACTCATGAATAGTCTAAAACTATCATCCTTAAATTGCCAGGGGCTATGTGCTTTTCAAAAAAGTAAAGATGTTTTACAATACTTAAGACAAAAACAATATTCAGTCTATTTTTTACAAGATACACACTTTACAAAAAAAGATGGAGAGACAAATAAGGGCTGAATGGGGTTATGAATGTGTTTTTTCTTCTAATAATTATAGGTCACGAGGAGTAGCTATATTGCTGAATAACAACTTTCAGTTCAAAATTAAAAAAACCCATTACAGATACTCATGGTAATTATATCATTTTGGTCTTAAACATATTTGATATTGAAATTCTATTGGTAAACCTTTATGGCCCTAACAGAGATGACCCTATATTTTTGGAAGAAATTCAGAAAAAAGTTGAAGAGCAAGACATTTCTAACGTCATAATGGGAGGGGATTGGAATTTAGTAATGAATCCCAACGTAGACTACCACAATTATAAGCATGTGAATAATCAGGGAGCACAAGAAAGAGTTTTAAAGATGATAGATGATTTACAGTTAGTAGATATATGGAGGGAACTCAATACTGAAGTCTTAAGATACACTTGGAGGAGACCAACTCCCTTACAACAAAGCCGTCTTGACTTCTTCTTGATCTCAGATAAGCTGGTTACTGATGTTAAAGATGCTGATATTTTGTACGGTTATAGAAGTGACCACTTTTTAGTCAAAGTTGACTTAGTATTTAATACAGAACTCAAAAGAAAACCTTTTTGGAAATTTAACTCATCTTTACTTAGAGACAGTGATTATATTAAGTTAGTGAAAGAAACAATAGAGAAAATAAAGGAACAGTATGCAGTATTACCTTACGCACGAGAAAATGTATGTAATATCCCGAATGATGAAATTCAGTTTACTATAAGCAGCCAGCTCTTTTTAGATATGTTGATAATGGAGATAAGAGCAAAAACTATAACTTTTGGAATAAGAAAGAAAAAGCAACAAATAGAAAAAGAGGAAATGTTAGAAAAGGAGATACAACGACTCGAAAAGGAAGTTCGGTCGTATAATATAATTAGAGAATTGCAGGAGAAGACGGAAGAGCTCATACAATTAAGGAAATTGAAAATGGAAGGGATAGCTTTAAGATCTAAAGCAAGATCAGGGTGAAAAAGTAAGTAAATATTTTTGTAATCTTGAAAAACGTCACTTTATCAGCAAACACATGTTAAAGTTATTTACAGATCAAGGTAATATACTGACAGAAACAGATGAAATACTAAAGGCGACAAGACATTATTATGAAGACCTATACAAAGAACAGAATGTAAAAGATTTAGATATTAGTGATTATGTAAACAACTTACCCAGACTTGATGAGACAGAATCAAAACAACTAGAAGGATTAATTGCAAGACAAGAAGCCACAGATGCTATTAGACGAATGCAAAACGACATGAGTCCAGGTACAGATGGAATGACTGTAAATTTTTTTGGAAGGACATTAGTGACTTTGTTGTGAGATCACTGAATGAAGGATTTATAAGTGGAGAAATGTCAACAACACAGAAAGGATTAATTACATGCCTGCCAAAAGGGGATAAACCAAGGGAATACTTAAAAAACTGGAGGCCTATATCCTTGTTAAACGTTATTTATAAGATAGGATCAGCATGTAGAGCTTGTAGAATTAAGTCAGTCCTGCCTAAGTTAATAAATGAAGATCAGACAGGTTTCATTCCAGGTAGATACATTGGTGATAACTTAAGAATACTATATGACATCATGCATTACTTAGAAAAAGAAGACATTTCAGGCTTACTAGTTTCAATAGACTTTGAGAAGGCATTTGATTCGGTAAACTGAGTATATATGAACAAGATCTTAAACGCTTTTGGATTTGGAGAAGATATATGTAAATGGGTAAGCACTTTTTATAGAAATGTAAAGTCATATGTCATAGTAAATAGTAAGGTATCCCAGAGTTTCAGAGTACAAAGGGGGTGCCGCCAGGGAGACCCGATTTTGCCATACCGATTTGTATTGTGCTCTGAAATTCTGGCATGCAAGATAAGGGAAGATGAGGGTATTAAAGGCATTAGCATATTGAACACCGAATTTAAAATTAGTCAGTTTGCTGACGACACAACATTTACGTTAGAGGGAGATAAAGAATCGTATGAAAAATTATTCGAAACACTAAATAGATTTGAAGAATTTTCAGGTCTGAAGTTAAATTATGACAAAACGCTAAATGTTTGGTTAGGGTGTATGAGAAATTCGAAAAGGATATATCTCTCAGAAAAGAATATGAAATGGAACACCCCCCCCCCCCCCACCCCCACCCAAAAAAAAAAAAAAAAAAATCAAGATTTTAGGTATATGGTTTTTAAACGATCTATCAAAAATAACTGAAGTGAACACAAGGGATAAATTAACAGAAGCAAAAAAATTATTCAAGATTTGGTCAAAGCGTATATGCACACCCCTCGGTAGAATTGCTATTCTCAAATCCCTCATACTTTCAAAGCTAATATACTTATGGATTCTTCTTCCAAACCCTCCAGACAAAGAAATAAAAGAATTACAGAGACTATGCTATGAATTCGTATGGGATAAAAAGCCAGATAAAACTAAAAGAAAATACTCGATACATAATGTTGCAAATGGAGGAATAGGTATACCAGACATAAAAAAAAGTTTATACATACTCTTAAGATAACATGGATAAGGAAATTATACACAGGAACACCAAAGTGGAAGAGAATCTTACTTATAAAATGCCAAGAAATTAACTCACTACATCTGTATGGTTCAAGAAAGTTTCTAACTATCGAATGTAACCAATTTTGGAAAGATGTTTTTCAGGCATACACGAATTTTACGAAACAAATAGAATTAAAAGAGCCACACGAGGTACTTGCAGAGCCCCTCTTTTATAACGACAAATTTAGAGTTGGTAACGACACAATCCACTACAAATGTTGGACAAATAAGAATATATATCTGGTTAGAGATGTTGTTGATGAGAATGGGTGCTTCCTTAGTTACACGTGCTTTACAGAAAAATATAATATTAATGTAAATTATTTAGTGTATATGGGATTGATACATTCGATAAAAAGTTACTTAATTACACATAATATTTATCTAAGTGATAAAACCTTTAATGAACAATCGAAATTACTACACTTAATATCCTCTACTATGAAAGGCTCGCAAATATATTATGATATACTTCTTGAACCACTCTTTATTTACAATATAAATTCTTTTGTTAAGTGGGAGCAAAAATTAGATATCGTTAATTGGGTAACCACCATGAAGCAAATTATAAAAAAAAAAGTAAAAGAGATAAAATTGAAGTGGTTTCAAATTAGAATTTGTCACAACATTTTAGTTACAAACAAAATTCTGAAGAAAATGGGTATTACAAACAGTGACAAGTGCAATTTCTGTAAAAATGAAATAGATTCAGTACAACATTATCTATGGTTTTGCAAGTTCTCTCAATTGTTTTGGAAGGAATTAGAGAACGTTCTAAAAGAAAGATGTGATACTTGCTCAAACGTTAAGTTAAAACATAGAATTAGTTTTATTTGGAAATGATGAAATTACAAAAATAGATGAAACTTTCAACTATATTATTCTTGTTGCAAAATATTTTGTTTATAAATGCAGAATAAATAAGATTAAACCATGTATGGAGCACTTTTTGAATGACTTAAGAACTAGTTATAAAGTAGAAAGATATATGCATTCCACGGAAATGTTAAGCGTCGTATTTATGAGAAAATGGTGTCCATATATAAAACTTCTTGAAAACAGTAACCCATAACAAAATATTATGAAAGATCAAAATGCACAATAATAGTGGAGGCTCAATGATATATATATATATTTTTTTTTAAAACTTGAACAGATTACGTGAATGTATAAGTATGCGAGTATGTAAATAATATATGCATGTGTGTATTCATGTGCACTTATGTGTCTGCAGTAATAATGTTTAACATGACTGTGTAATGGGTGTTTTATATAATCACGTATAGAAAACTAGAGGAAATGTGTTCATACATAAGATATCCCATGTGTGGGTTGTGTTCTTTCCACATTACGTTAGCTAAGCAAAGTTTCCATAACTCTATGCTGATGCTAGATATAATGTCTATTATATGTTATAAAACTGCACTGTTACACATGATGAAAATGTGTCCACCTTGACCAAATTGATAAAACAATATATTATAAGTATAATGACTTATGATGATGATGTTAATGTACACTGTATTCATTTTTTTTCTTTCCTTGTTTTTTTCCCCTTTCTTTTCCATCTACTCTGAATTGTTATAATGAATTCATATACAAAATAAAACGGTGGTCGACCCAAGAAAGTCCGGGAAAAACAAACAAACAAACAAACAAAACCAAAAAAAAAAAAACATCGATCACTGACAGTTTTAAGTGGACATTAGTTTCTGTTAGAATTTTTCTCTCAGTGAACCCCCAAAATTTGTTTACCTCTGGACAATCATAGAAAAAGTGTTCAATATAATCCACAGTGTCCTTACAATATGAACATTTGTTGCTTTCTGTTACTTTCATTTTTATTAAGAAGTATGTTTGTAGGGTAAATATTATGTAATATTTTCCAATGGAGAACTCTTAATCTAGTTTCTTTTGTACTAATTATGGCTCTGCACCAAACTGATTTGTCTAATCTGACACCAACCTTTCTAAGCCAGAAATTGCATGCTATGGGCACAGTGCCCTCCTTTTTTGCATCCAACAACTTCTTTATTTGTTTTGGCTTTGTGTTAAAGAGTTTTGCTTCACAAGGTTGGCAGTCTGTCTCCTTTTCTCCATTTTGTATCCACTGTTTCTAGTTCTTCGGAATTGCATTTAATAATGCATTGTATTCAAATAAAATGTTAACTTTATTTTCACCAGTCAAATTTGTTGTTTCCTCTAATGATAGCAGACGTTTTTTTATTTTCATGGATCATATCTTTTATTTGCTCAACGCCATTATCTTCCCAATTTTTAAAGAATTATATATTATTTTTATATTTCATTAAGGAGTTGTTGAAGAACAGCTGTGAATGAAAGTTTCTGCAATTTACATCTGAAGATTCCCACTTACCTTTGCAATCTAAGTATGCTGACATTACATTTTCCCAAAATTCATTATCAATAACATGTATGCACTGTAAGTGTTTTGTTCTACAGTTAATGAAGAAAATATTGTTATCAGTGGCAACTTTATTTAAGTGCCATTTTGGTATGTATCACCATTTGTCCTGTTCCCTGGCTTCAAAAAGTTTCCCTATCCATTGTAAATTCATATATTTTTTTAATTCAATAAAGTTAATCATATTCAACCCACCCATTTCAAATTCAGCATCTAAGACTTTTCTTTTCACTTTTTTGAAAGGCCTTTTTATTATTAAACCTTTTCTTCCAAAGAAATTTAAAAACCTGTTTACCATTCCATGTGATGCAAGCACTTACCACGCAAAACCAAAATAAATTTTGAAATTTTTGTCGAATCGTACTACGGGCACAGAACTGCACAAATCAGTCCGACAACAGACTGACCAAAACAAAGAAACGTTCGATTCAATTTTTCTTTCATGGTCATTCCAGTTAATTCAGTATTCACTTTAGAATATTCATATGCAGTAAACACGTCGATGGTGTGGTTAGTGTCACTGTATGTGTTCTCCCAGACTTTGCATTTCTTTTTTTGTAATTGCGAACAAGAAAAACAATGTTATGCCGTCTTCTTACCAAGCATAGCCTACGTTCCAGGAACTGGGAAGTGGTAAGTTGCGTTTTCGGATTCCAGAACGAGCCTCAACGAAACGAATCGTTAAAAGGGAGGGTGTGCAGGCCCACTTTCGTCAGATTTTCCTCGGGACTCACCGGTTATTTTTAGCGAGAGCCGCGTGTGCGTGCATGTCTCAATTGCCGGATTTTCTAGGTCACCTAAAGGCTAAAATTTCGTCGTAGAAATCGCTGTTCCGACGAAAGTATTTTGAATAATTTCGGTGAGTATTTTTGCAAGTTTACAAGCGATATTTGGTTTTATAATCACACAAGTTACTTGCTTTAAGCTTCCAAGTTTACTTTGAATGTGTTTCTTGTCAAATCTCTGCCATTAAGTATTCAAACTGATCAATGTAAGATTCAACACAGAACTTGATCTGGCTATGACGTTGGAGAAACTTGACTCGCTGAATATCAGTTTGAAGCAATATTTTATCCACAACAGCACGCGTATTTTTTCACGTCTTTGTTAAGTTGAGTGAAGGGGAAATGATTGTTTTTGACACCTGTCGATATGATTTGTTATATATGTATTCCTTTTCAAGGGAAAGGTTCCATGGATTATGTGATCTGCTTTTCTTCTCATTTTTGTTTTGTATAGTAATAAACTTACCATGTTGCTTTCTTTTTAGATGCTGTAGATATCTTGAGTTCCAAAGACCTTTTTGACGACATAGTTTTTGTTGTTTGGTTCAGTCTGTGCGAAGAAAATTGTATGATCAAACACTGCCGAAAAGCTGTCCGAAGAAAGACAGTACAAACTCAGAAGTGAGTTAGGGTGGTCGGCTGCCCATGACGTCATATAATCTACTTCTCGCTCTGCAAGCAACGAAAAATACCCAACGAAAGGTCCCTATCTTTGGTATGACTGTGAAGATTTTTTTCCTACTATGTTTAAGCCAAATTTTGGTTTGGTAGTATTTCCAGAGAAAATGGCAATGTTAAAGTTTACAATGGACACACACACACACACACACACACACAGAGTCAAAAAGGGGGGAAAAGAGGATGGAGGACCCTAAAAAAAAAAGTGGGAACAAATTGGAGGTTGTGCCTGGAGCCCTATGTGTTGTGATTTCTTGCGCAAGAACCTTCTAACCCGTTTGCGTGAGTGTTTGCGTGGAGTGAGCTGTCGCACTAAATGCACGGGAAAAAATGAGTTATCAGTGGCCCCTTTCAATAGGTCATTGTTTCACAATTTTCAGCAGCGTAAAAGCAGAATACTTGCCCACACATATACATGCATGTATACATATGCATCTACAAGTCTACCACATATCTGTACATAGAGAACATAGATATACATGTACACATATATATAGTAACCCACGAAGCAACAAAGAACCAGACTATGCCCCAAACCTTACACACACATACGAAACGCACATTGGGGGAAAAAAAACAACAACTTGAAGTGACCTCCCCAACGCAAGTCATAACCACACAACCTTGCACACCTGACCTACATCACAGCAGCCCAGAGCAAAACCGCGGCCCAAAGTTTACATGAACACGTATATAGGGAAGCGGCACTGATGCCCAATCAAACACATGCCTCATGCACACCAACAGTGATAACATACAACGCAAAATATCTATCAAATCCATCAGTCTCCAACAGCCCCAAAATCTCTTCAAACAAGATGCGTTTGAAAAGCATATAAAAAAAGCAATCAGAAAAAACAGTATATGCGATGTGTTTATGTGCGTGCGCGTGAGTGCGTGTATTTGTGGTTGAATATACTTTTGTGCTCACTGAGCGAAATACCCAAACTTCCATATTGACCCCCTATAAATCAGACTGTTGTTCAACAAAATAAAAATGAAGTACTTGTTCACATATACCATGCAACACACCAGTGAACAAAGAGCAAGGAGATGGCACAAGCCACGTTATACATATAATTAGGCCTATACGAAAGGGAACACTCAAACATTATTTCATAAACCTGTTTTTCCTCTACCCTTATGGAACAAGCAGCACCTTTTCATATAAATCTGCTATTCACTGAGTGTCTGGTCTTTGTTTCGAACATTATTATTGTTTTTATATTCCGGCCTTTTTACTTATATGAAGTGTCGTTCGTTCGTCGGAATCGACGAGGACCATCTAGTCATCCTGGGGGTAGGTGGGTTGGGCTCTGTGGGTGCGCAGATAACTGGTCAGGCCAATCCGCGCCCGGAAGGTTTGACGCAGTGTGCACAGGGGATGGTGGCGGCTGTCAGGGACTTGCTGGCACTGCTTTTCCTGGCCTGTCTGCGTTGCTCTGCTGCAGCGATTCTGTTGGCCTCACAGGATTTGGCGCCTTTGTGGACAGCTGAATGCCACTTTGGTCTGTCCATTGCATTCAGCTCCCATGTGTCGTGGCTGATGTTGAAGGCCTTCAGAGAAGCTTTCAGAGTGTCTTTGAAGCGCTTCTTTTGGCCTCCATGGGAGCGCTTGCCATGTTGGAGTTCGCCGTACAGCAGTTTCTTGGAGAGCTTGTGGTCTGGCATGCGAACTACATGGCCTGCCCAGCGCAGCTGGACCTGCATCAGGATGGTGTAAATGCTGGGCAAGTTTGCACGAGTGAGCACCTCTGTGTCAGGGATCTTCTCTTGCCACTTTATGCCGAGAAGTTTTCTGAGGCTGGTGGTGTGGAAGTGGTTCAGCTTTTTGGCGTGGCGTTTGTAGACCGTCCATGATTCACATCCATAGAGCAGTGTGGTGAGAACTATGGCCTTGTATACTTTGAGCTTCGTCTCCAGGGTGATGCCTCTCCTGTTCCAAACGTTCTTATGGAGTCTGCCGAAGGCAGCGCTGGCTTTGGCGAGTCTGGCATTCACCTCGTCGTCGTTGACAACTGTGCGAGAGAGTGTACAGCCCGGGTATGTGAACTTGTTCACCGCGTTCAGTCGTTGCCCGTTGATGAAGATGTTTGGTTCAACGTAAGGCTTTCCTGGAGCTGGCTGGTGCATCACCTCAGTCTTCTTTGTGCTGATTGTGAGGCCAGAATTGTCACAGGCAGCAGAGAACTTGTCGACGCTGTGTTGCATGTCAGCTTCGGAGGCAGTGTTGAGAGCGCAGTCATCAGCAAACAGGAAGTCGTTGACGTTGTCTGTCCTCACCTTGGTTTTTGCTTGAAGCCTCCTGAGGTTGAAGAGTGAGCCATCTGTGCGGTACCTGATGCCAATGCCTACGTCAGCGTCTCTGAAGGCATCTGTCAGCATGGCTGAAAACATGAGACTGAACAGAATGGGGGCAAGAACACACCCTTGCGTGACTCCGTTGGAGACAGGAAATGGTTCTGAAGATAAGATAAGATAAGAATAACTTTATTATCTCCAACTGGAGAAATTTGGTCAGGTGCATTATCACAACATAGACATGTAAACAACATGGGGACCATAACTGTAAAAGCCAACAACAGCCCCTACAAATATTACGAAGATACAAATGTAAAAAAAAATATCACATACATCGTTTCATACATACATCCACACACTGCAGGTAATAACTAGTATTCTTAATGTAAAAACAGAAAGAATTAAGAAACATTATTTGAATATAATTATAAACATAGCCTACTATACTGCACATTGATTATAATAGACAGATAAGATAAGAATAAAGATGAATTGCGGAAAACCACAACCAGATAATCAGCACATACCCGCACCGCACCCCACCCCACACACGCGCATAACTTGATTAAACAAGAGTAATAAACACATGTTCTGAAATAAAAGCATTTCACATATTCGCTTTTAAAAACATTGCAATTAATTATTACATCGTAATTATTAAACAGAGATATATTTAGAATATGGACGTTAGCATTAGACATATTCATTGTACATTCATCCTGCATATTGCACATTATTCTTCCTACATATTGCACATTCATTATAACCAATTGTCACGTTTTAAGCTCAGTAAACACACACACACACACACACCACAACTAGAACAAGGTACAGCCTATCATGCACGGACTTTTACACGTCTCACATGAGAGTGCGCGCGCGCTCACACACACACACACACAGTTCTCAAGAATTTAAAAGGTGGATTGAACGTGGAATAAAAGTCTTCAGAGCTCTGGATTTCAACTTAAAAGTTCTGTAGCGTCGTCCTGATGGCAACAGCTCATAATACTTTGCTAAAATATGGGTGTCGTCAGTTGCTATCTGCCTGCTTTTTTTAACCACTCGACTTTCATACAGCTCTTGCATACTAGCTTGTTTCACTCCCACAATTTTACTGCATACACTCAAGACATCGTTCAAAACACGCTTACTCCTCACTCCCAAACTTCCATACCAGCACATAAATGAAACTGTAAGCACGGACTCGATACAACATCGATAATAACTTTGAAGAATATTTGAATTTATACCAACATTTCTAAGCTTCTGTAAACAAAAAATTCTAGATTGACATTTCTTATGAATGGAATCAACATTTCTGTCAAAAGTCAGCTTATTGTCTAAGATGGTCCCTAAATATCTATATTCATTGACCCTCTCCACTGTTTGACCATCAATAACAAGGTCAGCTACAGGCAAGGGGTCTTTCCGAAAATCTATTAACATTTCTTTTGTTTTCAATACGTTGAGATCCAGATAGTTTTTCTCACACCAGGAACAGAACTTTTTAATTTCACTGAAATAAATAGCATCAGAGTTGGACAGATCTTCAATTGCTGAATCATCAGAATATTTTATGACAGGAGTTTCCTCCGTGCCTCTGCAGTCATTTGTGTACAGTGTAAAAAGAACAGGGGACAGCACTGTACCTTGGGGTGCACCAGTAAAAGTACATTTTAGAGAAGAGTGGGCAGAATGAAAGCGGACGGACTGAGTTCTATTGAGAAGAAAACTTACTATCCAAAGAGTAAGCTTCGGATCAACATCCATGCCTAGCAGTTTGAGGGCAAGGAGATGAGGTTGTATTGTGTTAAAAGCAGAAGAGAAGTCAACAAAAAGGATACGAACGAAAGATCCCGTGTTATTCAAATGAAGGAAAGCATTATGAAGGAGAGTTAAGATAGCATCGTCAGTACTTCTGTGTGCTTTATAAACAAACTGAAGAGAGTCAAGCTGCTGTTTAGTGAAAAAAAGAAGATGTCGGAGAATAATTTTTTCAAAGCATTTCATCACTACTGATGTCTCTCCGTTGTCTTGGACTCGGGCCAGCATCCCATCGTGTAGTTGCCGTATGATGGTGATGAACTTTCTGGGACATCCGTACTTCGCCATGATTCTCCAAAGGCCATCTCTGCTAACAGTATCGAAGGCCTTGATCAGATCGACATAGGTGGAGTAGAGGTTGGCGTTCTGTTCCTGACACTTCTCCTGGAGCTGCCTGGCAGCAAACACCATGTCGATAGTCCCGCGTTCTTTCCAGAAGCCACACTGGCTCTCTGGTAGGAGACCTTGCTCAAGGTGCGCTATGAGACGGTTGAGTAGCACTCTGGCCAGAGTCTTGCCTGCGACGGACAGCAGGGATATTCCACGATGGTTGTCACAGGCCTGACGATTTCCTTTGCGCTTGTACAGGTGTATGATGGAAGCGTCTTTGAAGTCCTTTGGAACTGCCTCATGCTGCCAGATGAGCTGGAACATCTGATGAAGCTTCTCAGTCAGTGCCATACTACCTTTTTTGTAGACCTCAGCTGGAATGGAGTCTGAACCAGGGGCTTTGCCACTGGATAGCAGACGGATAGCTTTCTGGGTCTCCTCCAAAGTTGGAATGGCATCCAACAACTCACTGACTGGCACCTGGGGGAGTCGGTCAATGGCTTCATCATTGATGGTGGAAGGGCGGTTCAGTACGCTGTTAAAGTGTTCAGCCCATCTCGCAAGGATCCCGTCTTTGTCAGTGATTAGGGTAGAACCATCAGCACTGAGGAGTGGAGCGGATCCGGAGGTGGTGGGACCGTAGGCTTCTTTCAGGCCGTTATAGAAGTTCTTCATGTCGTTCCTGTCTGCAAAGCCCTGGATCTCATCAGCTTTGTTGCTCAACCAGGAATCCTGCAATTGCCGCAGCTTCAGCTGGATGGTGCTGCATGCACTCTTCAGTATGTCTTTCTTTGACTGTGACTTGGGATCTTCAATGTGGGCTCTGTAGGCTTGGCGTTTGTCTTCCAGCAGCTGCTTGATCTCAGTCCAGTTCTCATCAAACCAGTCTTTGTGCTTCCTGGCAGAAGGCCCCAGGCACTCCATGGCAGTGTTGTTCACCGTCTCATGCAGTGTGCCCCATGCTGCCTCCGCATTCTGGTTGTCCAGCACGGTGGACTGAAGGTTCCTCCAGGGTGTCAGCAAAGCTCTGCTTGATGTTGCCTGGCTCCAGCTTGTTGACATTCAGGCGTTTGGGTGCTTTCATGCCCTGAGGCCGTCTCTTGGGCTGGATGCGGATGTTGAGTTTGGAGACGATAAGGCGGTGGTCTGTCCAGCACTCGGCGCCGCACATGGCCCTCGTGACTCGTACGTCCTGCCTGTTTCTCTTCCTCACGATGACAAAGTCGATGAGATGCCAATGCCCAGAGCGAGGATGCATCCATGACGTCCCGTAGGGAGGCAGAAGACGGTGTTTGTGATAAGAAGGTCGTGCTCGGCACATGTCTGGAGAAGTAGTTGACCATTGCTGTTACAGTTGCCAACCCCATGCTTCCCAATCACGCCTTCCCAGGAGGTGCTGTCACAGCCAACTCTCGCGTTAAAGTCACCAAGAATGATGAGTTTGTCTGCGTTGGGAACAGTGGTGATGACAGCTTTCAGGTCCTCGTAGAACTTGTCCTTGATCTCATCCGGGTTGGTCATGGTGGGCGCGTAGGCGCTGACAATGGTGGTAAACTACTTCCCGTTGCATAAAGGGACTTCCATCGTCATCAGGCGATCGTTCACTCCTTTGGGGGGGCCAGCCAGCTTGCCAACGAGGGTCGTCTTCACTGCAAAGCCAACTCCAGCCTCACGTCTCTCTTCAGGTCCGCGACCACTCCAAAAGAAGGTGTAGCCTGTGCCTCGCTCACAGATTTCGCCTTCTTCTGCCAGTCTGTCGCTTCTTCGCTCGCCTGTTGCCACAGGGCTTGGGGAAAATGATGGTATGGGACGAAGGATGACTGATGACTTGCGCGATGACTTTGTTTATAGTGAGGAGTTGCGCACCGTCAACCTCACTCTCTTGTCCGAGACCATCTGTATCCAGTGGCAAGACGACTGGAGAAGGAAACGGATGCAGTGGATGACCAGGATATCCTATGTGCCTCATCCTGCCCTCAGCACTGCACAGTGCTCTGCTGCAACCGTCTTCCTCTCCATTGAACCATGAAGGTTTCTTCCGCAGTGTCCGCCGGATCCAGTCTTCACATGCTTGGGTAGACAAGCCCTAACTCACCGAGGGTTTGAGACCCGTCGGCTACTCTCACCAAGTTTAGCCAGCCTGTCAAAGCCGTTGCCCGGGGGTTGGGCGCTGCCGCATGCTAGCAGCTTCTAGGACCCATAGGTGAGAGCTGGGTGCCGGTGGGGACCAATATAGGACGAGCCACTCCCGGAAAGCTTGACAAGCCCCCCCCCTCTAGAGGTACTACCCCTCCCGTGCACCCCCTAAGCCCTTTCAGTCCAAACACATGCACATTCCAATTTCTGCTGTGTTGTTCTTGATCATTTATGTTTCTTCTTTGTGTATTTTTTGACTCACTTGTGTAAACAAAGTGAGTCTATGTTTTAACCCGGTGTTCGGTTGTCTGTGTGTGTGTGTGTGTGTGTCTGTGTGTCCGTGGTAAACTTTAACATTGACATTTTCTCTGCAAATATTTTGTCAGCTGACACCAAATTAGGCATAAAAATAGGAAAAATTCAGTTCTTTTTAGTCATCTTGATTAAAACAATATTGCACCTCTGGGATGGGCACAAAAAAAATAAAAAATGAAGCCTAATTATATGCAAACTGCACTTACTGTTATATTTATATTTTTTGTATTCTCTAAACTTGGCACTTTGATCTGATATTCGACCGAACAACAAGAGCAGTCATTATTATCATTTTTTGTTCAAACAGGAACTTCTTTTGCTAAGCATGGAAATTTTATTTATTTTGCAAACGTTTTGGTGCAGATAGTAAAAAAGGGAAATTAGTCTAATTAATGCTAGGGGACTTAATTTGCTTTAAACTGATCTTTCTCATCTTAAACATTACATTTTGAAACGAGATGCAAGGCCTTCAAGACTCACTTGTGATGCACTTTTTTTTTTTTATTAATTCCAAGCTTTTTATGTATTTAGTATAATTTCAAAATGTAATGTTTATGATGAGATAGATCAGTTTAAAGCAAACTAAGTCCCCAAGCATTAATTACAGAGTAATTTCCCTTATTTTACTGTCTGCACCAAAACGTTTGCAATAAACAAAACTTCCATGCTTAGCAAAAGAAGTCCCTGTTTGAACAAAAAATGATAATAATGACAGATCTTTTGTTGCGTCGAATATCAGATCAAAGTGCCAAGTTTAGAGAATACAAAAGATATAAATATAACAGTAAATGCATTATACTCAATACATAAAAAGCTTGGATTTTTTTAAATTTTTATAGTGTATCACAAGTGAGTCTTGAAGGCCTTGCCTCTCTTGTTTTCTTTATCTTTTTGCTTCAGTTCACTTTCTAGTTCTTTTTTTTCTTCCCCTCCTTTAGTTTGTTGACTTCGATATTGAGTGTATCGTTTTTTGTTTGTAAATCAAACACCTGCGTCTCAAGAATGTCCAGTCTTTTAGTCAGTAATGTAGTTATTTTAATCATGTCCTTTTTTTTTAAATTTTTTTTTTTAGTGTTTCAGTGTCCTCTTAGGTGGACATATTGTCTTTGATGTCTTATAAAGTGTCATTCAATGCCATGTCTGAATCAGCGTCGTCTTCGATATCTTGAATCTGTTTTTGTGTGTTTTTTTGGCTTTGTTTTGATTTTGTATTGCTGGTTGACGGGCTGGGATTACTCACCGGAGATTTCCTTGCTCCCGCTCTTGTTCTTTTGCCACTTTTTGTTGTGAAGAAACTGGTCACTGGCGTTGTCATACTCTTTTTTTTCTTCTTTTTTTTTAACAACTAATCGTTTTTCATTTTATCGGTCCAATGTCAATTTTTCTTCTCTCTCTTTTTCTGTTTTCTTTTCCCCTCTTTTTGTGCACAAAAACCCTGACCTTTTTAAACAGAAAACGTGGCACGTATAACTGAACGTTGCTGGCATACTTGGATGAAAGCCTTGTCACCCACTCTCTCCCGTCTTGCTGCCTATCTGCTCACAACGTTACAATGCACGATTTTCGCGGAGCGGCCAACACGTCCGTCCTCTTGGCTGAGCGGAAGTCAAATCCTGAAAAATACACTTGTAAGCTTGATTTGAGTCACTTCAAACCATGGCTTTGAAACGAGTTCAGAACAGAAAACTTCTACTTCCATAAAATCAGATTAAAACAGGGAAACTCGTAGGAAAGTTTTGTGTTTCAAGGCAAGGCAATGCAAGGCAAGGCAAGAAGTTTATTTCACGTGCACACTAAGGGCATTGAAACAGTACACACATAAACCTTTTACACACACCATATAAATAAGATGTGATGTCAAAAAGAAACATGAAAGCTAACTATAGCAAACAAAATAATACAGAGCAAATCAGCTTTTTTGTAATCGAGTAATAACGCAAACAACCATGTACAAATCAGCGTTAGAACATGCAAATTTCCCATAGCACTTGACTGTTCTTCCCTATCAACAAAGTTCTATCGAAAAGAAGTACGTATGAACGAGACAAAAGATTTCAATTTTAACAGTAATCTTTTTTTTCTTTTCTTTTTTCTCAAAAAAATAATAATAAAATTTTATTAAATTTGGGTAGGTTCTATATCATGTAGACAATTTGTTTTGTCTGATGTTTTCAAAAAGGGGCACCGAAACAAATGATGAAATTCATCAGCAATTTCGTTTGTAGAACAATTTTTCACAAATTCTTTCCTTTCTGGGTAAATTGTCAAAACGCTGTTTATAAATAGGCAATGCATTATTGGTTGTTCTAAACTTTACTAATTCAATCACACAGTTATTTGGTGACACCATGAAATAAGCATCTTAACCAAAATTGGATTTACACATCCTCTAATTATTATACATAGTATCTTTATCTACATGTCTATACTAATCTTGCAAAAACGTATCTTTTAAACAACGCTTGACTTTCTCTTAAAACAATGTGGGATGTACATCAGAACTATTGGTTTAACCAGAACCTAATCAAACCAATTTCATTCAGGAGGGTTTGAATACTTTTCAGCTATTGATTCTGATATATGTTGGCATTGTTTAAAGTGAAAAGACATTTAGAAATAATAGAAGATATCTTTGAAGTATATTGGTTTGTAACAAACCAAGATACGAGGGTCATTCAATAAATAAGGTGAATTTTTCGGTATAAGGACTTCTAATACAGATAGAAGCTTACTTTTTTCTTTTTTTTTTCAACGTAGTCTCCCAGCACTGTCACACACTTTTCCCATCTGTGCACAAGCTTCCGTATTCCCTCAGCGTAAAAATCTTTGGACTGATGTCTCAGCCAGTCGCTCACAACACTTTTGACTTCATCGTCACTTTCAAACTTCGTGCCTCTCGTGAACGCTTTCAAGGGACCAAACAGGTGAAAGTCTGAAGGGGCAAGGTCTGGGCTGTAAGGGGGATGAGGGAGCAGTTCCCAGCCGAGCTCGTTGATGGTCTGCACCGTTCGGGCTGCTGTGTGAGGCCTTGCATCTTTGGCACCCACCAGCAGCTGACCTTCGAGTAGCCAAGGTCATCATGGACAATTTTGTGTGCTGTCCCAACAGATAAGCTCAAAGTCCTTGCAATGTCATCTACTGTCACCCTTCTGTCAGACTGAATGAGGTCATTGACTGATTCGATCACCTCAGGAGACCTCACTTCTGTAGGCCTTCCAGGCCTGTCTTCATCCTCAACACTGATCCGTCCTTCTTTAAACAATTTAGCCCACTTGTAGACATTTTTTCGGCTGAAACATGTGGCACCATACACAGTTGACATTCTCCTGTGAATTTCAACTGGTTTGCACCCTTCAGCAACCAAAAACTTGATAACTGACAGCTGTTCAATCCTGGAGCATGCTTCTTGGTCGGCCATCTTTGTTAATCGCCAAAACTCTCAAAGTTTTTTTTAATCTGCAAAACAAATTAAATCCATGTGAAAAAGAAGTAAAACAAAAACAAAAAATTAAAAAAAGTAAGCTTCTATCTGTATTAGAAGTCCTTATACCGAAAAATTCACCTTATTTATTGAATGACCCTCGTACAATTAAAATAAAAAGGATAATAAATCATTGGATGAAGTAAATAATTATGATAGTAGTCATGATAACAATAATAGATAAATAAAGGTAGATAATAGACTAACAGATAATAAATATATATACAATATGTGTTTCAACCATACTGCCAGTGTCATTTCAGATTTTACATTTTCCAAACACTTGCTGCAAAGGTGATCCTTCCCAAATTTTACCTATTTCAAAGGCATCCGCACATCAGTATAACACTATAAAGATGTTATAAAAATACAAAGTGATTTTACAGAAATATAATGAAATAAGATAAATAAGACAGTTTAATATTTCTCACCGTGGGTAAGTTATATTTACTGGTATTTGTGTGTTCATGTGTGTGTTAGTGCGCGCGCGCGCGTGTGTGTGAGTGTGTGTGAGCGTGTGTGTGCGTGTGTATGTGTGTGTGTCAGGTCTTGACGACCTGGAGTGGCAGGCAGTAAATAATAATATTAAAGGCTGGCTCCCACCAACAATCACAACAACAAAATAAACACTTGTGACGAAGAACTTTCACCACATTCGCCAGCTACAGACACAAAATGACACAATATAACACTAAATAGCAATTTAACCTTTTATTTCCCTGAATACAACACGTGCACAGCCCACTTAATCACACACTCAACACTCAGCCTTCTCGTTCGCTTCCGACGTAATGGTAACTTCAGCACACTCCACACTAAACCCACAATCTTTCCACGCAATCCTGCGAGCAACAATCTCAATGCCTGGTCGATAACCTCTCGACCACCACATACATAGGTCACCAATCAAAGAACATTCACAATCCAGCATGCAAAGGTTATAGTACAACAAGAGCAAAAGACATTCTTAGGGTCTCTTATGATCGGTACGAATTATCCCCTGGAGTTCCCGACAACCTCAAGGCACGTTCAGGCCTAGTTATTTAACACAGTACTTACGAAGAACTCTCTGACGTCACGAACTCCTCATTGTGCACTACACCACACACGCTGGAATCTCACGTCTCTGTTATGACTTGACACACGCACTACACAAACAATGCCTCCACACCTTCAGCAGCAACAAATCGACGCGTCGCGCTGACGGCCACCACCTTTTCCCTCCTCTCGTCGAAGAGCACGCTCGTGCTGGGACACTTCACCGCGAGCATTCTGGGCTCCTGCCTCGTCGACCTCGGGGTGAAGTCCAAAGTCCGCCTCCTCCGGCAACCGCAGCTCCCCCACACGTGGATAACCAACGTTCCGCTCTCCCTCTGTCCGAGAACCTACACTCAGCTTCCCCTACCACACGTCGGACCACTCACACAGGGAGAATGTACAGGGGTGGGATAGATCTAAACGGTAAAACAAAATATGATTAGGCAGATCCAGCCAGAAGAAAAGGTTATGGGGCTATGTACAGGAACGGAGATGCACAATGGGAATTTCACGTATCCAACGTCCTCCGACGCCCGCTGGCCACGCTTTCCCAGGACGACGAACACAAAAGGGAACTGGCTCACACCCCGTACTTCACAGTCATTGGTGACAAAGGAATAACACCGTTCTTCGCCGCACAGCAACGTTGTACTAAGCTTAGTAACGCAAGATGTAGCTCACCCACAGCAATGCTAGTACCCCAGTCCCAAAACAAACAATACAATCCTTCAGCACACTTCTAACAAGTGCTTCAGGCACAAGGAAAACAAGGAATAGTCCATCACCTCTGGACTGAAGTCCCTAGCATACAGTACCACCATGCACTCAGTCACATCCAAAAAACATGGAGCAAAAAAACGCCTGCCTTCCGCAGGGAGCACACACATAGGTATCTCTCCTAACTACCCCCACGTAGAACTCTCTGATTGGTTAACATATACTACAGCTGATTGGTTAAAATACACTACAGCTGATTGGATGACCGTTCATCCACCTTACATTCTGATTGGTTGAAATACACTACAGCTGATTGGTTATATACAAGTCTATTTACAGATCTAGACTCTTGCACTCGCTGCCTAACTTGGCAACAACCACACTACATTTGGCGCTTAGCGCTGTCTCAGTCCTGACATACCCCCCTCCTACGATATCAACACCTTTGACATCGTACCAGACGTACAGCAAGTAGACAGCGCTGTCACTACGTACTGATATAACTCACCCCCCTCCTACGGCACCAACCCTTCTACTGGTACCACAAAATGGACAGCTACAATCACAATAGTATCCATCCATCAGCACTCCTTTGCAACAGCACAATCACAACCCATATCGGCTGAGATAGTCTGCTACTGCGTTCTGGCTTCCTGGGATCGCTTCAACCCTGAATTGAAAGGGTTGGAGCTGCAAGGCCCAGCGCATCACTCTCCCACTTGCCGACTTGACTCTCTCCAGGTGTTGGAGTGGTGAGTGGTCTGTCTGGACCACAAACTCTGTCCCATACAGGTAGCGGGCAAACTTGTTGACTCCCCATACCAGTGCCAAACACTCCTTTTCAATGATGGGGTAGTTCTTTTCGGCCGGGAGTAACTTCTTGCTTGCACACGCCACTGGATGCATCTCTCCGTCATGAACCTGCAGAAGGATGGCCCCTACACCAGTTTCCGACGCATCTGTCTGTAGGACAAATGGCTTGTTGGCCACTGGTAACCTACACACTGGCGCAGAGCATAACTTGTCCTTCAGCGCATCAAATGCTTCCTGGCATTCGTCCGTCCATCTCACCTTCCTGGGTTCTCCGCCCTTCGTCAAGTTGGTGAGGGGCAAAGCTATGTCAGCGAATCTGGGAATGAACTTCCGGTAGTAGCCTACCAATCCCAAGAAGCTTCTGACCTCCTTCTTCATCTCTGGTTGGGGCGCCTCCCTGATCTTCTGCATCTTTTCAAGCGTGGGTTGGATCTTGCCATCCCCAACGCAATGTCCCAGGTACTCCACCTCCTGGCATCCCAGCTCACACTTGGATCGTCTTGCCGAGACATGACATTCCCTCAGACGCAGAAACAATTTCCTCAACGTCTGAAGATGCTCCTCCTTGGTTTCTGTGGCAACCAACACATCGTCAATGAAATTGTCGATGTCTGGCGTCTGGAGAGGAAGGATAAGCCTCCGCATCATGCGCATGAAGACTGCTCCTGAGGTGCACAATCCAAACGGCATGACTCGCCATTGGTAGCACCCTTAATGTGTCACAAACGCCGTTTTGGGTCGATCCTCCTCCGTGACCGGGATCTGCCAATACCCTTTCGCCAGGTCGATCTTACTCAGTACCACCTTGTCTCCGAGTTTTGCAAACAGATAGTCGATGTCAGGAATGGGCTCTGTGTCAAACTCCACTACCTTATTGAGCTTCCGGTAGTCGACACAGAACCTGACCTTGCCATCCTTCTTTTTGACGAGCACAATGGGTGATGCATATGAAGAAGTCGATGGCTCAATCACCCCCAGTTTCAGCATCGCATCTATCTCCTTTTCCACCACCTCTCGTTGTGAGAACGGCACTGGGTAAGGCTTGCAACGCAATGGCACGTCTGTCCGTAGATTGATCCTACACTCCTCGAGCGTGGTGCACGTCGGTAAGTTGGTGAACACATCGTCAAACTCCTCCACAAGCACGCGAAGTTGTTCCGCAAACTCAGGATCCTCAGTCTCGATGACCACATCCTCGACACCCTCCGCTGCCTCCAGTGGAATAAGAGGTATGTCATCACTCCTCACCGAGCACTCCTCCCCTTCTGGGTCTGGTTCCAGTACAATTGCTTGCACGGCTGGTTCTTCTTGTCTGGATTCTTCACGTGGCACATGCTTCTTGAGCATATTAGCATGCCACACTGTCGTGCCTTGGGGCATTTGGATTTTGTAGTCCACCTCCCCTAGCCTCTCAATGACCCGGTATGGTCCTTGCCACGTCAGCTCAAGCTTGTTATGCTTGGTGGGGCGGGGCACATACACTCGGTCATCTGGGTCGAAAGTCCTCTGCCTGGCCTTGCGATCGAAGTACCGCTTGTTAGTTCCTGCAGCCTTCTTCACTGCTTGTCGTGCAATCTCACAGGTCTGTGCGATGCGATTCCTGAGGTCAACCACATACTCCGCTACAGTACGGTTTTCCTCCTCTTCTCCTGGCTCAGTCCATCCTTCTTTCAAAATGGATAGAGGTCCTCGCACCTGCCTGCCATAGAGCAAATCAAACGGGGCAAACCCCGTGCTCTCTTGCGGTGTCTCACGGTACGCAAAGAGCGCAGCTGGAATCCATCGGTCCCACTCAGTAGGCTTGTCCATGGCCAGCTTCCGGATCATTTTCTTGAGTGTTCCATTAAATCGTTCCACGACTCCATTGCATTGAGCATGGTAAGGTGTAGTAGTCTCTCCTTTGATCCCCAACAACCTATGGACTTCTCCCATCATGTTGCTGGTGAACTGGGTCCCCTTGTCTGTAAGCACCGTCTTAGGTACTCCGGTGCGACACCACAGTCCCCACAGCTCCTCCGCCACAGTCACAGTGTCCATGTTCTTGAGTGGCACTGCGTCAGGATACCTGGTGGTATGGTCAACCTGCACCAGCACGTATCTATTCCCACGTGACGATGCTGGGCGTATGGGTCCCACAATGTCCACTCCCACCTTGTCGAACGGGTTTTCAGGAATGGGCGTTCTCATCACGGGTACTGGTGGTATTCGCCCCTTATCCACAGTTTTTTGACACTGTGGACATGACCTGACGTATCTTGCTATGTCCCCACACATACCCGGCCAATAAAAGTCTCAGGCGACTCTCTGCTTCGTCCTCCTCACTCCCATGTGTCCTGCCATAGGCGCATCATGTCCCAACTGCATGATCTGTTGTCATAAGTGCTTGGGTACCACAACTTGCGTAGTCTCCTGGTGTTTCGAACGGTAGACTCTTTCCAACACTCCTCTCTTGCCAACTCGAAACGACGCATGACCATCCCCTACGCGAACTTCCACTTCCTGTTCCGCTGCTTTCCATGCTGCATCAAGTGATGCGTCTTCTTGTTGGCTTTCCACTAATTGCTGCTGTGTCATATCCTCAATGCCCAATCTGACCGGCAATGGTTTGGCTTCCTGTTGCTCAATTTTCGCCTGGGCACGGGTCTGCACAGCCATGACGTACTCTGGGTTCGCGTAGACGGGAACCTTGATAGGCTCATCGCCCCAATGTTTGGCAGCCCAGTTTCCCACAAGAACTGCAATTCCAGGGTCGCAGAAAACTAGCACGGCCATTCTACCCTTGATAAAAGGTGAGTCGAACTCTACCTCTGCACTACATGCTTCGCTCCCTTTTCAGCTAAAGTCACCACACAGGTCTGGCCCGTGTATTGGTCGGGTGAAACCAAATCTCTGGCCACAACTGTGTGCGTAGCTCCTGTATCCCTGATAGCCTTCACAGCTGTGCCGTTGACGGTCACAGTACATCTTGGCGTGTAAGGCTTCTTTGCACACTGGATGCAGAGTACAGGTGGTCCTCTCAGACTGGATTCCTCGACCTCCGGTACAGTTGCTTTCACCCTTCTTACTCCCCCCATCGCGTCTGTCCTCGTTCCCTTCTTGTCCCTCTCAGGACACACTCTTGCAATGTGTCCTTTCTTTCCACAGGTGTAGCATTCAAGGTCTCTTCCACTCCTGCCATATGATGTCTTTCGATCCTTCCCGTCACTTTTCTTTTTCCCATCCTCACTACCTACTTCCTGTTCCGCTACAGTTACGGTAGTCTCCTTGGTCTTATCCGTATCATTATCCTTCCCCTTCACTCCTGATCTCTCTTTCCTTTCGGCAAGAATCCCTTTGGTGGCGACCTTAGCATCCATGATGACCGTGGCTCTATTAGCCACTTCCGAGGCTCATCCGGGTTCTGTTTCGATAACCCACTGGCAGACATCTCCTGGTAGTTGCTCATATATCCTCTCTTGCAGGAACAGATCCAAGACGTCTGTAGCGTTATTTAGATCCTTGTTGGCTGACGTACACCATTGACGGAAGCATGCCTTCAACCTCTCCAGCAGTTGAGTAACGCTTTCCTCGGCCCTAACCTTCATGTCCCTGAATTTCTTGCGGTACGAATGAGCGTCCAGCCTGAAATATTTGAGTAAGGTCTGTTTGACCTTCTCATAGATTGCCATCTCATCCGGCGTCATCTGCAGCACAGCCTCTCTAGCCTTCCCACGTAGAACGGCTACCAACCCACATGCCCACGCAGACTTCTCCCACTGGAATAGTGTAGCTACACTCTCAAAATGCCTAAGGTACTCATCCACGTCACAGTCATCAGTCAGCGGTGACATTGATACATCCTTCCTATCCCCTCTTTTATTCTTCCTATCTATGGCTTCCATCTCTGCCTGATATTTGCCTCTTTTCAACTCCAGCTTTTCCCTTTCTCTGTCCTCCTGATTCCTCTGACGTTCTCTTTCAAGTTCTACTTTCTCCCTTTCTAACGCCAACTGCTCATCTTTCCTCTCCCTTTCTAACTCCACCCTCTCCCTTTCTAACGCCAACTGCTCATCTTTCCTCTCCTGTTCTTTCCTTGCCTCCTCCTTTTCCCTTGCCACCCTATTCTTAGCTTCCTGTAAAGCAAGGAGCGCTATCTCCATCTCTGCTTTCTCTTTCACCTTCCTGAACTCTGCCTGTTCCATTTCTTCTTGCAGCACTTGTTTCCTGGCTTGGGACATTGTCTCAGAGCCTACTTCCATACTCCTGGACTCTATTGTGGGCTTTTGCTCTACACTCTTCTTCACCGCATTTTGATCGTGTGACTCTGCCATTTCTTCTGTGGTCGCTACTCGTTCCCGACCTGGCTGCTTCCTCAAACTCTCCTTCAACCACTGCTCTCGAGTCCTTTCCGTCATCAACCAACTACCCGCCTGACCCACCAGACCCTCTGGGTATGTATATAAAATAAAATAAATAAATAAATAATAGGCTAACTCACAACCAACCTCTGAAACAATCCACCACTTCAAGCTCTATTTATAGAAGCTACTACCCCTGGTGACCACAACCTAAAGCACAACGTCACTTTCAGTTCCCTTACCGAATTACGTAAATTCAGCTACACATCAATCTGCCCACAAATCAAATACCCCATTAATCAACTAACACCAGATTGATCAGAATCACTGGGTACGCTGCTGGCACTAATAGCCCATACAGTTGGCTAATAATACCACTATCACCATTCTCCTGTATCGCACCCAGCTTTATAACAATGACAAAATCGCCGAACACAATCTTTGTCCCGTAGCAACCATATAGATCTAACCAGAGTTAAACCGTTTTACTTCCCCTGTGAGGCTAGCCTATTAGATCTAACCGGTTTTGTTATACTCGCTGGTTGAAGCATCGACCTTTCTACTATTCACAGCGTTACCCTTATGTTAGCAGGTATAGATCAAACAACAAACAGTCAGTGCAAAAGGTATTTTGGATTCATGCACACGTACCCTGCAGGGTTATTATCAACACTCAGGCCCTATACACACGGGTGATCATCACTACATTGGCATTACACCATCAAGTGCTATGACGCAAGCTGCAATGCTAATTCGTCACACAAAACGTTCACATCACACTTTCATGTGTAGGGTAGGTCTACCTGTATAGTCCACTTGAACTCGATCTAACACACACACACACAAAAATATTTCACCCACACACGAAAATTTGAGTAACTCGTCTCTGAAATGTTCTTCTTGGTGCGCAAACACAATCACCAAAACCAATATACACAAATCTTTACATTTACAAATAATCTCACACCAGAATGTTCCGTGATTTTCTCACCAAGAACTAGTCACAAAAATAATTTTTATCTGCAGCTTAGATATAAAGAAAACATCACACAAGGCATCCCTCGCTCATCATTTTCACACTCATTCATTCGTGGGCAACAATACATACACTACAAACGCCACAACACACTCAAACCTAAGACTGTCTCTGGGATGTAGGCTTTGGCCTACTTTTCCAGTCTGCGTACCCCTACAACTCTGGGTACGACCCAACCAACCTCCAGCGCTTGTCCCTACTCCTAACACGAATTTTATTATTTACCCCTACCAGTTAGATGCTGGACGAGCCCCCATATGTTAGGTCCTGACGACCTGGAGTGGCAGGCAGTAGCCTAAATAATAAAATTAAAGGCTGGCTCCCACCAACAATCACAACAACAAAATAAACACTTGTGACGAAGAACTTTCACCACATTCGCCAGCTACAGACACAAAATGACATAATATAACACTAAATAGCAATTTAACCTTTTATTTCCCTGAATACAACACGTGCACAGCCCACTTAATCACACACTCAACACTCAGCCTTCTCGTTCGCTTCCGACGTAATGGTAACTTCAGCACACTCCACACTAAACCCACAATCTTTCCACGCAATCCTGCGAGCAACAATCTCAATGCCTGGTCGATAACCTCTCGACCACCACATACATAGGTCACCAATCAAAGAACATTCACAATCCAGCATGCAAAGGTTATAGTACAACAAGAGCAAAAGACATTCTTAGGGTCTCTTATGATCGGTACGAATCATCCCCTGGAGTTCTTGAGGTTCACAGTACTTACGAAGAACTCTCTGACGTCACGAACTCCTCATTGTGCACAACACCACACACGCTGGAATCTCACGTCTCTGTTATCACTTGACACACGCACTACACAAACAATGCCTCCACATCTTCAGCAGCAACAAATCGACGCGTCGCGCTGACGGCCACCACCTTTTCCCTCCTCTCGTCGAAGAGCACGCTCGTGCTGGGACACTTCACCGCGAGCGTTCCGGGCTCCTGCCTCGTCGACCTCGGGGTGAAGTCCGAAGTCTGCCTCCTCCGGCAACCGCAGCTCCCCCACACGTGGATAACCAACGTTCCGCTCTCCCTCTGTCCGAGAACCTACACTCAGCTTCCCCTACCACACGTCGGACCACTCACACAGGGAGAATGTACAGGGGTGGGATAGATCTAAACGGTAAAACAAAATATTAGGCCAGAAGAAAAGGTTATGGGGCTATGTACAGGAACGGAGATGCACAATGGGAATTTCACGTATCCAACGTCCTCCGACGCCCGCTGGCCACGCTTTCCCAGGACGACGAACACAAAAGGGAACTGGCTCACACCCCGTACTTCACAGTCACTGGTGACAAAGGAATAACACCGTTCTTCGCCGCACAGCAACGTTGTACTAAGCTTAGTAACGCAAGATGTAGCTCACCCATAGCAATGCTAGTACCCCAGTCCCAAAACAAACAATACAATCCTTCAGCACACTTCTAACAAGTGCTTCAGGCACAAGGAAAACAAGGAATAGTCCATCACCTCTGGACTGAAGTCCCTAGCACACAGTACCACCATGCACTCAGTCACATCCAAAAAACATGGAGCAAAAAAAACGCCTGCCTTCCGCAGGGAGCACACACATAGGTATCTCTCCTAACTACCCCCACGTAGAACTCTCTGATTGGTTAACATATACTACAGCTGATTGGTTAAAATACACTACAGCTGATTGGATGACCGTTCATCCACTTTACATTCTGATTGGTTAAAATACACTACAGCTGATTGGTTATATACAAGTCTATTTACAGATCTAGACTCTTGCACTCGCTGCCTAACTTGGCAACAACCGCACTACATTTGGCGCTTAGCGCTGTCTCAGTCCTGACAGTGTGTGTGTGTGTGTATTTATCAAGGCCATGATATTTTACTTGATGTCTCAGACACTCAGACACACAGGGAATAGAAGGAGTGTAAGTATTCAATAATCTGCAGAAACCCACATGAAAATTAGGGATTGTTTGTTTACTTTGTCAGTTTTATTTTGAGACTATGCAAGTGTGCAAAATTTGAAGAAGAAAAAAAAAAAGAATAAATAAAGAAACAAATTGGGGTTTTTTTAATCACTTTTGACAATAGAAGCAGCCTTCATTACTCACAAACATCGATACGTAAGAACATGATATATTGACATTTTGTTTCATGTAACTTGTAAGCATTAGTATACATGTGTGTGCGTGTGTGTGTGAAATCTAATATCAGTGTCAAATGATATCACACACCCCTTTCAGATCCATAATTTGGAAAGCAAGAAAGCTAAAAATGCTTTTCTGCAAACATGTGTATTCAAATGTGACCAAGTGCTATGCTTGCTCCAATATTTGCCTCACGCACAAGCTGTATTAGCTTGCCTCACGCACAAGCTGTATTAGCTTGCCTCACGCACAAGCTGTATTAGCAGACGACAGTTTTCCATCCTGACCCGTGCACAGAATGTGTGACGTCACTCTGCTTACATCATTTTGTCCTCACCAGACCACCTGCTGACGGCTCGACCAGTGTCGCGTCGCGGTACCTCATTGGCTGAGAGCAAACTTGTGTTTCTGTTCCACCGTAATTAATTAATAACTCTTTTGACAGATCAGTAAACTACAAGTATTATATACTGGCAGAATCGTCGCAATTCCATCTTTAAGTCTGTTCCATTTATGTTTGCCTACGTTACACTGATTTAACGCAGTTTGTAATTTTCAGCGACGAGCTCGTTAAAACTGACCCTGTTCAGGTGACTTAAATTAAGATTATAAATTCATCTTAAATAACCAACACTTCATTTTATACTCATTATAAAGTAGGTGTTGAGCTCTTTCTTTTGCAACTTATCCGACGTAAATCGGTTCAGGAATCATTTAGAAATCTGTCACTGAACACCTTTAAACAAACACAGTTGTCATTGGATTTTCCGTGATTAGTGACGATCTGCTTGCAGCACACGTGACGGACTTTGCGGTCCGCTAAACTTGCATAAATTGGCACAGTGAGTGATGAGTGGTCATTTCATACCTGGTCAGTCATCTGACCAGAGCCTGCTCTCTCTCTCTCTCTTGCTGCGTCGAGCAGTGTGTTGTGTCGAGTGTGTCCCCACAACGACTGACACCTCACTACATATTGCTGTAAGTACTAGTGTGTAGAATGTGTTGATTTGTAAATTGTATTGTTCAACACAGTACTTGCGTTCATATGAATATGTTCAGTTATTGCTTTGACATGTTAGTCACAGCTCGGATATGATTGATCTAGAGCAGTGTTCCATTTGACTCTTCTTAACGTCACAGTCAGTGACGTCTCTGGACACTAATAGTTTGTTCCAGACTGTTCTAGTGAGTGCATAAAGTTCATTCACCACATCATGGTTAAGCCATGATGGTTCTTCACTTACTATCTGGTCTATCAGTTTGCCAGTATGATATCAAAGCCACTGATTCTATTATCTTGTTTATTATCCATGTATTGTTTTACATGCTGATATCAATTGTGCTGCTACAGTGTGCTCAGTACTCTAAGATGTGTGTAGTATTCTGCTGTTGTGATTACAAGATAGTGTTGGGTTAATATCAGTTATTGGTTAAAACCACCTGATATGTATCAGTCTGTTAATTGTAATTTAGTTATCATGCTCTCTCCTATATGGCTTACTCCAGTATAGTGCAACAAGATAAACTGATTCATTTGAGTCACTTTGACACAGTATAAGCTTTATCTAATCTATACTGTCAGTGTACTTTCACCAAGTCAGCATCGCTTCAATCACTTTAACTGCACTATTCAAATGTATTAGGAATGTCATTTGATGTCAGCGTTTGGTCTTCACACATTTGCATTATGTTGTTGCGTATCCCAAACCCAAGTGAATAGTCTTTCCATGTGATATGTATACATGTGCTTTATTATTCACTTGTGCTGACATGTTGTGCTAATGACATTTGTTTGTGTCATTCCAGGCACTGTCTTCTTCTCATTGTCTTCTCCTAGTTGTCTTCTTCTCTTTTTGTCTTCTCTTTTTATCTTCTCTTCTTCTTTTAGTTCTTCTCATTACTTCTTCTTAGTCTTCTCCTTTAGTTTATAACTATTGTAAATAAAACAATAGAAAAACCCATTTGTGACTGGCCTCTATATGTTCTTGGCCTGTGTGTGGGATCTTGTCTATCCTTTCATTCAATCAATCATTTAGTTAAGTCTTTTGTGCCGTACCCTATTAGAACCACTCGGAGCACGGCTACACAAAAATAGAAACTTTCATAAGTATATGTATCTGATATAAACCGACTTTAAAAGTTAATACATATCAAAGAAAAATATCGTGATTAAGTGCCACTGATGTATCAGTTTTATTTGTAAAAAATTGACGTACTGTGTGTGTGTATGTGTGCGCGCACGCGGGCGTGTGTGCTCGTAAATACGGGTGCTTATGTGTGAGACATTTCAAAATGCATTACAGTCCATAGCTTGTACACAGAGGAATTCATGAATGATACATGGAACAAACAAGCAAACAAAAATCATTTATATGATTTTATTAAAAATTCAATAGCTCAAATGAACTGCTGTCACACACCTGGAATTGCACTGGCCTGAACTGCACTGGCATGAAGTTCCAGTATCATATTAGTAGCATTCTGTATTGTTCCATTTTCTTACAGTCCCATCCATCCACCACCTCCAAACAAACTTAATCAATCAATCTCGACCTGTGATATTATTCTCATTTTTCTTAAATTTTGATAGTGCAGGCACTTCTTATAATCACAAGTCAACCATCACTTATTTTCGTCTCATGACTGATTTTCAACAGAATTAATGATATTTACCTGTCAAAATACAGTCGTTACTATATTACTTACTCACTTACTTATGCCCATCGCTCCCTGTGGAGCATAGGCCATCGACGACCCCTCACCTTCGCACTCTATTCTGGGCTGTTCTGGCCATTCCAGTCCAGTTGGTCCCTTGCTGCTTCAGCTCTGCCTCGGTGTCTTGCCTCCAGCTGTTGCGAGGCCCGCCTCTCTTCCTCTTTCCCTGCAGGTTCCAGGTCAGGGCTTGGCGTGTGATGCTGGACGTTGGCTTCCTGAGGGTGTGTCCGATCCAGCCCCACTTCCTCCGCAGTATCTGCTTGGCCACTGGTTCCTATCCCGCTCGCTCCCACAGATATTCGTTTCGGATCTTCTCCTGCCATCGGATTTTGTGGATGCGCCTCAGACAGGTGTTGAAGAATGTCTTAATCTTGTGCTGCATCGTCTGTGTTGTCCGCCATGTCTCGCATCCGTAGAGCAGAATTGACTTCACATTGCGGAGTTTGGTTTTCATACTGATTGCTCCAGATGCCCAGATGTTCTTGAGCATGATGAAAGCTGATCTTGCCTTGCTGATTCTGGCTGTGACGTCTCGGTCCGTGCCTCCCTGTCGGTCAGCCACGCTTCCCAAGTAGACGAAAGACTCCACCTCCATGATGGGCTCTCTACCGACTGTGACTGGTGTGTTGGCAGTGGTGTTGATCTTCATCAGCTCGGTCTTCTTCTTGTTGATCTTGAGCCCTGTCCTGGCTGACATGGTCTCCACCAGACAAGTGGTCTTGTCCTGCATCTGGCTGTGGTTGTGTGACAGGAGCGCCAGGTCGTCAGCGAAGTCGAGGTCGTCCAACTGTGTCCAGAGTGTCCACTATATACCGTTTTTCCTGCCTATTGTAGTGGTCTTCATGATCCAGTTGATGACCAGGAGGAAGAGGAAAGGTGACAGCAGGCACCCCTGACGAACTTCGGTCTTCACCTCGAAACTTTCGGACAGCTGGCCTGCATGGGCAGTCCTGCAGCTCATGTCCTGGTAGGTGCACCGGATGAGGGAGATGATCTTCTCTGGGACTCAGCAGCTTCCACAGCGTCTCTCTGTCCACACTGTCGAAGGCCTTCTCATAATCTATGAAGTTGATGTAGAGGGGGGAGTTCCACTCCAGCGACTGCTCCACGATGATGCGCAGGTTTGCGATCTGGTCGGCACAGGACTTGTTCCGCTGGAAGCCTGCCTGCTGGTCTCGGAGCTTGGGGTCGACAGCCTCTTTCATCCTTTCCAGTAGAACCCTGTTGAGAACCTTGCCTGGTGTTGACAGGAGCATGATCCCTCGGTAGTTGCTGCAGTCCCTGAGGTCTCCTTTCTTTGGCAGCCTGATGATGATTCCTTCTTTCCACTGGGCTGGTACCTCCTCCTTCTCCCAGATCTTGCTGAAGAGGATGTATAGCATGTTGACAGCTATTTCCGTGTCTGCTTTGATGGCTTCTGCTGGTACCTCTTCCGGCCCTGCAGCCTCCCCATTTCTCAGAGTCATGATGGCCTTCTTGATCTCTGCCTTTGAGGGTTTGTCGCAGCTGATGGCCAGTTCTGTCTCTGTGGGTGGGATGTCTGGTGGTGCGTCAGGGCTGGGGCGGTTCAGCAGCTCCCTGAAGTGTTCTGCCCATTGTTGCAGCTGTTCCTCGGTTGTTGTCAGTGGGTTCCCGTTCTTATCCTTCACTGGCTTGTCTGTCTGCTGGAATTTGCCCGTCAGCTTCTTGGTCACCAGGTACAGGTCCTTCAGGTTCCCCTGTCCGGCTGCTGCCTCTGCTTGACTGGCCAGGTCGTCGATGTAGTCCCTCTTGTCCTTCTTGATGCTCCTCTTTACATCTCTGTCCGCTGCTGTGTACTCTTCCTGTGCTTTTGCGCTAGTTGCTCTTGTTCGGCTTGTGTTCAGCGAAGTTTTCTTCTCTTTCCTTGTTTCCAGCTTGTGGATGGTGTCGGCAGAGATCCATTCCTTGTGCTGAGTCTTCTCTTGACAAGGACCTCTTCACACGTGTCGTGCCAGAGCTTCTTGCTGTGTTCCCACTGTGTCTCGATGTCCATCTCACCGTCTTCTATCAGCTCTTGTAGTGGCTGGAACTTGTTGGAAAGGCTGATCTGGAATGCTGCTTGTGTGTCCTTGTTTCTGAGCAGTCCAACACTGTACCTTGTCCATGTGTTGTTGGCGTTGGTAAATCTCTTGAGGCGAAGTCTCACTGTCGTCGTAAGAAGGTGATGGTCTGATGACACATCGGCTCCTCTTATCACTCGTACATCCTGCCATGATCTCCTGAACTTGCGGTTAATGCAGATGTGGTCGATCTGGTTTTCCGTGACGTGGTTTGGGGATCTCCATGTGGCCTTGTGGATGCGCTTGTGTGGGAAGATACTTCCTCCTATCACCAGCTGGTTCAGGGCGCACAGGTCTGCAAAGCGCTCACCATTATTATTCATCTGTCCCAGTCCGTGTGTCCCCATGGTGTCCTCGTAGCCGGTGTTGTCCCTTCCGATCTTGGCGTTGAAATCTCCCATCAGTATGGTTATGTCTTTGGCTCCTCTTCTGTCTATCACTGTCTGTAGTTTTTGGTAGGAGTCATCTTTCTTCTCTTCTTCTGCATCATTGGTGGGAGCATAGCACTGGATGATGTTCAGCCTGATGTCATTCTTCTTGGTGGTAAACTTAGCTGTGATGATGCGGGAGTTGACAGGTTCCCAGCCGATGAGTGCCCCCTGTGCCTCCGGTGCCAGCATCAGGGCCACACCCTCAGTGTGGGGGGCTTCATCCTCTGTGTCTTGAATACAGCAGTTGCTCTCCTGATGAAAGTCTCATCTGTCCTGACTGTAGCCACCTTGTCTCACTCAATCCTGGCACTCCAGTCTTGTAGTTTTTCATCCCTCTCGCTACTTGGATGGTTCTTCCTGCTTCATACATCGTCCTGATGTTTCATGTCGCTACTCGCGTTGTTGTCCTGGGTGTCAGAAGGGGAGTCAGCCTTGCAGCTTCCTTTCGGCTTTCACTGCACCGCGTCATAACTCTCCGGGACGGAGACCCTTCCTTGCGCAGGTGAATGTTTTGGTTCTTTGTCGTCGATGCTTCTGTAACTGGTCTTTTTTACAGGTAGGTTAGTTAACCCTACGCAAACCCCTTTATTCTCCGGGCGAGGTGGTCCTGCCTTAGTCGCCTCTTACGACATGCATGGCAGGGCAGTGGGTCTATTCTATCAGTGCCCAACCCACAGGGCAATCATTACTATATTATTACACATAATTATTAACTATTTGTTATAATCTATTAATGTTGACCATACATGGTTAACTTGCCCCACTGAGGTGATTTGATCTCTCGTTATGTCCATGAGCAACTATCCTGCATTCCAACCATGGTTATAATTGGTTACAGAATTAAAATATCAATGAAACAGTCCCTCCACATCATTATCAGTAAAATAAAACATCCACATTAGTGAAACAGTCCCTCCACATCATTATCAGTAAAATAAAACATCCACATTAGTGAAACAGTCCCTCCACATCATTATCAGTAAAATAAAACATCCACATAAGTGAAACAGTCCTTCCACACTTTTATCAGTGAAACAGTCTAATCACAAGTGAAATAGTCCTTCCACATCAATGAAACAGTCCATCCATAATGTGAAACTGTCCATACTTTTGGGTGTAGATCCATCTACATCAGTGAAACTGTCCATCCAGAACAGAGAAAGAGTCCATGCACATCAGTAAAACAGTCCTCCCTCATCATTATCAGTGAAACTGTCCAACCACTTCTATGAAAACCCACCCACAACAGTGAAACAGTCCAATCACAACAGTGAAAATCCATCTATATCGGTGAAACAGTCCATCCGTACAGAGAGAGTCCATTCACAACAGTGAAACAGTTCATTCCTACCAGTGAAACAGTCTATTCACAGCAGTGAATTCGCTATTTAAGTCTTCTCCTGCTCACTGATGTTATTCGGTGACATTGCGCGTTTGAAGGCCTCGTCCAGGTCGGTATGTATAGTTAGTCTGATAATGACCCCGTTTTTCACTTTGGCCAGGATTCCGCCAGCGGACGTCCAGGCAGACATTGTAGAACTGTGCTCCATGGCACTCTTCAGCAGTCTATACACCTAATCTCGCTTTTTCCTGTAAAAAAATCTGACCAGGATTGTTAAGACTAGAGTTTGCACAAAACAAAACTGATACAAGAGAAACATTAACCCAATAGTTCGTTCTTTTATTAGGGGTGTATATATTGTTATACTGATGAGTATCTTACTTTTGAATTGTTTTCTGTGATTGTGAATGTTCAGTTTTGAACTGAGGGTTCTGGAGAGTGTCTGCGTAAAAGCGCGTGCGCCCACACTGCGCGCGCGCATGCGCGCACACACACATGCGTGCACGCGCGCACACATGCTGTACATTTAAACTGTAATGTAGAGTTAGTGTATGATATCTCCCCCCACACACACATCACCCCCACCCTCCACCCCATCCCCACCCCACAATACACTCACAGCCGACACCATCATCACACTTATGTGAGCACATGCTTGAGGATAGTGCTGAAGTAATTTGTCACTCACCTTTTTCTATTGTTTTCATGCGCTGGGAACCCAGCGAAGCTCACCAACATTACAAGTGTTATTTTTTTAAGTTTGTTATGTTTTGTTTGTCTAATCCATATTGCACAGTATGTTATTCGTTTTGATTGTCTGAATGACACTGTACACTTTGAGCTTGATGATGAACATGACATGTCAGTAAAGTGTAAAATGAGGGTAGGGAACATCAGTTGTTTTCAAAAAGTCTAAATAATAAATGGCTAGCCTTACCATATCTTCCCTTAATTGTCAAGATGGGATGTCTTTCAGTATTTAAGACAAAAGAAATATTCAGTGTATTTCCTTCAGGGTACCCATTTCACAAAGAAATTAGAGCGTCAGATTTTAACCGAATGTGGTTATGATCATGTGTTTTCCTCTAACAATAGTGGATCAAGGGGTGTGGCAGTTTTATTTAACAATAATTTTGACTTTAAAATAAAAACAATAATTAGGGACATGGAGGGAAATTATGGTCCGAACAGGGATGAACCAGAGTTTTTCAAAGAAATTCAAGCAAAAATTGAGGAATTGAGTATTCCAAATATCCTTATTGCAGGTGATTGGAACCTAGTAATGAATCCTAATCTTGACTACTATAACTACAAGCATATAAATAATGTAAAAGCAAGAGATGTAGTTTTTGAAATGACATCCACATTAGAACTAACTGACATATGGAGAGAACTGAATCCTGAAGTTTTAAGATATAGTTGGAGAAGAACCCCCCCATTTCAACAGAGTCGTCTTGACTTCTTTTTAGTTTCTGAATCCTTAATCACTAATGTAAAGAATGCAGATAATCTTTTTGGTTATCGAAGTGATCACTCTAATATGTATAGAAATAGTATTCAAAGTTGAAGAAAGAAGCAAAAGCCTTTGGAAATTTAATTCATCATTACTCAAAGACCATGAATATGAAAAATCGATTAATGACACTATTAAAGAAATAAAACAACAGTATGTAGTGCTTCCTTATGTGAGAGAAAATCTCAAACAAATAAGCAATGACCAGATACAGTTTGTAATTTCGGACCAGTTGTTCTTAGATACACTTCTAATGGAAATTACAGAAAAATCCATTTCATACAGTATAAAGAAGAAAAAAAAACCCACGAGAATTAAGACAAACTGAGCAACACTTAGAAGAGGAAATACAAGCATTAGAAAGAAAATCACCCCTTACTGAACTTGATACACTTCTCATAACAGAACGTAAGACACAACCAGGGAGAATGACCCGATTTTTACCCCTTTTTACCTTTTCTATCCAAAATTTTATTTTACAAAATCTATGGCATGCAGATTACAATTATGTTCTTTTTTACATGTATGTATCTTAAGTGAAAATTGCTGTCATCTCAGCCGTTTAATCATGTGTGTGTGTGTGCGTGTGTGTTAGTGTGAGTGTTGGAATGTAACAGTTGTAGTATTGATAGTATGTTACTTTGTGAGTTTTATGCATTGTGTTTTTATAATATTAATGATTCTGTTTTATGTTTCTACTACTTTTTATATGCTTTCTTGTTTCACTTTAGGTACTGGATTGTAAAGCGCTTAGAGCTGGCTTATGCTTGTATTATAGCGCTATATATATATATATATATATATATATATATATATATATATATATATATATATATATATATTATTAACTAACAGAAATTAGGAAATCAAAAATGGAAGGCATAATCTTAAGATCAAAAGCAAGATGGGCATCTCAGGGGGAGAAAATAAACAAATACTTCTGTACATTAGAGAAAAGACATTTTGTTAGCAAACAAATGTTAAAATTAGTATCAGATGATGGCAAAGTGTTAACTGAAAGTGATGAAATGCTAGAGGAAACGAAGACATTCTTCAATGATTTATATAAAGAAATAAAATCACAAAATATAGAGCTTAGTAATTACGTAACAAATTTACCCAAATTAAGCAAAGTTGAATCCGACAAACTGGAAGGATTAGTAACAAAAGAAGCATCAGAAGTGTTAAAAAATATGCAGAATGACAAAAGCCCCGGTACAGATGGGATGACAATAAACTTAAAGAATTTTTTTTTTTAGACAACTAGGGAATTTTGTGGTTCGGTCTGTAAATGAAGGGTTTGTTAAAGGTGAAATGTCAGTCACACAAAGAGAAGACTGATAATCTGTATACCCAAGGGAGATAAACCAAGGGAATACCTTAAAAACTGGAGACCTGTCTCACTACTGAATGTCACATTTAAAATCAGTCCAGCTTGCATCGCAAATAGAATTTAAACAGTGTTACCAAAACTAAGATCAGACTGGTTTATTTCAGGGAGGTATATTGGAGATAACATTCGATTTACTAGTATATGACATGATACACTACTTAGATGGAGTCTCCCGTCGATCCGACGGATGAGTAGGCAGGCAGGCTTATCTGTCGGTGTGTGTCCTCATATGGGAGAAGAGGTCGATTCTGGATGCGCAGCACTTCCCACAGGTGTTGCAAGGGAAAACGTCTCCAGAAGTTGAGCCCTGCTTCCTTCGCTCACGCTTCTCCTTAATGGCCAGCGTTCTCTTTTTTCAAACGTCTTTATGCCACTAGAGCTCAGCATCCTCCAGCGACAGCGGTCAAGGGCATCAGTTTCCCAGGAAGCGATGTCTATGTCACAGGCTTTGAGGTTTGTCTTCAAGGTGTCCTTGAAGCGCTTGCAGGGGTCTTCCCAAGTTCACGGTGGCCTTCCTTCAGTTGGCCATATAAAAGCATCTTCGGATCCTGCTGTCTGTCATGCGGACAACGTGTCCTGTCCAGCGTAGCTGGCACTGGATCAGCAGGCTTTCAGGGTTGCAGCCGCCCTCTCTAACGGAGGGAACCTTGTCTTCCACTTTAGGCGAGATCTTTCGCGCATCCGGGTGAAACTCCAAGGGTGAATTGCTGGCGAACTCGTCCTTTTTTCACCATACAAAAAAGGGTGGCAGCACAACACCTTATTTTGTTTTTGGTCGGGCCTATCCTTTTTGTTGTTCCAACCTTTTGCTAAATCTCCCAAAGGGCGGGGCTGGCCTTGGCATGCCAGCGTCACTTCTGCATCAAGCCGGTGCTGCCCGGGTACAAAAGTACAACTTAAATCCTTACATGATCTGATGCATTTGGGGGGGGGGGGGGGGGGGGGGGGGGGGGGGGGAGCAGGGGCTTTCTTGACTACGGGTTTGTACAGACTCGTCTTCGAGGCTGATGGGGGTTCCAAAGCGCCGCAGGGGGTACAACCTTCCATAAAAACGCATTCCCTGGGTGTTCACTTGCCCCGTCATCAGCGAAGGGGAACTCTCTAAACAGTCCTCAAACACCCTGGACCTGGCATGCCGCAAGTTGAAAAAGTTTGCATCTGTGGCGAAACTGAATGTAGATGTCCGGTCACAGTCTTGGAAGGCGTCAATGAGCATGGCAGAGAAGAGAATGGAAAACAGTGTGGGTGCCAGGACGCAGCCCTGCTTCACTCCATTTACCACAGGGAACAGATCCGACATGTCAGTATTTTCCTGTACTCTCGCCTGCATATCATCGTGGAAAGACGCAATCAGCTGGATTAGGCTCTCTGCATAGCCGAACTTTAGGAGGATCTTCCACAGACCACGGCGGTTCACCGTGTCGAAGGCCTTAGTCAGGTCTACAAAGACCGTGTGGAGCCCCTTGTTCTGCTCACGGCACTTCTCTTGCATCTGGCGTACGGCAAACACCATGTCACATGTTCCCCTGCCTGAGCGGAAGCCGCACTGTGCTTCAGGGATGACTGTGTTGGAGACATGGTCAACCAGTCTGTTCAATATGATGCGGGCGAAGATCTTGCTTGCGATGCAGAGGAGAGAGATTCCACAGTGGTTATCGCAGGATGTTTTGTCTCCCTTCCGTTTGTAAATGTGGACAATTGAAGCATCCTTGAAATCCTGGGGGACCTCCCCTCTCTCCCAGATAGACTGGAACAGGCGGTCAGCTTGTCTGTCAGCACCTCGCCTTCCATACTTGTAGATGGTCAGTCTGGATTCCATCCGCTCCTGGTGCTTTTTCTGACGTTTGTCAGCTTCAGGCCTTCTGGGTCTCGCCTGGTGGGAGGGGCAGCTAGCGAGTCATTGACTGGTAGCTGTGGGAGTGCTGCAATTACCTCGTCGGATACGGACGAGCCCCTGTTGAGGAGGGTGTTGAAGTGCTCTCCCCAGCGGGCAGGGATGTCTTTCTTGTCTGTCAGGAGGGTGGTCTGGTCCAAGGCTCGGACAGGGGTTGATCCTGTGACTCTCGGCCCATACACAGCTCGGAGACCATCATGGAAGGTCTTCATGTCGTGAGCATCTGCAGCGGACTGAAGCTTTTCGGACTTTCTCTCCCACCAGGTGTTTTTCATCTCACGCAGCCTCTTCTGTAGGTGTTGCTTGGTTTGCAAGAACTGGTTTTCATTCCTCTGGCAATCTTTATCGGAAATGTGATAATGATGCCGTATATGCAGTGTGTTCAGGAGCTTGGAGATTCCAGAGTTGTTCTCGTCAAACCAGTCTTTGTGGCTCCTCTGTACAAAGCCGAGTGTGTCAGCTGCTGCTGTGTTCACAGCATCTCTAAAGGTGCTCCATACCTCTTCTACATCAGTCGATGCAGGAATTTCTTGGAGAGCTGCTTGGATTTGCTTCTTTAACATTTGGAAGGGTGTACGACAAGGAGAAAATCTCTCGCCTTTGCTTTTTTCTCTGTATCTCAATGATTTAGAGTCATAACTGACTGAGCATAATAGTCTATCTGTTGATCTTTAATTGAATGTTAACATTTCAGACTTAGATAGTTACATGCGATTATTTGTACCATTGTATGCAGATGACACAATTTTACTTTCGGAGACGAAAGAAGGATTATAACAGTCCCTCAGTGTTTTTCACAAATATTGTTTAAAATGGAAACTAGTGGTAAATGTAAAGAAAACTAAAGTGATGATATTTAATTCTACAAACAAGCTAATGCCTATTTTTAAGTTTGGTTATGCATGTTTGGATGTTGTCGATTCTTTTAAATATCTTGGTATCGAATTTAGTAGAAACGGAACTTTTTACAAAGCAAAAAAAATGAGTTATGAACATGCTCAAAAAGCTGTCTTCGTTACTTGAGTCAGACAAAAATCAAGATTTACCTTTACATATCGTTCTGGACATGTACCAGTCCATGATTGTTCCTAATTTGTTGTATGGTGCAGAAATATGGGGTTATGAAAATGTAGATATACTTGAAAAATTGGAATTGAAATTTTTGAAACGCTTGTTCAAACTGAACAGGAATACTATGACCCAAAATTGTTTATGGAGAAACTGGTATTCATCCAATTAGTGTGTTAGTGAAAATGAGATTAGTTTCGATTTTGGACCAGGCTAGCGGTATCAAACACAGAAAAATATTCTGGGAAAATATATTTGATATTACTTGATTTATATCGAAATGGTATTTATTCTTCAAAATGGATGAATTATATCAGACAAATTTTAACAGAAACAGGGTATACTGTGTTGGGATGCTCAATTCTTCTTAGAGAGGGAATCTTTCTGCAAGAATGTCAACACTGTTTTGAGAGAGTAGTTTTCAAAGTCTGTGGAGACGTGCTCTAGAGGCGAGTAGTAAATATTTGTTTTATCGAAATTTCAAAAGTGGGATTTGGTAGAGAAAAATACTTAAGTCAAATGCCTGATAATTACGTTATCAGCTTCTTCTGATTTCGAAGTAGTAATCATAAGCTGGAAATAGACACAGGGAGACAATGGCATACCACGAGAGTTACGGCTTTGTAAGGTTTGTAACATGTCTGTGATTGGGGATGGAGTTTCATTTTATAATGGAATGTCCAAATCATGACCAGTTTACGAAATAGATATGTTCCTAAAAAATATTGTGTCCAAATCGGTTTTTAAACGTTTGTAATACGTTCAAAGGAGCCAAAAAAACAAAAAAAAAAGAAAAAAAGAAAAAAAAAAGGTCATTTTAGCTGTAAGTAAAGATGATAAGATTTGCAAATGTTGCCTAGCTACAACGTTTGGAGTTAAAAGACATTTTGTGTTTTCTCAACTTTCATGTGACATTGTTGTATATTTGGAAATGTTTGTTCTGGGCATGAAAACATTATTTTGCAGAAATACTCATACTCCAGCTGGAGTGAAAGGATGATTAAAACTTGAAATTGTATTTCAGGCAACCCTCTTGTTTATGACCTATCGCGGGAAACGCCACTTCTCTCCGCTTCTTTCTGGACCGGCCAAGGAGGCTAACCCCAACACCAACACTGAGTTTAACCTTAGCGGGTTTGTTTTTCTTCAAGATCAGCTACGCAGATCTGTTTGGTTGGTTTTACGCATTGTTTTTGCGTCTATCAACCTTTAGTTATGGAGTTTCATTACAAATGATATCATGTTCATTTTGAAATAGAATATAATTATTGTTGATATATTTATTATTGTCATTAATGTTACGATTGGAGGACATTTATAGTCCCATTCAAAAATAGCTCCACCGACGGTCGTCACCAGCAAGAAGGCAGTGGACTTTCACACTTTGCTGAACTAAAACTGCCGCATGACCGCCAAAGCAAAGTCTTTCCTGTTCCCAAACGTGGATGCTCTTTGATACCATCATCCTGGTTACAACCCCTGCTTTATTCATAAGCACACACACACACACACACACACACACCGAGGTGTCATTTCTTCGATGAGTAACAGCTCTCACGTTCCGACATTCAGATTTCGACTGATCATTTTGATTTGGAGCTGTCAAGGGTCAATGATACACACACGAGAATAAATACACATAGAAAATTGATCAGTCACGAAATGTACAGATAATAATGATAACGAATTAAGGCAAACTGCGTCAGATCATTATCATCCATCATCATTTTCTTCATCTGTTAGCGTAGAGGACTGAAGGGCATATGATTTATCTCACGTGATTCCGTCTTTCACACATCGCTGATCGAGTCACGGGTGCACAGGTTACTCCTGCTCACCGTCTTCACTCATCTCCCTCCCCCCCTCCCTTCCCTAACCCACACACCAACCAAACTTGGGTGGGGGGGGGGGGGGTTTCATGAACCGGTCAGAAGTGATAGAGTCACAGTTGCACATGACGGTGTTATGAATTGTCACCACACTGGCAAGTGCTGCGTGTGTGGTGGTGAGACTGACAGAAAACTGCGATATACCTTGAGCGTTTTGGATCGCCCACAAACGTGTGCAAATGTGTGTGGTGTGTGTGTGTGTGTGTGTGTGATGAATAGAACAGATTTTATTTGTCATGAAATCTAGGGTTTATAGGATAGGAGGCACATATACAAATGAATAAGTACATAGTTAACGTCAAAATTTGGTACAGCATTCATACACAATTTTCCCCAATCTTGGCTGTTCATCGTTTCTAGTACCAACCGACTGGGAACATAACATGATTTAGTAAATTCGTGTGAAGGCCGAACTTTGAAAACGTTCTCTAATAGTGTTAACTTTGACACAGTCATCAAGTTGACGGATTTCGTTTTCAAATATACATACGTGACAACTGCTACATAATCGGTCTTGTCTTGAATTTTGTTTACACAATCTAATGTGCAGTTTTCACGTGAAAACATTTTACAAGCTGCCGTCAAAAAGATGCGTTGAATGGAAAGAATTGGTCGGTTTGATTTGCTAAGATGGCCATACCTTCACCCAATATATCAATATTAGAGGTATCAAAGTATCATACAGCTTAAATATGGTACTTATGTAGATGATATTCATACCTGTCTTTGACGATATTCACATTTATCTATTTTATTTCCAGACGCTTTTACTTTGATACTTAAATTGTTCTTCATAAAGTATGCGATGCTTTTTTTTCTTTTCTTTTTTTATTTTTATAGAAAAGCTTCCCTGTGCTCTGCTTTTGTGGAATATTACTCTTAAAAGAATATTCATATTCTTCTGGTATTTATATCATATAGTCCCCACAGTAATATATATGTGTGTGTGCGCGCGCGCGTGCGCAAGCATGTTTGAGTGTGGTTGCACGTGTGAGCGCGCGCATTAACGCACATGTCAATGGATAAGTACGTGCATCTATCAGTGTGCGTGCGTGTTTGTGTCTGCATGCGCACTACTATCAAGAGTGTATGATAATGCGTGAGTGTGTGATCTCGCGCGCGTATTTGCTGAAATAATGTGCACTTTTTCTTGTTGAAACCCATTTGACAAGCAGCCGTGAAAAAGCTGCGTTGAATCGAAAGAATAGTTCGGTTTGATTTGGGAAGGTAAAACGTCCCCATAAGTCGGAGGCATTAAAGGTATCATACAGCTTGATTATGGTACTTACATTGAGGCTGTTTGTATCTTTTTCGTTTATTTATTTATAGTCTGTTCATCTAGACGATGATATTAGACTGATATATTTGTATCTATTTATTCATTATGTTGATATTTAAAATGCTCTTCGTATGCTATTCATGCAATGTTTTAATTTTTTGTTAAGGTCATGGAGTTTCGTAAAATGGTTGCTTTTGTGGAATATAACTGAAATATTTATATTCTTCGGTTGTTTATATATCGTCTCCACAGTTTAAAAATGGTGTGGGTGTGGGTGGGGGTGAGCAGGACGGATGCGAGCAGGGGCAAGCATGTGGGCGGGCACTCTACCTATCCCTCTCTCGCTCTTAGTCTATTTTCCCTAACAGTAGTATTTTATTTCTACTCGCGTCCTTGTCAGGAAAACACTCAAAGATTTAAACATAGGCACAGAAGCGAATCAGTCCAATGATTATTCTCACATAAATCCCCCCCCAAATTTCTCACCAAATTCATTGGCGAGACCTGCCAAATTTGTCGCCAGTAACAAGTTTGGCAGGCTATAATTTTAGCCGAAACGAAGCATCTGTTTCAGAAATGTGGATGAATGCAGGAGCATGTGTGGGTGAGCGAATATGTACTTATATGGTAACGTGAATGCACGCGTTCGTCAGCAACGGCAATGCGTTTTTTGGCGCGCATGCGTGCGTCAATGCGCAAATAGTTTTGCTGAATGCACGCTGGTTACGAGAAACATGCACGTACATACAATTGTGTTTTGCATGCATGCGTGAAGTGGAGAGAAAGCAGAGTGGGGGCGGGTTTTTTGAAAGACAGATGAACGGAGACGGGCGATAGAAAAGAAACGGACTGAATTGCGAACAGACACAGAGAACACTGGGACTAAATCATGGGAAGGGAATGTGAGGGACAGTCTTTTTATTAATTAATGCATCTCTAATTCGTGACCTTTTTCTCGATACAATGCGACTTGAGCACAAAATGGTTCTCACAACCCACCCAAAACCATTCTTTCATTATATTCATTCTTCATTCACATTCGCACCAGCTTTTGTACATTCTTTCATACAAAAGGAAATACTTTCAAGCTACAATGCATAAATTTATTTCATTTAAAAATTATCATAGAGGTACAAGAACAACTGGTGTTGTTTGGGGGTTTTTTTTTTGTTTTGGGGGGTTGTTTTTTTTTCATGTTAGAGGTAACTTATGAGTATTGTTTTAGACTGTTCTTTTAACTAATGAAATTTACAGATCAAGGTCATACTAAGGGTACAGCGGCATGAAATGATGAATATTACAATTCAGGAATTTGCTTGTGAATGGAGTAGGAGAAAGAAAAGTTTACAACCTTCCTTTGATAGTGGGCTTAGTCAAACCATAAACAAGAAAATCGAGATATTTTACAAAATGTCGCGAACGCTTAAAAGCATTTTCTGTGGACAATTGGAGGGACCGGATTCATCATATTCTTGCTTGGAGATCCACATCTGCTGGAAGGTGGACAGAGAGGCAAGGATGGAGCCTCCGATCCATACAGAGTACTTGCGCTCAGGGGGCGCGATGACCTTGATCTTCATGGTCCTGGGGAGCCAGGGCGGTGATCTCCTTCTGCATTCTGTCAGCGAATGGCCGGGGTACATGGTAGTGCCTCCAGACAGCACAGTGTTGGCGTACAGGTCCTTACGGATGTCCACGTCACACTTCATGATGGAGTTGTAGGGTGGTCTCATGGATCCCACTGGATTCCATACCAAGGAAGGAAGGCTGGAAAAGCGCTTCGGGGCAACGGAACCTCTCGTTGCCAATGGTGATGACCTGACCGTCAGGCAGCTCATAGCTCTTCTCAGGGAGGAGGAGGAGGAGGCGGTCTGCATTTCCTGCTCAAAGTCCAGAGCCACATAGCACAGGCTTCTCTTTGATTCACGGACGATTTCTCTTTCGGCGTGGTGGTGAAGCTGTAGCCACGCTCTGTCAGGATCTTCATCAGGTAATCTGTCAGGTCACCCCGGCCAGATCCAATCTCATGATGGCATGAGGTAGGGCGTAACCCTCGTAGATGGGGACAGTGTGGGACACACCATCACCAGAGTCCAGCACGATGCCAGTGGTACGACCAGAGGCGTACAGGGACAGAAACAGCCTGGATGGCCACGTACATGGCGGGGGAGTTGAAGGTCTCGAACATGATCTGGGTCATCTTTTCACGGTTGGCCTTAGGATTGAGAGGAGCCTCAGTTAGCAGAACAGGGTGCTCTTCTGGGGCCACACGCAGCTCATTGTAGAAGGTGTGGTGCCAGATCTTCTCCATGTCATCCCAGTTTGTGACAATGCCGTGTTCAATGGGGTACTTGAGGGTCAGGATACCACGCTTGCTCTGGGCCTCGTCCCCGACATAGCTGTCCTTCTGGCCCATGCCCACCATCACACCCTAGAAAATACGAATTCATCACGTTGAAGCCTACGATACAGGATATGTGCGAAAATATATATATACGAACGCACACACTCGAATGCTCTATCCATTGCATCCAACCTATCTGCCGCATGCATATCCAAAGGTAAAATAAAGAGATGAATACAGATGAATATATCCATAACATAAATCTGCCATTAAACTTTGATCTAAAGTGCTTTCATATTTTTGCTGGTTTCTACTACCCCTTGAACTTTTCATCTACGCATGCTTCAGTACTATCCTAGTATCCAGAGTTAGACTTTGACGCCTCCAAACGAATATCATCAACACGGTAATATGCAGTAATACACATGCATCTATCTTAAACTGAAACCATTTTACCAAACAGTTAAAACGACAATTGCCGCGGATTCAGCCATCTCACAATTATCAGACAACCCAAACAGGTTTGCATAAACTATCATTCTCGATGACTCTATACTTTTTTTTTCAAGTTGTGGTGATGATGTGTGTACAGAGGGTGTGTGTGAGCAAGTTTGTCTTGTTAATCACCACCCCCCACCGGAGATTAGAAAAGAGAGATAAACCACTCGCGGCAGGCCCCTTCTTACTGTCTATAACAGTGCTGAAGCCGTTCTGGGGCACACACGCAGTGCGGAAGGGTGGGGGTAAATCACCCTCTCCTTCCCCACCTGAAGGAAACTAGTCGGTTCTGACGGTTCAGCTGCAGTAAAGCGAAAGTTAAGTTATGCCTGGAATTTCCCACGTGTAGTAAGATTCGCTGTATACAATGAAAACCGATTCATTTTTGCTTGGCTTTTAGCACGTTTGCATCTGCTTGAATGTAGATAATATAAAAAGAAAATAAAGCAGCCCCCCCCCCCCCAACTCCCCCCCCCCCAGCGCAATGTTGCACATGAGAGAGACAGTTGTAAATTATTGAACTGCGTTTTCGTAACGCTACTTTTTCTTCACACTTTCTGGTTTACATCACCATTTCTTCAACAACAAATATATATATATATGTATGTGTGTATCAAAAATAAAACACATATTCAGCTCTGTCTCTTTTCTAACATCTGTCTATACATACATACATACATACATACATGAATACATACATACATAATTTCATATAGATCTATCAGTATGTAAATCTAAATCTATGTACATAATCATATATATAATTCATATATATACGAACGCTTCATGTTGCCCGAGCAGACCGTTGTATTGTGCTCTTTCTCTCTCTCTAAGTCTCTGTCTCTCTCTCTCTCTCTCGGGAGTTTTACATGGCTGTTAAAAGCATCTACGATTCTGTACTTGTATGTGTTCGTGACAAAGGTATTTATTCAGACTTTTTTCAGTGTCCAAGAGGGGTTAAACAAGGTTGTATGCTAAGCTCACAGCTGTTTTCCTTTTTCATCGGTGAATTGGCAGTGGAGTTATCAAAGAAGGGGAGACATGGAATACAAATGATACCTGGCGCAACAGATTTGCTCTTAATGCTATTTGCTGATGATGATGTTCTCTTGTCTGACACACCCATAGGGTTACAAAATCAATTAAATGCCCTTAAGCAAGAAACAGACAGACTACAACAAACAGTGAATCTCGATAAGACCAATATTATAGTTTTCCGCAATGGAGGTCATCTTTCGACTCTTGAAAAATGGTGCTGTGGTGATAGGGAAATAAAAGTAACCAATACATATAAATATTTAGGAATGTTATTCACAACAAAATTGAGTTTGACATCTGCGTGGGATGAAGCAAACAGAAAAGGGAAAAAAGGTGTAATCCAAATTATAAAATCACTCAGGAGACTGCGTTCGACTGACGCTTTCCCTCAGTTTGGGCGGGGCAAAGGCAGCTCATGAATAATGAATGCGTGTCGCGGCGCAGGCTGCCTGGCTTCAGCAATTTCTGCAAGTGGTTTATCTCTCTTTTCTAATCTCCGCCCCCACCCCCCTTCAGTCTCTCTATAAAGAGAGATCTTTATCGAACACAGAGAAAATACTTATATCGAGAATATGGGGTGAGATAAAGTTATGTGAGTGTGTAAAAAAACAAACAAAATACAACTAATAATGATGATTTCATATGTGATACGATCAGCTGATTTTTTTAATTTCCGTGGTGGACTCACGTGCGCGCGTGTGTTCGTGCGTACGTGCCAGTGCGTGCAAACGTGTGTGTGTGTGTACAGCTGGTGCATGATTGTTAGCTTGTGCGTATGTGTTTGCTCGCGCACATATGCGTGTGCTTGATTTTATATAATGCAAGAATTACAAAGATTCAAAACTGTAATGCGCTTGCAGTTACAATCAGATGCTACTTAGTAACTTAAGTTTGTCATTGACATATTCCCAGTAAACTAAAGTTATTTTTGAGTATTTTCTTTTTTTTTCTTATTGCAAACAGTATGTCTTCTTTTTTTCTTGTTATTGCAAACAGACCATATGAGAATACCCACCAAATAACCAGACATGAAAGTGACTGAAATGAAATGTCAAAGATGATGTTTATCTGTCCATGCAATAGTCGAAAAGCAATCTGTGAACATATTTTGCCACATAAATTGCTGTTCTTTATGCAAGATATGATGGTACTGACATGGAGAGAAAAAATATGCATTTACCTGGTGTCTGGGGCGACCCACAATGGAGGGGAACACAGCCCGGGGTGCGTCGTCCCCAGCAAAACCAGCCTTGCACATCCCGGACCCATTGTCCACAACCAGAGCAGCAACATCTTCGTCACACATTTTCAACTACTACGCGACCCAACAACTGCACTGAATACAGCAACGTGACCAAACGATGTAACGCTCACGCTTCCTCTACCACTGTGCTGTGACAAGTGAGTGATCGTTTGGCGCGTGCTCGCTTTTGTAAGGTCCGCTACACCTTTTTCTAAGTATTTCTCGGCCGCCGGGGCATTAGCGCATCCATATAAGGAAAAAGACTGCTCCGATACGTTCGCCTTTGACCAAATATGTGCGTGGGGCATCACACGTGGACGTGGTGCGAGCTGTGTGTTGGAGTGTGAAGAAGGCGTGATCGGAAACTGATTGAAAAGGAGAGAAAGACAGGTCGAGTTTGTTTGTTGTTAATCAGTGTGTGTGTGTGTGTGTGTGTGTGCGTGTGTGTGTGTGTGTGTGTGTGTGCAATTCAGTGTCTTTTCACTTTGAGTGTTACTGGACGTGTAATTAAGTGTGTGTGTGTGTGTGTGTGTGTGTGTGTGTGTGTGTGTGTGTGTGTGTGAGGGGAAGAGAGAACTGAATTAAATTGGATAAATTCTATTTTCTGAGGGTAATAGAGTAAACAAGACAATGCTTTTTTCCATGCAGTCCTCGAAGGCGAAACAGTGACATAAAACAAATGGGAGAATCATCATATCAATACAGCATGCACATTAAAGATATTATTATTCCTACATTATTATGGATACGTGAATGATAATTTGACATCTACATTACTACATAGAGAAGAATAAGAGGAAAGAGGGATGTTAGGGGACAGATAAAGCGAGAGAGAGAAAGAAAGAGTACAAGAAATGAACATTAATATATGTTAAAATAATGATTAATCGAATAATCGAGCTATGAAAACAAGTCGTTCCACCAAAAAAAGTTACTCACTTGGCTTTTAATCAAACAGTAAGAAAATAAGCGGAGAAGTTAATACTTGTTCAATTTTCAACGACCTCGGAAATATGGTGATTTATATGTAATTCTCTTGTTTTTGGACAATGGACACGTAATGTTTCATTAAGCCACAGTTTTCCATATAGACATTTTATGGGTTTTTTTTTATATTTTGCATGAAGAGTGTTCAAACGAATTATGAAGAAAAAGTTGTTGTACGTCTGGAATGAGAAGCATCGGATATGTCAGATAAATACAGTTTATTGTTTTTGAACCCCGGGGCATTTTTACGCTGCATGCTTTACTGACACTTTAGATTTTCATTTTTTTCTGAAACCAGTCGTGTGTTTATAACATTCTTGTAAGTCTGCTGGGTTACTGACTTGTGTTGACCCTTCAGAATTTCTTTCTCCTCTTGCAGCATGGTCACCCGATTAATATAAAGCTAAACCTCCACGAGAATTTACCCAGCAGAGGGTAATTCTAGTACATTTCTTTGACAAATGAATAAACAATGTAAGGTATTTCAAGTATCATCTCCATTCCTTTTTGTTGTTGTTGTTGTTGTTTGTTTTTTGTTTGTTTTGATTGGGTTGTTGTTGTTTTGTTGTTGTTGTTGTTGTTGTTTGGGGCGGCGGGGGGTGGGGGGGCGACTTTAGTACAAACAAGACTGATTTTGAACCGGCGCATGGTAGAACATGGATTAAAAAAACAAACAAAAAAACCCCAAATATGCAGTAGAAATGGATTCTCTTTTTGTAGTTTTTGTTTGTTTGATGTTGTTGTTTTTTTGTTTGTTTGTTTGTTTGGTTTGTTTTGTTTTGTTTTTGTTTGTTGTTGTTTTTTGTTGTTGTTTTTACTTCTCCCACCACCGCCTCCCTCCCATCCCAGTCACTCGTGTCTGCTTTCAATATAACTCACTTCTTGAATATCTATACTTTATAATCATCTACGCACACATATATACTTCCGTTCCCCCTTCCCCACCCCCACACATTCTTGAGCACAATGCTATCACACTAAGTTACCGTTTGAATAAAACACTGACTCATTTAAAACGTGTGAAGTTCTAAAGGAAAACATGCCAAAAACAGACAAGTATGTTAACTCATACAGAGAAAGAAAAGGTGCAATAAATAACCCGCATGAACAAAAAGCATCCCTGAATATACCAAACTGGCACGAGATACAAAAAAAATATATGTGAATCTACCAAACTGGCATGATGCAAAAATTTTATGTGAATTTCACACACACACACACACACACACACACACACACACACACACACACACACACACAAACAAGTTTCAAGTTTCAAGTTTTATTTATCCTCTCACTCCAACTGGAGTATGGAGGATTACTGCAAAATAATCTTTTCATGCCCAGAACAAACATTTCCAAATACACAACAATGGCACATAAAAGTTGAGAAAACACAAATGTCTTTTAACTCCAAAAGTATAGATTCGCAACATTTGCAAATCTAATCAACTTACAGCTAAAATTACTTTTTTGGCTCCTTTGAGCATATTACAAAAATTAAAAACCGATTTTGGAGACAAATATTTTTTAGGAACATATCTATTTCGTAAACTGATCATAATTGGGACATTCCATTATAAAATGAAACTCGTCACCAATCACAGACATGTTACAAACCTTACAAAGCCGTAACTCTCGTGGTATGCCTTTGTGTCTCCCTGTTTCTATATCCAGCTTATGATTACTACTTCGAAATCCGAAGAAGCTGATAACGTAATCATCAGGCATTTGACTTACATATTTTTCTCTACCAAATCCACTTTTGAAATTTCGATAAAACAAACATTTACTACTCGCCTCTAGAGCATGTCTCCATAGATTTTGAAAACTATCTCTCAAAGCCATGTTGACATTCTTGCAGAAAGATTGCCTCCTCAAGAATAATTGAGCATCCCAAACACAGTCACACCCTGCTTCTATTAAAATGTGTCTGATACAACTCATCCATTTTGAAGAATAAATACCATTTCGATATAAGTCAAGTAACATCAATATATTTTCCCAGAATGATTTTCTGTGTTTGATAAAGGACACACGCACACACACACACACACACACACACACACACACAGCGCTCGCACACATGTATACTCAAAGGATACACACACACACATACACACACACACACACACACACACACTAAGAGTTCATGGCCCTGAGACCGCACCCACGTGTGCATGTGAACACACATACACACACACGCACGCACGCATTCACACACACACACACACTCACTTTCTCTCTCTCTCTCTCTCTCTCTCTCTCTCTCTCTCTCTCTCACACACACACCCACACACCACCACCACCACCACCAACAACAACTACAACACTTATAACCAGCATCGCCCATGAAAAATGATGACTGTCACTTCTCAAATGTTATCAGTGAGTGATATTGGAAACACCCCCCTTGATAACTTCGCTGCCAGTCTCTGTTTGAGTAGTGACACACTACGTATGTGACCATTGTCCTCGTACTGAACACGAACTGATACGAACTGATAGAATATCTTGTCTGACCTTCGGCCCAAGTAGTTTCGTCACAAGTTCACCCAAGTGGGGGTGGGGGGCGGAGCGGTAATCTGAAGGGTTGACTGACTAAATGGCTCAGGTCTGTCCTAGTGTCGCTAACTGACACAGACATACCATTGTCTTTTTTCCTTTCACGGCGATGTACACTCCCACCTTCTTCCTTACTGTAGTAGTTTTGACAAAAGAAAGACGGGATGGACACACACACATTATATATATACATATATATATATATATATATATATATATATATATATATATATATATATGTGTGTGTGTGTGTGTGTGTGTGTGTGTGTGTGTGCAGACACACACACACACACACACACACACACACACACACACACACACACACACACAGCGTGTTTACAACAGCTTGGAACTCATCCAGACGGATAAAGATTGTAGACTGAGGACTTTCTTACTCTGTTCTTAGCCTTTTCATGCGCATGAATGAACGAGAGAAAGAGATAGGCTGAATGACTGATCTTTAGCATGCAGGGATGGATATTTTTAGGCCAGAGCCGTAGTCTCACAGTCAGCCGTTGTTTTCACATACATGTGAGAGACATACAGACGGACAAGCACACAGACACAGACAGACAGGAAGATAGACAGGCAGATAAACAGAGAACAAGAAGGGTCATCTGAAGGCCTGTATCATTCTGTGGTGTAACTGACACAGGAACACAACTGGCTAATTTCATTTCTTTATCTGTCGATAGCAGTCCATACCGCTTGAGTCTCTCTTACGAGGGGGCGGAGAGAGCGAGCGAGAGAGTCACAGACGGTAACACAGAGAGACACACATGGAAACACTGACACACGTAGAGCGCAGAGAGACACAGAGAGAGAGAGAGAGAGAGAGAGAGAGAGAGAGAGAGAACGAGCGAGCGAGCGAATGAGAGAGAGACAGAGACATAGGGAGACAGTGACAGAAATAAACACACTGAGCAAGTCGAGAGAGAGAATACGAATGCGAATCATTTGTCGAGTGATAGCCCCTCATGAAGGAGGGTACATGAACACACAAGCCACATTACAGTCATAACTAAATCTTATACATACGTATCAACAGTTCCGTCAAACGAAACTGAAGTATCAGTCATACTGTTAAGACATTACATTATCTCCAAAACTAAATGTATTATGTATTCATATTAGAAATATAACAAATTTTGTGCATCGCTATTTTTAACAATTGACATAACAAACTTAATTCAAAGACACATGGATGTCGGTAAAAATATTTTAAAGGAATGGAATTTTATCTGATAATAGTCAAAAGATAAAATGCAACTTAAATTCTTTACATCATAAAGTAGGTATACCCAATTGCGAACAGCGTGAAATTGCGAACGGTTCGTGTACTGCTCCACTTCGAAGCGTCCTCACCACACACATTTCGCAATTTAACGTCTGCTTCGACCTCGTTCTGATACCTTAATGAACACCCATTTCCAAAACGCTGTCAAACATAACTTGAGCAATTTTCGTCTATTTCCGCGCTCTTTCTTCTCTTTGTGCACCACTGCCGACCAAGTGCTCTCAGAATCCTAAAATCAAGGGAAGCAAGTTGTAGGACTTAAACATTGACACAGTTTGAAATAGCTGCTTTGATTGGATATGTTAAATGAATTGTGCATTTCCAGTGCTGGGAGAATCAAGAAAGCGTGTTGGCGACAGATCAGTACTGACGTCAGTTTTGACAGGAATTTCCGAAAGCGTTTGCAATCAGACAATAGGATACTGAGCATTCTCAAAAGGGTATGTTTGTGTGTGATGTGGGGTATGTGTGGTTAAATGTGTGTTTGTGTGTGTGTGTGTGTGTGTGTGTGTGTGTGTGTGTGTGATCAAAACCAACATAACAACAGTCTGGTGCGATGTTCCATTAATATGTTATGTCTAATAAGTTCAAGACGTGCTTCTGTTTTAATTGTCCTCATGTACCCAAACCCATCGTTCGCAGTTACACTTGCCCGTTCGCATTTTCCCTCATGAACTCCTTCTATTTGAACCGTTGAAAAAAGGGAGTGGACGAACTTATCCTGGTGCAACCAGTCGGAGAAAGCCTTCAAAAACTGAACTACATTTGACGATCATACAAACTTTAAAAAAAATAAAAAATTATGGTTTACGTTGTAGGAGCCGAGTCTGCTATATACACAACGGGAGAGGAGGGGGTGGGAGGCGGGGGGATGGTGGGGGAGGGGGGGGGGCGTGGAGGGGGGGGGGGGGGGAGTTGGCTGTGTAGCTTCTACACAGTGTGCATGCTGCTGCTACTGTGATGGTGGTCCTGCACCCTTGCCAGCAGCTGATCGCCGTTCTAATACAGCTGTTCTAATAAAGAACGAGTTCTTAATTTGCTCTGTTATTGTTTCTGGAACTTCTAGTGTTCTGTTGTTCTTCTTGGCTGACCTCTCCACAATGTTGCTGGAGACGCAGTCAGCAAAGCGTCTAGGCTGGATACGGCGTCTGTTTCTTGCTTGTTCTTTGATGAACTGGTCAGATGGTATAGCCGGCACCGACCCCTCAACACTCGTTTTAGGAAAGAGAGACGGAGGTCTTGTCTCTTACATGCTAGGAAGCTGTAGATCCTTCAGCATAGTTGAGACACAGGCAGGTTCTTTACTTCAGTAGTTTCCATTGATGAAACGTGCTGCTCAGTGTCGTATTCGTTCAATCTTGTCTATATTGCCATGGTGGTAGGGGTCCCATACTATTTCTGCATATGCACTCGAGGATGGATCCTACAAGTGCTGTGTATGCGGTCTTCCTACAGGTTTCAGAGCAGTGTCGCAAGTTTCGTCTCAAAAAGCCGAGGGGGAATATGCTTTTTTGGTGGTCCTAGCGACGTGAGAGTGCCACTTTAGGTCGTCCGATATCATCACTCCAAGATAGGGATTTTTACTGACTTGCTTTAGTATTTCGCCACAGAGATGGTAGAAAAAGTCAGTCTTCTTCTTGATTGTGATGATATAACATTTCTTTGCATTGAAGCGCTTGCCCCAGTCTTTTGCCCACTTCTCAAGTTATTTCAGGTCTTCCTGGAGAGCAAGATGATCAGCAAAGGTCCTTATCTGGCGGTACAGTAAGCAGTCATCTGCGAAAAGGCGCACTTGGGATTTAACTGCTACTGGCAGGTCGTTTATGTGAATTGAAAACAGCAAAGGGCCGAGCACTGTACCTTGCGGGACGCCAGATTCAGCTGGAACTTCTCGTGATTCCTCACCATCCAAGACAACCTTCATGGTGCGATTTATAAGGAAATTCTGGATCCAGCGATGTATAGGGCCTCTGACACCATAGTGGGGCAGCTTGTGGAGCAGTTTCTTGCGTGGCACGGTGTCAAAGGCCTTGCTGAAATCCAGTATAGCCAGGTCTACTTGGGCGCCTTTGTCGAAAGAAGAGAAGAGGTCATGCATGGTGGTTAAGAGCTGGGTCTCACAGGAATGTCCCCCTCTGAAGTCAATGTGTTATGCTCCTTGAAGAATTTATGCAGATGGTGGCAAATAATCTGTACAATACACACGTTGACCTGGTCGCTTCGATTTGATCATTCGCAGTTGGTCATACCTACCATATAATGGACAAATCAAATTTCTGGAATCAAATTCTTTGTATCTATAATGATTTACAGTCAGATCACACACACCAAATTGAAATCTAGCTATACATTTCAGACCGCGTCAATAGTAGAGAAAAGACAATGTTTTATTTCATAGGTATTATAAAATGTTCTGTATATCTTCAACATTATCGCTGAACTGAATTTGTTCGTGTCATTTTTACTATCTGCAATTAATCAATCTTTGAGGAAACTACCAACACCGAGGTTCACCCACACATCACCAAAACCATACTCGAAAAAAACAATTACATACAACTGATACCCAGTTCTTCTTTCCTCTAGCATTTAATTCATGCAATCATTTCATAGGCTCTTCGACGTAACCGAAACTCTTCCATTTGTAACAATTTAAATCAAAATTGTTTACGCTGAACAGCATAATGTATGTATATTATTAGATATATATCAGTTTCACCATGTATCAGACCATTAGGCTTATAAATATGTACCCATCAGATAATTCTTTAATGTAAATAAATGCGCAGATTCACAATTCGCAGCAGCTTTGTTTATATTTATGAACCATACTGTTCGAAGATCCGCACTTGGGAGTCAAATGTTTTCAAAACTATTTCAAGGACATTAAAAAAAAATGTTTTACTGCAATTGGGAGTCAATTTTTTTCAAAAACAGTTTCAAGGACATGTTTTTCAATAAGGATATTATTATCATAATGCACATTAAAGCATTTTTAGCCCTACTGGCAAGATCTTTCTAAGCAGTAACAACACTTAAACATGTTATTAACAATACTCAGATATTTGTACATATTGACTACAGGCATCATAACGCTCATATTTCACTCTTAACGAAATATCAACCTTGTCAATAAACAGTAATGTCACTTTTCTTCATACTCACCTTTAACTGAAGTGTTGAAGCAGCATGTTTTAAAATAATCAGCTGTGTTTGCAATTCAAGTCAGTTTCAGAGAACAAAACAATATCGCCAGCTAGAGAAACGATGAATAGCTAAAAAAACAAAAAACAAAAACAAAAAAAACAAACAAACATAACATAATTTGGCAAGGTGTCTTCCATTGTTAACACTTCTAAAGCCAGTTCGTTTGTGAAAAGATAAATTTCATTGGCTGCATACATCTTGTCAACTGACAATGGCTAAGGTCAGTATTGTTACATGGTGTAAGAAGTTATTTCAACGTACTCGCTTACCAAAAAAGCAAACAAACAAAAAACAAACAGTATCATCGATGAAGTGCATGACAAAAAACACCAGGGGAGGCTCAACAATACAATGAAGAATGACTGCTGAGTCTATAAATAACACCAAATGGAGAAAGTTTATAAAAACTGTGGGTTGTAAAATAAGACCCAATGTTGATAAGAGGTGTCCAACGCTTCAGACCATTGGTCTGTCTTCAGGAAATGACAGTTGGGGTAAAAGAGAAGCTTAAAGAGATTGTTAGTATTAATCAGTAAAAGGCGGCGAGGATGAACAGAGAAGTGAGTAGAGATTCAGAGGGGGTGGGAGAAGAATGGGAAGTAAGGCGATGGGAAAAGGGAAATGGAGTGGGTGGAAAAAATTGGGAGGGGGTTAGATGGGGTGGGGGAAGGATGGGAAAGGGAAAGGAAAGGAAAAGCATTTAGTGGTTAGAAAAGAGGAGAGGGGTTAGAGGGTTGGGGTGGGGGTGGGGGAAGGTTGGTGATGCCACCCAGCGGGCCTCAACACGAGAGGGTGTCATCGGAGATTAGAAAAGAGTGATAAACCACTCGCGGCAGGTCCCTTCTTACTGTCTATAACAGTGCTGAAGCCGTTTTGAGGCACACACGCAGTGCGGAAGGGTGGGGGTAAATCACCCTCTCCTTCCCCACCTGAAGGAAACTGGTCGGTTCTAATGCCACACACACACACAGCTGCAGTAAAGCGAAAGTTAAGTTATGCCTGGAATTTCCCACGTGTAGTAAGATTCGCTGTATACAATGAAAACCGATTCATTTTTGCTTGGTTTTTAGCACGTTTGCATCTGCTTGAATGTAGATAATATAAAAAGAAAATAAAGCAGCTCCCCCCACCACCAACTCCCCCCCCCCTCCCCCAGTGCAATGTTGCACATGAGACAGACAGTTATAAATTATTGAACTGCGTTTTCATAACGCTACTTTTTCTTCACACTTTCTGGTTTACATCACCATTTCTTAAAATAAAAAAAATAATAAAAAAAATATATATATATATATATCAAAACATAAAACACATATTCAGCTCTGTCTCTCTTCTAACATCTGTCTATACATACATACATGCATACATGAATACATACATACATAATTTCATATAGATCTATCAGTATGTAAATCTAAATCTATCTATATGTACATAATCATATATATAATTCATATATATAGGAACGCTTCATGTTGCCCGAGCAGACCGTTGTATTGTGCTCTATCTCTCTCTCTAAGTCTCTGTCTCTGTCTCTCTCTCGGGAGTTTTACATGGCTGTTAAAAGCATCTACGATTCTGTACTTGTATGTGTTCGTGACAAAGGTATTTATTCAGACTTTTTTCAGTGTCCAAGAGGGGTTAAACAAGGTTGTATGCTAAGCTCACAGCTGTTTTCCTTTTTCATCGGTGAATTGGCAGTGGAGTTATCAAAGAAGGGGAGACATGGAATACAAATGATACCTGGCGCAACAGATTTGCTCTTAATGCTATTTGCTGATGATGTTGTTCTCTTGTCTGACACACCCATAGGGTTACAAAATCAATTAAATGCCCTTAAGCAAGAAACAGACAGACTACAACAAACAGTGAATCTCGATAAGACCAGTATTATAGTTTTCCGCAATCAGTGGAGGTCATCTTTCGACTCTTGAAAAATGGTGCTGTGGTGATAGGGAAATAAAAGTAACCAATACATATAAATATTTAGGAATGTTATTCACAACAAAATGGAGTTTGACATCTGCGTGGGATGAAGCAAACAGAAAAGGGAAAAAAGGTGTAATCCAAATTATAAAATCACTCAGGAGACTGCGTTCGACTGACGCTTTCCTTTCGTTTGGGCGGGGCAAAGGCAGCTCATGAATAATGAATGCGTGTCGCGGCGCAGGCTGCCTGGCTTCAGCAATTTCTGCAAGTGGTTTATCTCTCTTTTCTAATCTCCGGTGTCATTTCCAACTGACACAGTCCCTGAAGACAGGCCTATGGTCTGAAACGTTGGACACCTTTTATCAAAAGTGAGTCTTATTTTACAACCCACAGCTTTTATAAACTTTCTTCACTTGAAAAAGGGGAAGCTCTTACTCTTGCCCAGGCAATAGAAATTGGCCAACAATTTGAACTGTCACAGAAACAACTCCGCATTGTTCGTGATGAGTCAGAATTAGTTGTGAGCGCTGTCAAAGGAAAGAAGCGACAGGAATCTTGTTTTGCTCAAGAGGAAATCAAAACTGCTGCCAGTGCTGTCACAAAGAAAAAAAAATTAAACCACAAACTACAACTATGGACATGAGCCATTGCTTTTGCTGTGGTGGAGATTCCAAACACCCCAGAACAAGAGGGAAATGTCCAGCGATGGGAACATGTACACATTGAAAAAAAAACAACCAACCACCAGAGGACAGTCTGCAGAAATCGTCGCGCTGTCCACACGTTAACTGCTGATTCAGGGTCAGATTCTGAAGCAGAAGTCCTAATGATCTACAGCACTATGATTGACAACACCAAGTATGACAAATGGAACCAAATCATGTCAGTCTATGGAAAAAAAACATCAAATTAAAAATTGACACTGGAGCAAGCTGAAATGCACTCATAATCAGAGATTACCAAAAAATTTCCCACTGCAGTGAGATCCGTTCCTCAGATAAAATTCTGTGCACCTACTCTGATTATAATATCCATCCCACTGGCACAGCAGATCTGCCAATCCTCTGCAACTGGAAAATTGTCAATGCCCAATACGAAGCCATCAACACTGACCAAGAGAATGTAATTTCTGGCACAACCGCATAAAGTCTCGGTCTCATTGTCCGCTGTCAACAATGGATTCTGTAGCTAATCCTCACACCACACCTTGCTTTGATTAGTTTCCTGAGCTACAGCATACAACTGGGACACTACCAGGGGAGTACAGCATTAAGCCAAAGCCAGGTGCAAAAGGAGTTGTCCACCCAGCACGTCGTCAACCAGCAGTACTGCGTGAAAAAACATCAAGAAACTTCATGAAATGGAAGAAGATGGCTGCATCGCCAAAGGTGAAGAACCTACTGAGTGGGTTAGTTCAATGACTGTCTCTGTCCGAAATAACAAATTTAGAATCTGTATTGATCCTAAAGATTTGAATGCTGCTATCCAACGTGAACACTACCCAATGTGCACAGTTAAAGAGATTAAAGCAGATATTCCATACGCTAAAGTATTTTCAAAATTGGATGCAAAAAGTGGATTTCTGCAGATAAAAATTGGACGAAGCACCATCATTTTTTAATACATTCAACACCCCTATTGGAAGGTACTGCTGGCTGCGCCTCCCATTTGGCATCTCCTGTGCCCCAGAAGTGTTCCAACGGATCATGGACCAAGTGCTTGAAAGAATCAAAGTAGCATATACAACAATGTACGACACTTTGGTCGCTGGCCGTGGCACCAAACATCATGATCAAGGTACTGAAAAGGTTGTAAAATGAGCCACAAGCTACAATCTGAAGTTAAACCTGGAAAAACTGTACCACCAACAGCCCAGCGTTCCATACATCGGTCACCTCCTTTCAGCTGAAGGACTAAAACCAGACCCAGCAAAAGTGAAAGCTGTACAAGAAATGCCAGCTCCAGAGAACAAAGTTGATGTCAGACGCTTCCAAGGGTTTGTCACGTACCTCAGCACATTCATTCCGAATCTGAGTGAATAGAGTGCCCCCACTTCGTGACGTACTGAAAGAAGATGTTTTGTATGACTGGCAGCAAAGTCTAAAACAATCATTCACAAAACTAAAAAGCCTCTGCTGCAACCATCCAGTCCTCAAGTTCTACGACGTCAGCGCCCCTGTTGAAATTCACTGTGATGCTAGCCAGCATGGGCTAGGAGCCGTTCTCATCCAGGATGGAAGACCAGTAGCATTCAAGCTCACGAGTTATGACTTATACAGAGAAACGCTACGCTCAGATTGAAAAGGAAATGCTGTCCATCGTCCATGCTTGTAACAAATACCACTGTTACATCTTTCGTAAAGAAGTCACAGTCTTCCATGACCACAAACCACTTCAGCAAATTTTCTGCAAGCCACTCCTGTCAACGCCAATGCGTTTGCAACACATTCTGCTCCATCTGCGAGTGAAGTATCAAAACGGCTGTCGCATGCAAATGCCAGACACTCTTTCACGTGCATACCTACCTGAAGACTCGGCTGAAATACACACATAGACACAGTGAACACAGACGCACCAGAGATGGAGTCTCCCGTCAGACTGACGGATGAGTAGGCAGGCAGGCTTATCTGTCAGTGTGTGTCCTCGTATGGGAGAAGAGGCCGATTCTGGATGCGCAGCACTTCCCACAGGTGCTGCAAGGGGAAACATCTCCAGAAGTTGGGTCCTGCTTCCTTCGCTCACGCTTCTCCTTAATGGCCAGCGTTCTCTTTTTTTCAAACGTCTTTATGCCACTAGAGCACAGCATCCTCCAGCGACAGCGGTCAAGGGCATCAGTTTCCCAGGAAGCGATGTCTATGTCACAGGATTTGAGGTTTGTCTTCAAGGTGTCCTTGAAGCGCTTGCAGGGTCTTCCAAGTTCATGGTGGCCTTCCTTCAGCTGGCCATACAAGAGCATCTTCGGGATCCTGCTGTCTGTCATGCGGACAACGTGTCCTGTCCAGTGTAGCTGGCACTAGATCAGCAGGCTTTCGATGCTGGCAGGCCACTCCTCTCTAGGACCTGGAGGTTGGAGACACTGTCTTGCCACTTTATGCCGAGGATCTTTCGTAGGCATCTCTGGTGAAACTGCTCAAGTTGTTGAATGTGACGGCGATACGTCGTCCATGTTTCACAGCAGTACAACAAGGTGGTCAGCACAACAGCTCTGTAGGTTTTGATTTTGGTGCTGAGCCTGATGCCTTTGTTGTTCCACAGCCTGTTGTTGAGTCTGCCAAAGACTGAGCTGGCCGTGGCGATGCACAGCGTCACTTCTGCATCAAGGGCTGCATAGGGTGCTGCCCAGGTAGCAAAACTTGTCAACTGATTTGATCTCTGTGTGATTGATCTTAATTGCAGGTGGGGGGGAGGCACTAGCGTTCTGTGAGCTAGCTGGTTGATACATGTACTCGGTCTTGCTGAGGCTGATGGCGAGTCCAAAGTGCCTGCAGGAGGTTGAGTACCTGTCCATAATGAACTGCATGTCCTCATGGGTGTGTGCAGCAAGCACGCAGTCATCAGTGAAGAGGAACTCTCTCAACAGTGCTTCAAACACCCTGGACCTGGCGTGGAGTCGCTGCAAGTTAAAAAGTTTGCCATCTGTGCGAAACTGAATGTAGATGCCCTGGTCACAGTCTTGGAAGGCGTCAATCAGCATGGCAGAGAAGAGAATGGAGAACAGTGTGGGCGCCATTTACCACAGGGAACGGATCCGACATGTCAGTATTTTCCTGTACTCTTGCCTGCATCCCATCGTGGAATGACGCAATCAGCTGGATTAGGCTCTCTGGGCAGCCAAACTTTAGGAGGATCTTCCACAGACCACGGCGGTTCACCGTGTCAAAGGCCTTAGTCGGGTCTACAAAGACCGTGTGGAGCTCCTTGTTCTGCTCATGGCACTTCTCTTGCATCTGGTGTACAGCAAACACCATGTCACATGTTCCCCTGCCTGAGCGGAAGCTGCACTGTGCTTCAGGGATGACTATGCTGGAGACATAGTTAACCAGTCTGTCCAGTATGATGCGGGTGAAGATCTTGCTGGTGATGCAGAGGAGAGAGATTCCACGGTGGTTATCGCAGGATGTTTTGTCTCCCTTTCGTTTGTAAATGTGGACAATTGAAGCATCCTTGAAATCCTGGGGGACCTCCCCTCTCTCCCAGATAAACTGGAACAGGGCAGTCAGCTTGTCTGTCAGCACCTCGCCTCCATACAGCCTGGATTCCATCCGCACCTGGTGCTTTTCCTGATGTTGTCAGCTTCAGGGCCTTCCGGGTCTCAGCCTTGGTGGGAGGGGCAATTACCTCGTCAGATACGGACGGGTCCCTGTTGAGGAGAGTGTTGAAGTACTCTGCCCAGCAGGCAAGGATGTCTTTCTTGTCTGTCAGGAGGGTGGTCTGGTCCAAGGCTTGGACAGGCATTGATGCTGTGACTCTCAGCCCATACACAGCTCAGAGACCATCATGGAAGGTTTTCATGTCATGAGCATCAGCAGCGGACTGAAGCTCTTCAGACTTTCTCTCTCACCAGGTGTTCTTCATCTTACACAGCCTCTTCTGTACGATTTGCCTGGTTTGCAAGAACTGGTCCTTCTTCCTCTGGCAGTCTTTATCGGAAATGTTATCCTGATGCCGTATATGCAGTGTGTTCAGGAGCTTGGAGATTCCAGAGTCGTTCTCGCCAAACCAGTCTTTGTGGCTCCTCTGTACAAAGCCGAGTGTGTCAGCTGCTGCTGTGTACACAGCATCTCTAAAGGTGCTCTACCTCTTCTACATCAGTCGATGCAGGAATTTCTTGGAGAGCCACTTGGATTTGCTGCTGCAGCACGTCCTTGGTGATAGGGAGACGGTGGATGTTCTTCCTAGAGGGTTTCTGCCTGGCTGGTTGGAGCTTGTGTGCAATTCTGATGTTCATCTTGCTGCACACCAGGCGATGATCTGACCAACAGGCTGCTCCTCTCATGCAGTGTGTAATGGAAACATCACATCTGTCCCTCTGCCAGACAATCACATAGTCCAGCACGTGGCATTGCTTGGAGCAGGGGTGCAACCATGTGTTCTTGTACTTGTCCGCATGTTGGATGGTCAGTCCATGCTGTGCACAGAGCGAGAGCAAAAGCAGTTCGTTGGAGTTGCACTTGCCAGTGCCGTGCTGTCCTAGGACTTTTGGCCACGAGGAGAAGTCCACGCTGACGCGGGCATTGAAATCCCCAAGGATGATCAACCTGTCCTTTCTGTCTACCGCTGGAATGGTGCGGCTGAGCTCCTCGTAGAAAGCTTCTTTGATGTCATCAGGGTTGGTCATCGTCAGGGCATAGCAGCTGATGACTGTGGAGAAGCAATCCTCGGACAGCTTCAGATGCAGGGTCATCAGCCTATCGTTTATCCCACGTGGAAGGCTGTCGAGCTGTCGTGCAAGTTTGGTTTGTATGGCAAAGCCCACGCCTGAGGTTCCTGGGGTGCCATCTGGCTTCCCAGTGCAGTAGAAGGTGTAGCCCCCTCCAACTTCCTCCAGCTGGGTTTCACCGGCAAACCTGGTTTCGCTCAGGGCTGCTATGTCCACCTGGTAGCGATCAAGCATTCTAGCAATGAGTGCTGTGTGCCTTTCTGGTCTGTAGTCTGTCTAAAAGGGTGTGAACATTCCAGGCACCTGAGTCAAGGCATGACTCCTGGTTCTTTTCTTCTATTTTTTTCGACCACTAGTGTTGGATGTCCAAGTAGGTGCAGTTTCCTGCTAGGTACTAGGCGAGGCAGGCTTTGTTTAGGGATCCTTTTATCTCCCCTCCCCCATGTGGGGAGAGCAGTGCTGTCCCTAAAAAGGGCTGCTCTGACACTGTGGGAGGATACGGGCGCCGCATCTGCCCCAGTCTACAGCAGACGACCATCACCCCACAGCCGCCTGTGTGCAGAATCGTGACTAGGAACTGCAAGCAGCATCCTGTGCCTGTCCCCGTTACCACTTCTCCATCACCGCAGGGCTTGGGAAAGCTGGGTGTTGAAGGGCTAGCTCTTCGTTCCGACATTAGCCTGGTTGCCTGACCAGCACAGGTGACTTTTTTTTGTGAAGAGGAGTTGTGCAGTCCCTTCTCCACTCTCTCGCCTACCGACGCTCACAGTCCCACAGGTGCAGATACTGCCAAGTGTAGAACGACCTCGGCAGGTGCAGGTTGTTGTTTTTTCGGAGTTCCGTCTCCTAGGAGGACTTCCAGCCAAGGATAAGAGCTCCCCCTGCCCTTTGGTCACCGCCTTCACAGCCGTTGGTTTCCTCCTCCGCCTGGTCCGTCGTTGGGTTAATGGTACCAGTAGCAAAGGCTATCCCCCTGACCTGACCCCAATCGCACCAATCACAAAAGAAAAGTACGCTCAACTGCAGTAGTGTCGAACTTGGTCAGTTACAAACACTGATATTCGATGGCTGGCCAGATAGAAGGGCTAATGTATCTATGACGATGCAACAGTTTTGGGACTCAACTGGCAGTCTCAACTGGCATCATTTTTGTCATTCCACCCAGTCTCCAGAAACAGGTGCTGGCTCTCATCCACGAGTCCCATCTTGGGATAGTGAAATGTAAACAGCGAGCCAGAGAAGTGATGTATTGGCCATCAATGAACTCAAATATTGAAGAGAACATACAAAACTGCGCAAATGTGCAGAGTTCCAAAGGAAAATACCCGTTGAGCCACTTCTGCCCACACCAGTTCCGGATCTTCCATATGCTGAAGTTGGGACTGACATCTTTGAATTCCAGGGGAAGAATTACCTACTGACTGTAGATGACTAATCAAAGCTCACTGAAGTGGATGAGCTAAAGAACACTAGCACTGAATCTGTTATTCAAAAGCTAAAGAATCAGTTTAACTGCCGTGGAATCTCGTAATCTATATGAAGTGACTGAGGAACACAGTTCACAAGCCAACAGTTCTCCAACTTCTGCAACAGTTACAGAATCAGTCATAAGAATCAAGCCCACACTCCCAGGGCTCCAAAGGATAGTCTGAACGTGCTGTACAAACAGTGAAAAGACAGTGGAGGAAAAATGAAGTCAAGTTTCTCGCCTTGCTCGACTATCGAACCACACCCTTGGATAGCATCAGTCTCTCTCCTGCGCAACTCTTGATGGGACGACGAAACTGCCAACTCCTCAAAGTATTCTTGCCCCTGCATATGATCACCAAGATATCGAGCAGCGTATGAGACTTGAGAAGGCCAAACAAAAGTTCTACAAAACCAGAACTATCTGCTGCAACACTACAACACTGGCCCAAGTGTAACCCAATCATTGCCTGCAGAGACAGTGGTAGCATCACCTGGATGCCATCAGCGAGCACCTGCAGTGGATTCTCCTCATGGTGCATACCGTACCTGCTCTGGACGTGAAGTTCATCCACCTCAGAGACTGGACTTGTTGCTGTTCTGATGTCTTCATCACAAGCTTGGCCTCGCAGCAAGGTCTGTCTGCATCGTCCAATTGTTTTTGTGTTAATTTTGTTCTGAATTCATCAACATTCCTGTTTAAGTTCTTTTCTTTTTTTTTCGTGAGGGGAAAGATGTAACATATATGGTGCGAAACTAAAGTACGCTAAAGTACGCAACTACCACAGAACGAGAAAGAACAAATCTTGTCAACGGACATTCATGGCTCAGGTCAGTATCGTTACAACTCCAGACGTATAATTGATAGACGTATAATTGTCAGCTGAGCGCCTCTCTTAATCCTACATTTCACATTGTTATACATACTCCAGACACATTTGAATAATTCATCCCCTTCTTCTTTATATATATATATATACAACGCCTCTATAAGTATATATATATATATATATATATATATATATATATATAGATATATATAGATATATATATATATAAACACAAGATAAATCATGGACTTCCTGGCAACACTCCATGAAAACCATTCCACAGGGGTAGATTGTCGGAAGTGAACAAAAGATGGCAAATAAACCGCAAAAAAAAAAAAAAATGTCCTTGTTTTTTCCACTCATCAAATTTTCGCCCATCAGCATTCATCCGGAGAGCGTCTTGTCTGTGATGTATTGTCTACAAATTGGTGACTTTTCAGATAGATCTGTTTCTGAAGCCAGAAAATATCCACCATAGAGTTGTCAGTCGACATAGTGAAGTAATATCTATCTACATCTGGTAATAACGAAAATAAGAAATAAAAAATATAATGATAATGATGATAATAACAGTAAATTTAAGAAAATGAATATAAAAAGGGGGAGGTTAAAGGAAAAAAGGAAGGTAGATAAATAAATAAATAAATAAGATAAATAAAATAATTGATAAATGAAAAGTATATATGTCAAGACTTGAACCGAATCTTTCCCAAGGGAAAACACCTTGGTTTATTAATCCAAGTCTGGAAGCATGTAAAACATGGAATACCTGGATTTCAAGCTGTACTATAATATTTAATATCTCTTTATCATATCGTTTGGTTGCCACGTGCAATATGCTGAGCAACTCCCAGCAGACCGGCAGGTACCAGAGGGTGTGTACAAAAAAAATCTTGTTGAAATAGTCCGAACCATAACTAGAATAACTGGTTTTGCATCATATATTAGTTGTTTTTATTTTGTTTCTTCGCGTTGATTTTAGATGGCTTGTGGGTGCTTAATCCAAATCTGTTGCCACAGGAGAGTTGTTTCACTGCCTTCCAAGTCGTAAACGTTGAGTATTTTGAGTTATTGCGTAAAATCCAAAATGGCCACCACCAGATTCGTAAATCACTAATATAAAGACGTATGATGAATAATTGTAATCATTTCTTGCCCGATATTTTTCTCAATCAAGAAAATGATTCAGATAACCAAAATAGTTCATAATATCTTGATTTTATCCTAATTCAGCATGCTTTAAAAGATGTTCGCTTTTCCATGATGGCCATCACTGGAAGAAAACAGCACTTTTCTTGCTCTTGATTGACATGCAATATGAAGTCAATAAATCTGGCAAAGTGAATAAAACTGTTGAAGAGAAGTCGCAAGCCTTCTTTCCTTCCGGTATTGTAGTGTAAAATAGTTAATGGTTGCATGTTTAGAAACCAATCGAATATAAAACGAGGTCGATCGTGTCGAATGTCAGAAATAATGCCCACATTTTGTGCCCCAGATTTTTGGACATTTTCTTTTCTATTTCGATGGAGTTGATAAATATGCTGCTATAGAATCCCATTTCCATTGGGGAATACTTCACAAGGCTGTGCTCTCATTATCCCAGCGTCGACCCAGCTGAGAGATACATATGCTTTAATTGTGGTGTTGGTCAGGATGATCCTTGATTGGGTCTTCCAGTTTGAGCACACTCAACTGTGGTCAGGAGCTGGCCAAGGGCCGAAATAAATTCGCTAAAAAATATTTAAAAAACCCACAAAAAAACCCAGTCCTGCTAGATAATAAACGTCCTGCTATTTAAATCCCCACAGAAGTTAGTATAAACCTCTTTATTCGACAAAATAATCATCAAAACATTTTTCGAGCAAAATAACTCCACTGTCAAGACTGAAATGAACATAGAACAGAGACCACCCAGGAAGAATGGGCACAAACATAAAGGGTGTATTTACTTTAATCAGATAATGTCTTGATGTTTGTCCTTCGGATTCGAAGATGACATTACTTCAAATATTAGATAGAAGATCTGTAGCCGTGGGTCCATAGGTGACTGATAAGGCCAATCCGGGCCCTGAGGGTCGCCCACATATAGGACACAAGTGAGTGGGTGCTGTCCTGGCAGTGGATGCTGCTCGAGCCTTGCGCACAGCACACTTCGTTGCGCCTCGGTGATGCGCCTGGCTTCAGCTGCACGGGCTCCTGTGGTTATCTTGCTGCACCAAGCTGGACAGTCCAGAGCAAGCGTCTCCCACGTGTTGATGTCGACACCCAGGTCTTTGAAGGATGCTTTGAGGCAGTCTTCGTAGTGTTTCTTCTGCCCTCTGACTGAACGCTTGCCCTGACACTTCTCATTACAGCACCAGCTTAGGCAGTCGACTGTCTGGCATTATGACCACATGTTCAGCCCACCTGGCTTGGGCTTTCTGCAGGAGGGTGTAGACGCTGCAGAAGCCAGATCGTTCCAGGACTTCCGTGTCGGGGACTTTGTCCTGCCACCTGATGTGGAGGAGTCTGCTGGAAGAGCTCAGGTGAAAGCGATTGAGCAGTTTGGCGTGTCTGCTGTAGACAGTCCAGGTCTCGTTTGAGTGTGCAGTCGTCAGCAAGCAAGAAGTCTCTGATGACAGTCTCTTTCACCTTTGTATCAGCCTGCAGGTGCCTGAGGTTCAACAACCTCTTGTCAGTCCTGTACCAGACGAATCCTTTTTCGCAATCACGGAAGGCATCTGTCAGCATGGCAGAGAATACCATACTAAACAGAGTCGGGGCGAGAACGCAGCCTTGTTTGATGCCGTTTCTCACTGGGTAGGCCTTTGACTCGTCTCCGTCATCCAGAACTTTAACCATCATGCCGTCGTGGAACTGCTGAACAATTGTGATGAACTTGCTGGGGCAGCAAAACTTCTCCATGATCTTCTACAAGCCTTCTCTGCTGACCATATTGAAAGCCTTGGTCAAATTGACAAGGTCATAAAGAGGTTGCTGTGTTGCTCCTGGCATTTTTCGACGCAGCCCGAGGGAGAGGAGGGGCAAGCAGCAGAGGAGGGAGGACTGGCGCTCCCCTAGCGCTCCCCCAGCCTTGTGATGTCAGCGGAAGACGGACTGGACACAGAGGCAGAGACCGCTGTCACATGGCGGTGAGAACGGTACTGACTTTGATTGCCCGATGATGACGACCTGGCTTGTGATTTATGGACTTTGAGACTGAATTGTGATTGAATGATAAATGTTTGATGTGATCCAGTTTCAGTGAAATATAATACATATATATTTTTTTCTTACATTATCATCATGGATAAAGTGCTTATAACTTGAATACCAGGGGACCAAGAAATAAATTGAAAAGAAAATCATTATTTAGATTCTTAAAGGGAAAAAAATATGATATAATTTGTTTACAAGAATCTCATGTTACAAAAGATGAAATAGATATGTGGACAAAAGAGTGGGGCGGCGCGATTTTTTATAATGAAGGTACAAACAGAAGCAGAGGTGAAGTATTTCCGATTTCAAAACGATTTCATGGAGAGGCTAATTTTCTTAAGTCACATGAAAGAATGTTGATTATTTCTGTATCCAATGAAAAACACAATATTACAATAGTAAATTTATATGCACCTAACAATTTAAACGATAAACTGACATTCTTTCAAAATATGGGTGAAATACTAGCTGAATATATGAATGATAATCTAGTAGTTCTTGGTGATTTCAACTGTGTACTCAGTAATGAGTTAGATATAATATCTGGTCTCCCTCATGACAAATCTGAAATTATTTCTTTAAGACATTTTCTGACAGCAACAGGCCTTACTGACGCTTGGAGAGCTTACCACCCCACTGACACAGACTTCACGTGGCATAGGCATAATCCGTTCATTGCACGGCGTTTGGATTACTGTTTTGTTTCTGACAACTTGTTGCCCTCCTGTGTTTCTTGTGAACACATTACTGTCCCAAACTCTGATCATAAAGCTGTCGTTCTAGAAATTAGTGAGGGAAACTTTGTTCGTGGTCCAGGGTACTGGAAATTCAACAACAGTTATCTTAAAAATGAAATATTTGTTACAAAAATGAATGCTTTGTTAGATTCTGTTAGTTTAGAACATAGTGATCAAAGCAGCGTAGTTAAATGGGAGCTGTGCAAAGTTGAAGTGAGAAATCTCTGCATCGAGTTCGGAAAAACATGGGCTTGCGAAAATCGAAACAAATCACTGGACTTACAGAATCGACTAAAAGAAATGGATAAAAGATTGATAATCAGTCCTCAAAATGATCTTCAGACTGATTATTTGAAAATGAAACACAATTTAGATTTAATGTACACGAATGAAGCTAAAGGAGCACAGGTAAGGGCTAGAGTTAAATGGATTGAAGAAGGTGAAAAAAACACAAAATATTTCAGAAATCTTGAAAAAGCTAGAAGTAAAAATAAAATTATCACCAGTTTGCGCAATGAGGTGGGTGAAATTATTACAGATCAAAAGAAAATCTTACAAGAACAGCTGTCCTTCTACAAAACCTTATACAACCAAACAACAACGGAAAGAAATATACAGGAAGCCATCAATAATTTCATTGAAAACGAACATTTTACAAAGTTAAATGAAGACGAAGCCGTAGCATGCGAAGGATTAATAACTTATGAAGAAACCACAACTGCACTCAGAAAACAAAAAAATGGATCAGCTCCAGGGAGTGACGGTCTGACGACAGAGTTTTTAAAATTCTTTTGGGGAAAAATAGGCAGATTACTAACCGATTCTTTCAATGAGTCGTTCAGAATAGGAGAACTGTCATTCACACAAAGACAGGGTATCATATCATTATTACATAAAAGTAAAGATTTAGATAGGGAGAACTTGAGTAATTGGAGACCTATAACTTTAACTAATTCAGATTATAAACTTCTAGCCAAGGTTCTAGCAGAAAGATTGGGTAGTGTAGTAAATAACTTAGCAAAGATCAGGTGGGATATATCAAAGGCAGGAACATTGCTACAATCATAAGATGTATTGATGATGTTATTAATTATCTTAATGAAACTGGTAAAGCAGGGTATTTGTTAGCATTAGATTATACTAAGGCATTCGATTCTATATCTAAAGCATACATGTTACAAGCTTTTAAAGTATTCGGATTCGGATCTGACTTTCAAAAATGGGTATCTGTACTCTCCAATAATTCGCAAAGTTCCATAAACCATGGCGGCTGGCTATCTGAACCCTTCAATGTCAACTGTGGAATCAGACAAGGATGTCCATTTTCTCCCCTCGCATTCATTCTTGCAGTGGAAATTCTAGCAGTCAAGATAAGGAATAGTACAATAACGGGTATCAAAACTCCAACCCTGGGCAATAATCAAGATATATATTTAAAGATTAAACAGTTGGCAGATGATACAACTTTATTTTTGAAAAATAGACAGGACATGTTTACTTCCATAGAAATACTTAAGTCATTTGAGAAATTTTCTGGGCTAAAATTAAATTCACACAAAACGAAAGCAATGAAGATGGGCAGACAAATCACTGAACAGAATCTCCCATTTGTATTGGCTGACAAAATAAAAATTTTGGGCATATACTTCCAGAAAGACAAAATGGCAAAACACATTGAAGAAAACTGGAGAGATAGGATAAATAATATACAAAAATTAATAGTACAGTGGAGCAAAAGAGACCTATCCATACACGGTAAAATTCTTGTAATAAAAACCTTCTTGTTAAGTCAACTTACATATGTTATGCAATCCATTGGCATCCCAGAAAAAGCTTTGAAACAGATCAACACCATATTCTACAAATTTATTTGGCAGAGAAAACATAGCAACCGTAGAGGTTTTGAGAAAGTGAAAAGAAAAACAATGGAAAGTGATTATAATGAAGGAGGGTTAAATATGGTAAATATGTTAGAAATTCAAAGATGCATGCATTTACAAGGGGCTGGAAGATTTTATCATGCACGTGAAG